>NC_140257.1:16024202-16044202 GCF_949987555.1 Borostomias antarcticus
GCAGAAGAGAAAAAAGGTGACCGGACGCGCGGCTTAACAGAGGAGTCTGTATAAATCACTGCCCTTTTTGCTATCAACAGTGACACTGTAGGTCAATATAAAATAAGGTATTTCACCTGTGAAAAAAAGCGTCATCTTCTTGAACCAGACCTGCCCCAGATAGCAAGCGGATCTGGGCCATATACAGACCAGATCTGGCCCTTGTGGCTTAGTTCCGGCCCATATATGGCCCAGATCCGCTTGCTATCTGGGGCAGCCTGACATTCAAACTCAGGGACCAAACGCAACACAACCTCCCCCGAGATTCAAAAACGCCAAACTGTGCCTATCTGGACCTCATATAGCCTGAGATTAAACGGTAAACATCTTTGCATTTGATAGTTTCTCAGGGACCAGTAAAAAAGAGAGAGAGAGCGTCTGTCCTCCTACAGTAGAAACAGGGACAATGTTTAGTTGACATGTTGTTGCACACAAGAATTAAAACAATTCAGCACATGTAGGCTACCAGACAAAAAAGAAGATAAATTCATAATGGTCTTGTCTTACATTTGCCAATACATTTGCAGCATCATGGTACTGCATGATACGCTTAATAATAATAATAATAATAATAATAAGAGGAGTGGAGTGGTCTCTTCCAGGGGAGAGGGGGGTGGAGTGGTCTCTTCCGGGGGAGGGGGTGGATCTCGACGGTGGTCTCTCTCGACGGGGAGGGGGGGGGGGGGGGGGGGTGGAGTGGTCTCTTCCAGGGGATGGGGGGTGGGGGTGGAGTGGTCTCTTCCAGGGGAGGGGGGGTGGGGGGGTTGGAGTGGTCTCTTCCAGGAGAGGGGGGGGGTGGAGTGGTCTCTTCCAGGGGAGGGGGGGTGCAGTGGTCTCTTCCAGGAGAGGGGGGGGGTGGAGTGGTCTCTTCCAGGGGAGGGGGGAGGGGGGGTGGAGTGGTCTCTTCCAGGGGAGGGGGGGGTGGGGGTGGAGTGGTCTCTTCCAGGGGAGGGGGGGTGGGGGGTTGGAGTGGTCTCTTCCAGGAGAGGGGGGGGTGGAGTGGTCTCTTCCAGGGGAGGGGGGGTGGAGTGGTCTCTTCCAGGAGAGAGGGGGGGTGGAGTGGTCTCTTCCAGGGGAGGGGGGAGGGGGGGTGGAGTGGTCTCTTCCAGGGGGGTGGGGGGGTGGAGACAACGACTGCTGACCCCATTTATGCTCATCAAGTTGTGAGACTTCATTAACTCTCGGGGCAATTTTAGCGCATTTCAAAAGAACTGTGATTATGTCCTACTGTCCGTCACACACACACACACACACACACACGCACGCACACACACACACACGCACACACACGCACGCACACACACACACACGCACACACACACGCACAAACGACACACTCCTACACAGCCTGACTATATTACTGAGAGCATACAACATTTAGTCTAGTAGTCACTACAGGGGTAGGCCATTGATTTGCTGAATTCTATGGGTCTAAATACCACATAACTGTACTGTAAATAATGTTATTTTCTTCCTCTGTTGGAAATATTCTGCAAAATAATACATAATTTTTTTTTTTTATTATATTATATATATTAAAAATTCACCTTTGTTATATTTCTGCAGCACAAGCACAACATGGACACAGAGCTACAGTGTGTTGGGCAGAAACAGTGCACTGGTGGTTAGGCCCTCAGAGAAGCAGGGCTTTGGGGCAAATACTGGTTCAATTCTGCCCTCCACTGGCTAGAAGTGTCACTACATTCTCAGTCAAATCTACAGTGAGAAAAAAGAACGCCTAAATCTGATTTATTGACGTTGAGGGAGATGGGAAGGACCATCTGTGTGTGTGTGAGTGATCTGTTAAGGTATGTGCTTTTCCAAACTCTTGCTTTTTCCCACCCCCTTTCCCCAAACAGCAGACATGGGTCCTGGCAGGGGTGTAGTGGCTATTTAAAAAAAATGGGTATACTCTGACTAAAGAAGTGGCTATACTCTGACTAAAGAAGTGGGTATACTCTGACTAAAGAAGTGGCTATACTCTGGCTAAAGAAGTGGGTATACTCTGACTAAAGAAGTGGCTATACTCTGGCTAAAGAAGTGGCTATACTCTGACTAAAGAAGTGGGTATACTCTGACTAAAGAAGTGGGTATACTCTGACTAAAGAAGTGGCTATACTCTGGCTAAAGAAGTGGGTATACTCTGACTAAAGAAGTGGGTATACTCTGACTAAAGAAGTGGGTATACTCTGACTAAAGAAGTGGCTATACTCTGGCTAAAGAAGTGGCTATACTCTGACTAAAGAAATGGGTATACTATAGCAGAAAAGTTACAATGTGTTTACATTAGTGGTGTTTAATGTTATTTGTATTTAAGGAAGATTAGCCCATTTGGCTAAAAGAGATCCTAATAAAAACAAACAAACAAAAAACTCTCTCTTCAAAGTCCTTTTCAACTTTCAATCTGACTGTTCAGGTTTCAGGGAGTGGGGGCAGGGTCAGCCCAGGGGTGGTGGCTGGAACTACACCAATGGTGGGGCCTGGTAGCAGGCCGTCCCCAGGATTCCTCCTTGTACTGCTTCCACATGACACAATAGATCATGGGTAGACTAGGGGGAGGAGTTGAGACACAATAGCGAGCGGGGGCAGGGTCATGCACACTGCTCGGTTCCCTGGACTGGAGGTAGTTGGTCCCCCCAGGGGTGGTGACGGGAATTACACCAACGGTACAGCCTGGTAAATCATCTTAATAAAAAAAATAAACCATATTTTGTATGTGGGAGCGATGGGGCGCTGTAAAGGAGACCGGAGCCCCTGGACGGACCACCTTCGCCCTGAGCCCTTCCTAGCTGACCCGGAGCCGGTCGCAGCACACCGCCCTGAACTCTCATATAGGATGGTGATCATGTGGAATTCATTGCACTGACCATAGTGCTGTATTTTCAATTTACAATCTTTTGTTACAATAACTTTATGATGTTGTGCTGTGGGGTCTATCTCTCTCCTTTGTATTGGTCTGTTAGATATATGATGAAATTAATTCATATGTTTTTTTTTTTATGTATTTGGTTTGTATAGTACCTGTATAACGTGATTGTATTTTTATGTGTTTTTGGTGTAAATACTTGTATTTAATTGTATTTAAGGACTCTTGGAAGATTAGGCCATTTGGCTAAAAGAAATCCCAATAAAAAAAATAAAAAAAATTAAAAACTCTCTCTTCAAAGTCCTTTTCAACTTTCAATCTGAGATGGTTCAGGTTTCAGCGAGCGGGGGCAGGGTCCACCCAGGGGGTGGTGGCTGGAATTACACTAACGGTGGGGCCTGCTAGCAATTAGCTAGCAATTAGCACCAAGTAAGGCCTGGTAGCCGGCCGGCCTGGTAGACCGTCTCCAGGATTCCTCCTTGTACTGCTTCCACATGACACAATAGATCATGGGTAGAATAGGGGGAGGAGTTGAGACACAATAGCGAGCGGGGGCTCAGGGCGGAGTTGAGACACAATAGCGAGTTGTGCCCAGGGGTGGTGGCGGGTATTACACCAACGGTACGGCCTGGTAAATCGTCTTAATAAAAAATAATAAACCATATTTAGCTGACCCGGAGCCGGTCGCAGCACACCGCCCTGGGGCCTCATTTATCATTGAGGTACGCCATATTTTACACGGTCTTTTTCGCGATTTCAGGCGTACGCCATTTTCCCCCCCCACATTGCGATCTATCAAGCCGAAAGGGCGAAAATTTAGTCGCCTTTCTACACGCTTTTGTAGGACACCTCTCAGGTTGTCGTACCGATTTACACGGTTTCCTACACCCTTTTTGAACACAGGGGGAACTGGCGACGCAGGTGGTGCGTCGGTGAATTACAATGTTTGATGGAGAGAATAAGAGCGACAGTTTCTGAACGCACAATCATGTAGGCTAATAGCCCAATTCAGCACAAACATATATCGCAATGCAAGATTAGACGTGTCCTCTAACCGGCTCATTCATGGTCCGATATGGATTTGTTCCCCAAACTGAACCTATGCGCTGTCCCAAACCTTTCCGCGCTATATGTCACACACCTAATGCAGGCACTCCCATCAAACGGCAATAATTGACCAATTAGATTGTCATTAATATGTGATCATGTGGACCTGTTTGCTGTTTGGTAAGCATATAAATGACAGTCCTCCTGTGCGTAATGCGAGCCTAAATGAATCCGGCGCTACTCGGCCTACTGGCCGAGAGAACTCCAAAGAGGTGACGGCGATGGCGACTGCACCCACATAAGGGCACCATCAGTGAATGAATACGTCTATGTGAATCGCTAAAATGTGCACACTATAAATACCCAAATCATATGTGACGCCGACATGCTCATCACAAGTGTAGTGGCACGGTGGCCTGGCTCCACGCATGACTCATTCATCCTGGCGCACAGCAGGGTAGGGGCTAGACTGGAGGCAGGCGCTGCGCGTGACGGCTGGCTTGTTGGTGTGTGCATAGCCAAGATACATATTCTTTGTCTTATTTACTTTAATCTTTATTAGCATTTTCCATCCATACAACGACAATACAATAAAACATAAAAACTTACAATAACAGCTTATGGGTACTTCCATCCATGCAGCTTTTGTTTCTTACTCAAATATGACAATTTTAATATTAGTGGTATCATCACACTTCCTTCTATAATCCATCGATTTTTCCCATCTCCCTTCAAACCTTCCTTCCTGCATCCTCAATGCATAAATAAATCTCATAAATCTCCTCCACAACACCCACCACTGCTCCTTGGTTGGGGGTTCCACCTTATACCAAGCCCTCATTATTGTCTTTTTACTAGCAACCAATAGTACTTTCACTAGGTATCTGTCCCCTCCTTGTACATCATTCTTTATGATGTTGTGCTGTGGGGTCTATCTCTCTCCTTTGTATTGGTCTGTTAGATATATGATGAAATTAATTCATATGTTTGTTTTTTTATGTATTTGGTTTGTATAGTACCTGTATAACGTGATTGTATTTTTATGTGTTTTTGGTGTAAATACTTGTATTTAATTGTATTTAAGGACTCTTGGAAGATTAGCCCATTTGGCTAAAAGAAATCCTAATAAAAAAATAAAATAAAAAATTATTTAAAAACTCTCTCTTCAAAGTCCTTTTCAACTTTCAATCTGAGATGGCTCAGGTTTCAGCGAGCGGGGGCAGGGTCCACCCAGGGGGTGGTGGCTGGAATTACACCAACGGTGGGGCCTGCTAGCAATTAGCTAGCAATTAGCACCAAGTAATGCCTGGTAGCAGGCCGGCCTGACAACCGTCCCCAGGATTCCTCCTTGTACTGCTTCCACATGACACAATAGATCATGGGTAGAATAGGGGGAGGAGTTGAGACACAATAGCGAGCGGGGGCAGGGTCATGCACACTGCTCGGTTCCCTGGACTGGAGGTAGTTGGTCCGCCCAGGGGTGGTGGCGGGAATTACACCAACGGTACAGCCTGGTAAATCGTCTCAATAAAAAAAAAAAAAAATTGTATGTTAGTAGAGAGCTTGAAAATGTAAGGGAGTGGCTGATAGATAACAAACTCACTGCATCTGGAACTTCTCATACACATCATTCATCATTCATCGCTAAAAAAGAGTGCAACTGAATGGAAACAATCTTTTACAGTACTTTGGATAAAAAAGAGAGATGGGCCTAAAATTTGAGAGAACAGGGTCATGCACACAGCTTTTATGTCTTTTATGTATTTGTTGTTCTTCAAAACATCTCTCCTTATTTTACAAGCTTAAATAAGTTTATACAACGGTTAGTTGTGGTTCTTGATTCTGATTGGCTGGAAGCCGTGTTAAAATACTTTGTAACACGGCGCTTCGCCTCATGCCTAATAACGCCCCCTAGCTGTTATAAAATCACTATAACACACGGCCTCTCGTGGTTTATTGCTTAAATACTGCGGGTCCATGGATAAAGAAGTAGGTATCCCCTGCACACCTCTGTGTACCCTCCACTACACCACTGTGTCCAGGGTGGACCCAGCCAGTTCCATGGTGGTGAAGCGTCCGCTCGCCTGTCAAGCATTTCCAAGAGACCCGCTGGCATCCGGTCCCCAAGCCACTCAGCAGCCATCTTTCACGCGCACTCCAATAAGCAATGTTCATCTGTCGGTCCGGATCCATAAACTCCCCTCTTTCTCCTTTTCTCTGCGCGTGGCTCCAGATTATACATGAAGCACCAGGACACGCTGCCAGAGAGAGACACAAATGCCACCGACTCGCTCCCAAAATGTCAGATCTGACAGTCAGGACGTCCAGTAAATACCCCCTGCCTGACCAATTTAGAGACCCGCCCTTCAAAACAATCCGCTGGCGTCCGGTACGAGGGGAGGCGAAAGGCTAGGTCTCTCTGCCTGCCTGCAGATGTGATATCTCTGAGACAAGGTCAAAGGTCGCTAGGTACAGTCTCCGTTCCGCCACGCCGCTTCGCGGCTGTGACAGCCCATCCGTCTACAGCCGTCGGGAGACTGTCGCTAATAAACCACCTCTTGGTGTGCGACACAATCTGAGGACAACACAACAGCTAGAACAGTACTGGACTGTACGCTGTGTAGCGGTATATAGGCCAAGGCTATGGAGGCCTATGCTAGTCCCTACTGAGAATGTACCTCTTCACCGTGTGCTGTGAAAAATCCACCTCATGACAACTACAAGTTGTTTGTTTTTGTTTCTTGGTTTTTGAATCACTTCAGGGATATGTCTATAGAATATAAGCCGTCGGACTATAATAGTCAGACAGTGTGAGATCACCAGCGGCGTTGCGCCCCAAAATGGCCGCCTGCGCCACGAAATGGCTGCCAGCCGCAGGACTGGGTTGTGGCTAGATGAAGTACAGCTACGGCCTGTTTATAAGGCTAGTACCTATAAATACAGATACCAGTGAATCCCTGACCCCAACCCTAACCTCAACTCAACCCTATACCCAAGCCTAAACCTAACCTTAACCCTAACTTTAACCTAACCCTAAATGGCCTCTGCGTTTATGGGTACTAGTCTTTACCATCTTTCTTCACCGGCTGCTGTACCCCTTTTAGCCACAACCTTTTAGCCACTAGCTCCCACAGGCTGTGGGCTGGGGAGTTGATTGACCTGTGACCTGAGCTGACTGCACACACCTGCCCTGGATCAGCAATCAGCCGGGTGTGCTCACCAGAGATAAAACCCTGGCCCAGAGACCTGCAGGGTGGAGGCTGCTACACACCTTCTGGGCCTAATGGTTTCATTTGTGTTTCATAGATCGTTTGACTTGTAAAGTTTCCATTTTAGTTATTAAAAGGCCAATAAAGGCCCAAGTGTACGCTGTCTCCTGATCTGTGGTTGCTGAGCTGAGGTGTCCTAGCCAGAGATGGGCAGAAATATATGAAAACGTATCTTGTTAGAGAATAGCCTGTGGTGTTCCTGGGTGTTGTTGATATATGGCTTTCGCTTTGCATGGTAGTTTTAATTGGCACTTGTAGCTATAGCGACAGACTGTGTTAACCGACACTGGTTTTCTGAAGTGCTCCTGAGCCTGTGTGGTAATATCCTTTACAGAATGATGTCGGCTTTTAATGCAGTGCTGCCCGAGGTCGAAGGTCACGGGCATTTGAGTTGTTTTTTTTGCTGCTTACGTGCAGATTTCTCCAGATTCTCTGAATCTTGTAATATTATGGACTGTAGATGATGAACTCCATAGATTCCCTGCAATTGTACATTGAGAAATGTTCTTAAACTGTTGGACTGTTTGCTCACGCAGTTGTTCACAAAGTGGTAAACTTCACCCCTTCCTTGTGAACAGCTGAGTCTTTCTGGGATGCTCCTTTTATACCCAATCATGAAACTCACCTGTGTCCAATTAACCTGTTCACCTGTGGAATGTTCCTCACAGGTGTTCAGGTGTTCCTCAACAAGCCAGTCTTTTGTTGTCTCTGTCCCAACTGGTTTGAAATGTGTTTTGCCATCAAATTCAGAATAAGCATCTCGTATTTACAAAAATCAATGAAGTTGATACGTTAACATGAAATATATCTAAAGCTTGAGGTACTTCCTTCAGTCGCAGAGATAAATCCATGGCTCTTGGCATTTGTACTTCGGCCTGTAACTGTTTATTATTATTGTATATTGTATTTGTTCTGTTGTTATTTGTGTATCTGTGTGATCCCTGGTCCTTGGTCAAAAACACTCGAGCTACAGAGCTGCTAGTCTCAGCTAGAAATCACAGAGTATGTTTAAGTTTGTTCTTCTTTTTCGTGTTTTATTAATTGTGGATTTGAAGTATTTTGAAAATATAAAATTACTCCACTCCAAAGAATCTTGTTACACATTACATTCAATTTATTTTCCGCCATGTCAAATACAAATTACAAAATACTCCAAAGTAATTGAAATACGTATTTCAAATACAAGTAATAGAAATACTGCCCATGTCGGGCCCTAGCTGGACTCCCCCTCCTCCAGGATGTCATTACAGGCAGGGGCGGGGCCCTGGGGGGGTCAGCGGGGGACATGTCCCCCCCAATATTTGAGATCATTAAAATTGGCCCCCCTAATATTTAGATTGGGGTAGTGGCATTCAAATGACCATACAGCCACGTAGGAAGAGTTCCCCCAAAAAAATACTCAATGTAAAATTTCAATGTAAATGTCCCCCCCAAAGTTGGATACAGATCCCCGCCACCGATTACAGTATAGTGATATTACTACAGTATGTTATCTATTTCTACAAACTTCACATATGCACAACCATCTTATTCTGAAAACTGTAGGAATGTTTGTCAAGTGAAAAAGGCAACACAAGCCGAAATGAAGAGTTTCAGGACAAAGCCGACACAGCCAAAGGTTATTGTCATTTATTGAAGGCACATTAGTAAAACACACGTTAAGTAGTCTAAGTGCTGAACACACATTCTTCATCAACGTCTCACATTGAAAGGAAAATCACATTTCCCATAGATGACATTCCCTTGAAGAAAAAAAAATCACTCAGTGTCTCACTATCAAGGAGGTTTTGATTCACAACACCTAGAGGGAGAATCGGTCATATTTTCACAGGGGTCAAACGTGCTGCTGGCTTCTCTGTCTCACACCGAAATGTGTCTGATTCCAGGTTTTCCACTAATACTGCAGTTCTACACTTTCAGCAACACACACCTCACTTTACAGCATCCGTACAGTATGTGCCATCAAACTTCTTCTTTTTTGAGCAAAGTTACAGCGAACGCAAGACAATGTAGTTAGTCGCTGTGCGGGATGAGGTGGCGCTGCTTCCTGGCGTCGGCCCCGCCCTCCCGGTGCGTCCTCATGCAGTCGGCTAGGAGAGCCAGGCAGCGGCGTGCGTACTCCTCCGGGAAGTCTCGGTAGTGGCTGACGTGAGCGGTGGTCTTAAAGTCATGGCTGTCCACCGGCACGCCCTTCTCCTCCAGGGCCCTCACCATGAGCTCCACGTCCCGCTGCCGGATGACGCGGTCGGCCCAGGAGTAGAGGTACAGCTGGGGCCAGGGGGCGGGCCGCTCCCGCATGGCGTCATAGTGGTTCCTGTGGATGTACTTGGTCACGGGGTACAGCACCACGCGGAGCAGGAAGACGGTGACGGCGAACAGCGCCACCAGGGCGAGCCGCAGCGCCGCGTTGCCCACCCGGGGCTCCAGGGTGGCGCCGAGAGCGCGCACGGCCCCGCGCACGTTACCGCTGCCGGGGGCGCTGTCCACCACCGCGCCCAGGACGCGCAGGGAGCCGAAGTGCCGGTCGCTGTGCAGCAGCTCCACCACGTAGCGGTAGAGCATGAAGCCGCCGTTGCTGAACACGTGGAAGAAGATGGGGCTGTTCTCCACCTCGTAGTCGTACAGGACCTCCAGGAGCTTGCGGGCCGTGCCGCTCAGCTCCTTGAAGCCGAACGACTCGGAGATGAAGACCGCCTTCAGGGGCGCCGTGTATCGGATGGTCACACACCCCTGGGAGAGGGGCATTAAAGGGGTTAACGATGGGTGACTCTGCAACGAAGCAGGTGGAATGAATATGCAGGGACCAGAACAGCACCCAGGATGAAGGATTTGGTTTGCTCCACCGACCTGTTCGTTATAGATGGAGCTGTACTTGGTGAGGTGCTTGTCCTTGCATCCAGCCCACCCAAGGAGGATGACCACCGGCTCCTTGGTCCCACGCCAATGTCTCTCTGAAAGGATCAAGTATTTTAACCAGATAGCTTTCAGTTTATCGCATAATAGCAGCATCCAAATGACACATATAGAATATAGGTTTAGATAGCTCTGACAATACTGTCATTATTAACTACCTAGCTACCATGTGACTATATATTACTTAACGCAACAGTGCTGGTAACGTTAGGTAATGGTTAGTGTGCTAGCTAGCTCGGTTCATTGTTGCTAGCTGATTAGCTAACTAATGTTGTACAGTGCAACAACACGATGCTGTTTATGCTCACCCGAGATGAGCACATCTGGAAACACAATGTTGTAGTCTATGCCATCATCTGCCATGTTGTTGTGTGCGGTTGTATCTAATGGTGTCCTATTCGTGTGTGGTTCATTTGCCTTTTGTGAACTGAACTGCGTCCTCCGTTGTCTTGCCGTTGAGGACGCCTGTTATATATTACAGGGTCTGCCTCTAGTTTGGCGGAAGGGCGGAGTTAGCACTCGATTCATTTTTGATAAAGAAGTAACATAATATTCCTATAGACACGGTTCTCATACCTTTTTATAAGGTAGTAAGAGCTCAATACACAAAGTCTACTGCAACGTGATCGCAGAATCGTATATTAATTCATCAGCATGATAATGTAAACTGTGGCGATGAGGCAGAAATGCCACACGGGGGCGCTAGAGTCAAGTAAATGGCAAAGCAAGATTTCAAAGAGCTTGTTCTTGTCTCTGAATAATTATGGTAATAATAATAATAATAAATAATAATAATAATAATAATAATACAACAACAACAATTGCAATAATAGTAGTAGTAGTAGTAATAATAATAATAATAATAATAATAATAATAATAATAAAAGTAGTAGTAATCTGGCCCTAGACCATGTATTGCCTTATAAGTAATACAAATAATCTTAAATTTGATTTTAAAAATTAATTGGCAGCAAATGAAGAGAAGGGTAATAAGACTTATCAGTTCTTGTG
The DNA here is from genome assembly GCF_949987555.1 of Borostomias antarcticus. Taxonomy (NCBI): domain Eukaryota; kingdom Metazoa; phylum Chordata; class Actinopteri; order Stomiiformes; family Stomiidae; genus Borostomias; species Borostomias antarcticus. Next base: position 16,035,348 of record NC_140257.1, read on the forward strand.
AGGGGGGTCTAGCTGCTGGATTGTGAGTGGTGGTTTCAGCTGTCAGTCTCCTGAGGGAGGCAGAGAGGGCGGGTCAGGGGGAGTGTTGAGTTGTGAGTGGTGGTTTCAGCTGTCAGTCTCCTGGGGGAGGTAGGGAGGGCGGGTCAGGGGGAGTGTTGAGTTGTGAGTGGTGGTTTCAGCTGTCAGTCTCCTGAGGGAGGCAGAGAGGGCGGGTCAGGGGGAGTGGTGTTGAGTTGTGAGTGGTGGTTTCAGCTGTCAGTCTCCTGGGGGAGGCAGGGAGGGCGGGTCAGGGGGAGTGTTGTTGGGTTGTGAGTGGTGGTTTCAGCTGTCAGTCTCCGGGGAGGGCGGGTCAGGGGGAGTGTTGAGTTGTGAGTGGTGGTTTGAGCTGTCAGTCTCCTGGGGGGGCGGGTCAGGGGGAGTGTTGTTGAGTTGTGAGTGGTGGTTTCAGCTGTCAGTCTCCTGGGAGGGCGGGTCAGGGGGAGTGTTGAGTTGTGAGTGGTGGTTTCAGCTGTCAGTCTCCAGGGACGAGGCAGAGAGGGCGGGTCAGGGGGAGTGTTGTTGAGTTGTGAGTGGTGGTTTCAGCTGTCAGTCTCCTGGGAGGGCGGGTCAGGGGGAGTGTTGAGTTGTGAGTGGTGGTTTCAGCTGTCAGTCTCCAGGGACGAGGCAGAGAGGGCGGGTCAGGGGGAGTGTTGTTGAGTTGTGAGTGGTGGTTTCAGCTGTCAGTCTCCTGGGAGGGCGGGTCGTGTTGACTGGCTGTTGATTTGTTGTAAGAGGACGAGAGAGCAGACCAGCTAGCCTGAACTGTCAAACACTTGAAATATTATCAGTAGCGGACATGTAGCTAACTAACTACCACTAATAACACATCCTGCTCGGAGGAAGACAAACCTCACACCCACACGAAGGAGGAGGAGAGAGTTTCCTCCTTCAACGGAGGCTAACTTAGCTATCTTAGCTTAGCTAGCTTAGCTTTGTTGACAAACTAGCCAGCAAACGTCATGTATTGTGATACTAATATAGCTTGGGACTGAGTTTAAACTGGTGTTGTTGATGAACGAACCACCGTTAAACCATCTTCATGACAAACGAGCAGGTAAGAAACCAGCTAAGCTAAGCTAAGATAGCATTTTAGCTAACTAGCCAAGTCACTGCTGTTGTGGGTTGGGTTTTACAATCATTACATTTCTGCTTACAACTATCCACATGGGACTCCTATTAGTACTATAGTTTGTTTATGTTATGTTAACTTTAGATATTCATCCAATGTAAAGCATGAGTAGATGTTGATAAAGGTTATATACTTTCTGAGCCTAATTTCAAATACCTGGGATATCAGCTCAGATACACACCCTGTAATGTGGATAGGCATGGTAATGGTGACTACAGGTTGTATAGGACTTTTAACTATCTACTTCCTTCTCTCTCTCCTTCCCCCTATATATATATATATATACCTGTCTACAGATACAGGTGTGTATCTCTCTCACACTCACTCACTCACTCACTCACTCACTCACTCACTCACTCACACACGCACACACACACACACACACACACACACACACAAAAGTTGACAAAGCCATCTTTTGGAGACTTTTCACATTGACTTGATTCATTCCATATCCCCTTAACTTTGCCCCGACCCCAAACCTAATTGGGGACACCAATTTTGTCCCCAATTTGACATGTCCAACATTTGTCCCCAGATGTAGCCTAACACACAGAGGGCACACACACACACACACACACACACACAGACTAGAGCTAGAGCCTGCCTCTCTTTGTCCTTGCCCTCAGGGTCCCATAGGGATGCCCCAGCTGTTTGCTCGAGCTGTTGGCTGCACCTAGCAAACATGTCCTCCCTCCTCCTCTCCTCCGCGCAGGCTAGACTAGCATCCCTGGGGTGGAGCAGATTTATGGCCGTCCTGCGAAGGGAAGTGTGCATACTAAGGTCCTAGTAAATTCTCTGTTACTCCAGCTCAGACTTGCTGCTACCGCCGACTGTAGGAAGCCAGGAAGAGTATTCTGTGTCTGCTGCACACAGTGTTAATGAATGTAAGTGGCTGGGAGGGTCGGCATCCGTGGCCCACACCCTCTGTGGTCTCTTTATGATGTGAATACAGGGGAAATTAAACATTTTCTGATGTGAATTGAGGGAAATTCATCCTTTTTCTGATGTGAATTGAGGGAAATAATTTTTTCTGATGTGAATTGAGGGAAACGAGTCTTTTTTTCTGATATGAATCGAGGGAAATGAATCATGTTCAGCTCAGTTGGTTTTCCAGCGCCCCCGTGGAGCGGGAGAGAGGATGATGAAAGCTACCTGGCTCACTGTGGAGGCGGGGCTTGCATGTGGTCTGCCTTCATGAGCCGGACAATAACACGACTTTGGGAAATTGCTTTGCCCGTTTTTGAACATTCTTGGCAGAGCCTCGGAAGGGAGTTTCATCTGTAATAAATACAAAATGGCGAAGATGTGAGGGAGAGGAGGATAAGCATACATCCTTTTAAGGACGCTGCTGGAGCACAAGGAAGACTCGCTCGTATCATTTGATGTCGGAGTTGTTTTGAATTCAGTTCAAAAGCTAGAGATTAGGCCTTAGTCCTAGTTTAGGCCTAAATGTTATTAATCGGAAAAAAAAGAAGGGGAAAAAAACAGTGTTTCTAAATCATTCTTCTCCCATAGATCCACCTGTATCCAGGTAAAAGATAAGATGACAACAGACACAAGAAGCCTTCTTTAGGCAACATTCCTCTTACAGCCCCTTAAGCACAGGCTTAGGTCTCGGCTTCAAAGAACTAGAGGCCAATGTCAAAGGTCACCACAGGACCCCTCATCCAATCAGATGGCTGCTCTCTGATGCTTGTGAGGCCAGCTGGGTTCTTCGCCTGTCGCCTTTTGTTCGTGCCGTGTTTTGGATGCTGGGCTTGGACTCTATATCTCAGACGGTTAATCTCATATAATTGGACAATCAATCCTCATTAGTGTCGTTATAGCTGCGCCACTGAGCTTGTCTGCTTACCACCGGACCCCTAGTGTGTGTGTGTGTGTGTGTGTGTGTGTGTGTGCGCGTATGCATGTGTGTGAGTGAAAAAATCACACCCAGGTTGTGAAGTAAGCGGTGCATGTTTATGAGCAATCTCTACTGCCCCCTAGTGCTGGTCTGCAACAGTGTTAGGGAAGGGAATCTCATGGTACGGACAGACGGACGTGCGCGTCACGGATAAACGCGCTTGCGCCACTTAAATCCGTATGGGGATTCTGGGGGATAGACTGAAGGTTACAGGCCTGCTAGTCCGTCACAGGAATGCGATAAATAGATTAGACTTGTTACCCTTCCCAGGACAACACAGCTGCACTCTGTTTTAATGGCATGTTCCTAAGAGCATACTAACATACTTACACACACACACACACACACACGCGCGCAACTGACCTGCGTTATTCCCCACACTCTTCGGGCTGTTCTCCAACGTCCATTTTCAAACGGCCGTCTCTCTTCGCCCCATGCAGGACAGCAACGAGTCGACGAGCGCCCGCCGGTCATGTGACCTCCCCGCCGCCGCCGAGTCCGCCGCCGCTGCCGCCCAGTTCCCCTTCATCGCCGCCGTCCCGAGGAAGACGAGGGCCTCGCCGCCGCCGCCATGGAAAGGAAGCGCAACTCCATCTCCGGTTTTCCCATAAGGCCAGAGCGGTCGCTGGGGGAGGAGCGCGACGGAGGATGGGGAGGAGGAGGGGGCGGGTCCGACACGGCGCCGCTCTGCGCGCAGACGGGCCGGGCGTGCCCGTCCTCCTACCTCGCCCTCATCAGCGCCTTCTCCTGCCTGACGCGCCTCGACGACTTCAGCCGCGAGTGGATCGGCTCCGGGTTCTTCTCCGACGTCTACAAGGTGAGCTTCCGCCCGGGGGGGGCCCACCTCGCCCCGATGGATGGGATAACAGCTCTTGTAGGTGGCCCAATACTTGTCTATATAGTGTATGAGCTCTTAGCAGTTCAGAGAGATCAGGGACTCCCAACCTTTCTTCCCCCCCCTCCCATGTCCTACCGAGACCCACACACACTTGACATTCACAACGCATGTGTGTGTCATTAATTTATTGGTATCGTAGTGCCCTTCATCAGACATAATCATGTATTTCGTTACAACTGCCGTGCGACGCGTGGGTGACGATATTTGTCTGGTTAAATGTGATATTGAGGCCTTAAATTGTCTGCGGCCTGGCGCACCCCCCTGCGATCGTTGGTGCCCCCCCCCCCCCCTAAGGGGCATCCAGACCCCAAGTTGGGAAAACCCTGAGATGGAGTGAGAGAGAGTTGCATCTTGGGATGGATGGTTGATTTTTTCCTCTCCTCGCTGTGGACCGAGCGCTGCCCTCTGCTTCCCTGGCCTCAGAGCAGCTGTCATCGAGGCTTAATAACAAGATGACCTCCAGTAGCCAGGTCTGGTGAGATTCCCTTCCCTAATACCGTTACACCATAACCTCAGCTGGGCGATGGTGTGTGAGGAGTCCCCTCTCTCCATCAGCCGCCATGCAGCTGGAAGTCACACGCGAGCCATGTGACCTCGCGTCGACCGACTCCGCTCCTCTCAATAGAGCGATTCAGGCGGTGACGCGCGGAAAAGCCCTTCTGTGTTTTGATTCGCGCACCGGCCAAGTCTGCAGCTGACGACGGATCGTTTGAAGTTGGGAGTTTTAACGATGTCTTCCGCGTAGAGTGGCCGTCTAACTCGTCAGTTACTCTGACTCAAGATGACATGTTTGGTGCTTAGACGTTGAGGCGAGGACATAACTCACATTCAAGTCTCTCCTTGAATGAAGTATGTCTGGGGTAGGGTGACATCGTTCACTGCTCACAGGATTTGAAGCATTTGAACACACACACACACACACACACACACACACACGCACACACACACTACTGTTGTGGGGGAAGGGTAGGTCCGTGACTGAAAGGAAGGAATTGCCCTCTGTAGGATGGAATCACCCTGTAGGACCTACAGGTCACCCAGTTCTCTCACCGTGACACAAGTCCACCGCATCGTCTCCAACCCGCTTCCGCCTCAACATCCCGGCGTGCGCTCGTACGACGGTCACGGCACGCCGGACGCACCGTGTCCAGTAAGGCGAATGAACTCAAACCCGTCACGCCACAATCTCTTCTCGCTGCTTGATACGAAAGGACAACTCGCCGAGTTCTCATTTTCCATGACTAATCGGCAAGAGGATTCTGTCCGATAGAGCGATTTGTTCCGATCTAAGTGTTCTTGGATGCACAGTCTGCTGCTAGTGAGGGACATGCAGCGTCAGCATGCACAGAAGACCAGCAGTCACAATCACTCTTCATTATTCAGTCATCTGGGGAGAATTCTTGTGTTTTTTATGTAGTATGTAGGGCCTGAGGGGGGGTACATGGACCCAGAGGCCTTCTGGGTTTTAGCTGTTCCATATTCAAACAAAACATCTTTATTTATCATGCAGTGAAGACACACATCACATGGTGGTAGGCAGCGACGCCGAAGCACGGTCACACAATGTGATGACGTAAGCGTCCACTGAGGAAACCTCTCTCCTGCTCTTAACCCTTCCGTCGTGCTTCCCCCCCGAGGGCAGCCGGGAGCAGACGGAAGGCGGCGTGCATGCTGGGACACGCCCGCGGAACCAATCGAGCGCTCCTGTCCGTCTTCGTCAGCGACGGACAGCGTTAGCGATCTGTTCTGCATGTTTTTCGTATATGGGGTTCCTTTGGGAGGGAACCCGTGTCGCTCGTGAGAGATTTTGGGGTTCGCTGTCTCGCTCAAGGACGCTTCGGCACACTCCGTAAGCCGGTATTGACCCGGGGACCTTGCGACCCCCAGCCGGCCGCTCTACTCGGGAAGAGGGAACGTCGGCAGGGGGATCGCGGCTCAGCGCGTACCAGGATGAGGCTTTACGGCTTAGCCAGCCGGGAGCCGAGCGGCGTGGCAGATTGAGCTCGCGGCGTCCGGCTGGGACCTGTTCCCTCTCCTGGTGGGGCAGGGGGGGTGGGGGTGGGGGATGTAGGGGGGGGGGGGGGTGGAAGCCGGGCCAGGGGAGAGACCATCTGGCGCCTCTCCTCTCCTGCGGGGGAAGACCATCTCCTTTCTCCTAGTCCCTCGTCAAGTGAGCCACCCCATCTCCTATCTCCTTGTTCCTTTTTCCTAGCCCCTTGCTCCCTCGTCCCTAGCTCTACCAGAGGGGACCCGTCATAGACAGCGTCTCGCTACATCTCCGTACTTGATAATCTCATATTATCTCAATGGGAGGGATGACTGTAGCAGTCAACAACAACAAGCTGTGCTTGTTCTGCTACATCCTAATGTTTCCTCTGCTGCTCGCACACAGACTGGTCCAGAGTGTTCAGAGCCATTCTTAGTGCCTGCGGTGCTTGTTTACTGCATCGGCTAGCGGGAGGAAGTGAGATCATTACATCCTCTCCCCGGCACATTGACTTCCTGTATCTCTGCTTCCCTTCTGAGAAAGCACATCTTTTGGTTTTGGCGCCCGCCGTAGCGGCGCAGGACGCCGTGTTCTCTTCAGCGGCGAGCAGACGCTCTACGGGTCGCTCTGTCGGTCGCTCGGCCCACAAGAATGTCAGCGAACATTTGGTGTGGCCTCACGTGCGTGTGCAGTACGTTTACGGGGTTTTCCTGGCTCAGAATGGGTCTTTGGAGGGTGACGCACACACAATTTTTGGGGGGAAACCTCAGTTTTATAGCCTACCAGAATATATAGGCCTATATTCTCTTTCTGACACTTTTCACAATCGTGGGAAATCCCCCGACATGACACAAAATGGGTATGAAGACAAAATGTTCAAGATGCTGATAACCTGTCTATTAATGATCTTGATTACTAGTGGTCCAAACCATGGACAACGCCAGAAAGAGGGATGGGCTGCACTTGAAACAAGCCATCAAACACATTTGGAGAGGATTTGAATTGCTATTTTTATTCTCAATTTTTAGCGTTTTGGTGCTGGGGATTTTCCTTTGGCTCTGGATAAAATCTCTTTGGGGGAGGGGGGGGGGGCGGCAAAAAATCCTCTATGCAGGAAAAGCCCTGTGTTCCGGCCTCACCGACATGCCGTACGCGGTCACAAGAGATGCGTCAACCCACAAGCGATGGGCAAGAAGACGGGGAAGAGATAATATATATATGGGAAGAGATAATATATATGGGGAGAGATAATATATATGCTTAGTAGAGATAACGGTATGGAAATGACACGCTGTGATTAAAGTGATTAAATGATCACAGCTATCATCATGTGTTATCGTGGCATTGTTAAAATGGGCTGAACATGTTCAAAAACCACTGATACACTGAAATCATTTCACCAAGTTTTATATTGAAAGCCACAAACAAAAGTAGCAGCACTATGAACATCATTTCACCATACAGGGAGTTTTTCAAAAGTGCAGAAATCAACCACGCTTTTAGTGATCATTTTATTGTGATAAATTGAATTGGATATTATCATGGTTTATCATTCCGGTTATTATTACATCCATGCTTGGATTTAGTGCCAGTAGGTTGGCCTGTGGTGAGAGTATCTGACTATCAAACTAAAGACGTGGTTCTAGACTGGGCCATACCCGTTCATATTGCATTGGATAAAAGCATCTGTTAAATGCCAACAAATTATTTTCCTTACTGCAGCAAAATGAAATTACAAATGTACATTTAACGATTTAGCAATGTACAATCCTTGTATTTTGTTCAACCTTGTATTTTGTATTGCTGCTTATTTGCACTCGTCAAAGAACCTTATTATCTTGGTGGCCTAGATTAGCTCCTTGCGACATCAGGGTTTTACTGCTGTACAGTACGTTCAAACTGACTAGGAGACAGAACGTGCACTAAACTCTTTGTTCTCTGATTTGAAACATTAGAGCACTTCTTGTGCGTCAAGAGCGCTGAACTCAAGTAATCTAAAACCCCGTACCAAAACGTCCGAGAACAAAGGTGGATTATTAGGCTACAAAACATATCAACTGCAGCGTTATCACCGTTCACTGCGGTGTTATCCCCTTGTGAGTGGTGGCGCAGCCCACGGACCGCCAAGCTGCGGAAACCAGAAGGATGAAGCGAGATGTGTAGCTGGGTTCGAGGGTAACGGAGCTGCTCTTTGACACCCATCGTTGGCGTGCAGGTCGTGTTTCTGCTGTGGCTTCTAGCCAAGAGGATATGGGTTTGGGGTTGTGGCCCAATCGTACCTTTCACCTCGATCCGATGTGTGCCACTAGAATTCGGGACCTATATTTCAGCCAGTAACGCTCAGAATGCTGCTGGTTCATTTGAACCATTGGTTCAGCCCTGCTCACGTGGATGACCTGGCCTCTCGGCCTAGGGGGAGCATCGTTTACACAACAGCAAAAGACAGGAAACCTATGACAAGTCAGACAAGCAACACGGCAGTACACATGTCGACTGTCCACATGTGGAAGTGTCCTTGAGCAAGACACCTAACCCCAAATTGCTCCCAATGAGCAGGTTAGCACCTTGAATGGCAGCTACCGCCATTGGTGTGTGAATGTGTGTGTGAATGGGTGAATGAGAGGCCATTGTAAAGCGCTTTGAGTGCCGCTAAGGTGGAAAAGCGCTCTATAAGTGCAGTCCATTTACCATTTACAGACCAGCCAATAGGAGGAGGCCGGGGTGGCCGTCAGCGGGCGGGAGAACAGACAGGAAGGAAAATGGCCGCCATAGTAGGTAGCAGCCTGTGAGAGGGGAGTAACGCACCTGAGGTTAAGGGGTTCGTCGCACGGCTACCAGCCCGCCGCTGCGTTGACCTCTGAACCTGCCAACGCTCGCGCCATATCTGAACCTGTTC
>NC_140257.1:16049202-16052238 GCF_949987555.1 Borostomias antarcticus
CACCCCCCCGCTGGCCTAGTTCTCCATCTGACACGCTGGAGAATTAAGCTCAGTCTGGGAAACCCCCTCTCCTCCTCTCCCCTCCTCCTCCTTCCCCTCCCTCCTCCTCCTCTCCCCTCCCTCCTCCTCCTCTCCCCTCCCTCCTCCTCCTCCTCCTCTCCCCTCCCTTCTCCTCCTCTCCCCTCCCTCCTCCTCCTCCTCCTCCTCTCCCCTCCCTCCTCCTCCTCCTCTCCCCTCCGTCCGTGCCGTGGACGGTCCAGAGCGGTCGGGTTCTCTCGTGCGGGACGCGGGGCCGGGCGGGGCCAGCTGGTCCTGGAGAGAGGGTTACTTTACTAACCCCCGCTTAGCCGGACTCCCCACTCTGCTTCCACTACTGCACGCAGGCCCGCCCTCACTCACTCACTCACTCACTCACTCACTCACACTCACTCACTCACTCACTCACTCACTCACACATTCACTCACTCACTCACTCACTCACACATTCACTCACTCACTCACTCACTCACTCACTAATTCCCTCCCTTCCCCTCTCTCTCTCTCTCTCTCTCTCTCTCACTCCCTCACTAATCCCCTTCCTCCCTGGGTCAGTTCAGTCTGTCCAGTCAGTGGGGTTGGTTGTGCCATTTTTAGATCTCCCAGCATAACACCGTTCCCTCTTACCTCACTTCCTGTACGGACTGACGCCACCACCTCACACGACCAATAGGAAGAGCACTAACCAATAGGAAGAGCACTAACCAATAGGAAGAGCCCTAACCAATAGGAAGAGCACTCACCAATAGGAAGAGCCCTAACCAATAGGAAGAGCACTAACCAATAGGAAGAGCCCTAACCAATAGGAAGAGCACTCACCAATAGGAAGAGCCCTAACCAATAGGAAGAGCACTAACCAATAGGAAGAGCACTAACCAATAGGAAGAGCACTAACCAATAGGAAGAGCACTAACCAATAGGAAGAGCACTAACCAATAGGAAGAGCACTAACCAATAGGAAGAGCACTAACCAATAGGAAGAGCCCTAACCAATAGGAAGACCACTAGCCAATAGGAAGAGCACTGACCAATAGGAAGAGCACTAACCAATAGGAAGAGCACTGACCAATAGGAAGAGCCCTAACCAATAGGAAGACCACTAGCCAATAGGAAGAGCCCTAACCACAACCCAGGAGCGATCACCTGGTTATCCCTGCCCTACCTGGTGGATGACACGCTTGTTGTGTTCAGGTGAATGTGTTCAGGCCTCATCCAGGGGTCCAGGGTGTTCAGGCCTCATCCAGGGGTCCAGGGTGTTCAGGCCTCATCCAGGCGGTCTCTCTCGTCCGTCTCTTCCTGTAGTACATCAACGGAGGCAACCTGGAGCAGCTCCTGGACAGCAGCGCGCTGCTGAGCTGGCCCACGCGGGTCAGGCTGGCCCTGGAGATCGCCATGGGCCTGGCCTACCTGCACTCCAAGGGCATCTTCCACAGAGACCTCACCTCCAAGGTAGGAGGGGGCCAGGGGAGGGGCCAGGGGACGGGCTAGGGGAGGGGCCAGGGGAGGGGCCTGGGGGCGGGCTAGGGGACGGGCTAGGGGACGGGCTAGGGGGAGGGGCCAGGGGACGGGCCAGGGGAGGGGACGGGCCAGGGGACGGGCCAGGGGACGGGCCAGGGGACGGGCCAGGGGACGGGCCAGGGGAGGGGCCAGGGGACGGGCTAGGGGGACGGGCTAGGGGGACGGGCTAGGGGGACGGGCTAGGGGGACGGGCCAGGGGACGGGCTAGGGGACGGGCTAGGGGACGGGCCAGGGGACGGGCCAGGGGACGGGCCAGGGGACGGGCCAGGGGAGGGGCTAGGGGGACGGGCTAGGGGGACGGGCTAGGGGGACGGGCTAGGGGACGGGCTAGGGGACAGGTTAGGGGACGGGCCAGGGGACGGGCTAGGGGACAGGTTAGGGGACGGGCTAGGGGACGGGCTAGGGGACGGGCTAGGGGGACGGGCCAGGGGACGGGCTAGGGGGACGGGCCAGGGGACGGGCTAGGGGGACGGGCTAGGGGACGGGCCAGGGGACGGGCTAGGGGACGGGCTAGGGGACGGGCCAGGGGACGGGCTAGGGGACGGGCTAGGGGACGGGCCAGGGGACGGGCCAGGAGGACGGGCTAGGGTACGGGCCAGGAGGACGGGCTAGGGTACGGGCCAGGAGGACGGGCTAGGGTACGGGCCAGGAGGACGGGCTAGGGTACGGGCTAGGGGACGGGCCAGGAGGACGGGCTAGGGTACGGGCCAGGAGGACGGGCTAGGGTACGGGCTAGGGGACGGGCCAGGAGGACGGGCTAGGGTACGGGCCAGGATTAGAACTGTCAACCGTCCATCACGGACTTACAGATACAGTCCTCTCAAATGGATATTCAGTTGGGCCTAAGACATAAAGTATAGGAGACAGGACCTAGGAGACGAGATCTAGGAGACGGGGCCAAGGAGACGGTTTAGGAGAAAGGGTCTAGCAGATGGGCCTAGGAGAAGGGTTCTAGGAGATGGGGCCTAGGAGACGGGGCCTAGGAGACAGGGCCTAGGAGACGGGGCCTAGGAGACGGGGCCTAGGAGACGAGATCTAGGAGACGGGGCCTAGGAGACAGGGCCTAGGAGACGGGGCCTAGGAGACGGGGCCTAGGAGACGGGGCCTAGGAGATGGGCCTAGGAAACAGGGTCTAGGAGACGGGGTCTAGGAGACGGGGTTTAGGAGACAGGGTTTAGGACTACTAACTTCCAACTACGCACCAAAACATGAAACATTTACCCTGGATCAACACAGTCCCCGTCGATAGTCAGTTCCTACAGTATGCATGTTGATAACTGCCGATTGGGACCAGGAAGTGTCCTGTAGCGTTGCGTCCTGGTGTCCCTGGTTACAGTATCCGTCTGACACTGGGCTCTTCTGTTCTCCTGAACCCCCCCACCCCCCCCCTCGTCCCAGAACTGCCTGATCAAGTCAGAGGAGAGCGGATACACCGCCGTGATCGGGGACTTCGGCCTGGCGGAGAAGATACCCATCCCGGGG
>NC_140257.1:16052438-16074938 GCF_949987555.1 Borostomias antarcticus
CCTGCCAGGCCTGTCTGCACCCCCCTCTCTCTCTCTCTCACTCACACACACACATCACCAACCCCCCCCCCCCCCTCTCTCTCTCACTCACACACACACATCAACAAATCACCCTCTCATGCACACACACCACATCACCCTCTCTCTCTCTCTCTCCTCTCTCTCTCTCTCTCTCTCTCTCTCTCTCCTCCCCCCCCCAGATGGACCCGGCGCAGCGTCCGTCCTTCCCAGAGCTGGAGAGGAGGCTGGAGACCCAGCTGGACCGGCTGAGAGAGGACGAGGCCGAGAGGGAGAGAGACCACGACAGGAGGAGCCTGAGCAAAGGTGACGCTCCTGCGTGTGTGTGTGTGTGTGTGTGTGTGTGTGTGGGGGGGGGCGTAGTAGTGCTGCTATTACAGCTGCATGTTTACAGCTTAGAAATCTCACACACATCACACTATCCTATCACAGTGCCACACACACACACACACACACACACACACACACACACACACACTCCTCCATGGTTTCGTATGACTTGACTCTCAGGTTTCCATGTTCAGTGGACCGGTGATTTCCTGGAATGGAGAAGGAGGTGTAATCTACCTACCAGTAATCTAACTACCACTACCAGTACCTCTCTCTCTCTCTCTCTCCCTCTCTCCCTCTCTCTCTCTCTCTCTCTCCCTCTCTCTCTCTCTCTCTCTCTCTCTCTCTCTCTCTCTCTCTCTCCCTCTCTCCCTCTCTCCCTCTCTCTCTCTCCCTCTCTCCCTCTCTCTCTCTCTCTCTCTCTCTCTCTCTCTCTCTCTCTCTCCCTCTCTCTCTCTCTCTCCCTCTCTCTCTCTCCTTCCTGATTCCTTTCTGTCTTTCTCTCCAGTTCTATCTGTCTGTCTGTCTGTCTGTCTGTCTGTCTGTCTGTCTGTCTGTCTGTCTGTCTGCGTGCGGCGTGCCCAGATCAGGTCTAATATGTCCAGTGTCCAGGCCTACTACCTCTCCCAAAACCTGCCCTGCCACTGAGGTCTGGGACTGCTCTAGGACTGCTCTAGGACTGGTCTAGGACTGGTCTAGGACTGGTCTGGGACTGGTCTGACTGGTCTGGGACTGGTCTGGGACTGGTCTAGGACTGGTCTAGGACTGGTTTGACTGGTCTAGGACTGGTCTGGGACTGGTCTAGGACTGGTCTAGGACTGGTCTAGGACTGGTTTGACTGGTCTGGGACTGGTCTAGGACTGGTCTAGGACTGGTCTAGGACTGGTCTGACTGGTCTAGGACTGGTCTAGTACAGGTCTGGGACTGGTCTAGGACTGGTCTGACTGGTCTAGGACTGGTCTAGGACTGGTCTTTGACTGATCTGACTGGTCTAGGACTGGTCTTGGATTGGTCTAGGACTGGTCTAGGACTGGTCTAGGACTGGTCTGACTGGTCTAGGACTGGTCTAGTACAGGTCTGGGACTGGTCTAGGACTGGTCTGACTGGTCTAGGACTGGTCTAGGACTGGTCTTTGACTGATCTGACTGGTCTAGGACTGGTCTGGGACTGGTCTAGGACTGGTCTTTGACTGATCTGACTGGTCTAGGACTGGTCTAGGACTGGTCTGACTGGTCTAGGACTGGTCTCGGACTGGTCTAGGACTGGTCTAGGACTGGTCTAGGACTGGTCTAGGACTGGTCTGGGACTGGTCTGACTGGTCTAGCACTGGTCTGGGACTGGTCTGGGACTGGTCTAGGACTGGTCTAGGACTGGTCTGACTGGTCTAGGACTGGTCTGGGACTGGTCTGGGACTGGGCTGGGACTGGTCTGGGACTGGTCTGGGACTGGGCTGGGACTGGTCTGGGACTGGTCTAGGACTGGTCTAGGACTGGTCTAGTACTGGACTAGGACTGGTCTAGGACTGGTCTAGGACTGGTCTAGGACTGGTCTGACTGGTCTGGGCCTGGTCTAGGACTGGACTAGGACTGGTCTGTGACCTGTGTGTGCCCCGCGGGGGTCAGCGTGTCGGTGGTGTTAGACTCCGCCCCCCTGTCCCTGCTCTGATGGCGCTGTGCGTGGCGTCCTCATCGCCTGGCCGGGCTCCTGTTTCCTCATGTTCATCCAACTATAGAGGGCTTTGATTGCAATCATCTCCCCGGCGAGCGCATGGGAACACCGCGGGTCACCTGACCAGGACCAGAGCCTCCAACGCTCCACGGGTCACCTGACCAGGACCAGAGCCTCCAACGCTCCGCGGGTCACCTGACCAGGACCAGAGCCTCCAACGCTCCGCGGGTCACCTGACCAGGACCAGAGCCTCCAACGCTCCGCGGGTCACCTGACCAGGACCAGAGCCTCCAACGCTCCAAATCATTTACCCACCATTGGTCAGCTGCTGTGTTGAGGTTTAACTGGGTCGAGCGGTGCTGGCCCGGCCCGGTCTGACTGGGTTTTGTTCTGGGTCGAGTGGTGCTGGCCCGGCCCGGTCTGACTGGGTTTTGTTCTGGGTCGAGCGGTGCTGGCCCGGCCCGGTCTGACTGGGTTTTGTTGTCGTTCGTCTGACTGGGTCGTCGTTGCGCTCCTAGATTTGTCCTCAGATGTTTAGTCACATAGTTTCTTCAATTTGTATTGTGCCACTTTCTCTCTCTCTCTCTCTCTCTGCACTCTCTTTCTGCTCCCTCTCTCTGCTCTCTCTATGCTCTCTCTCTCTCTCTGATCTCTCTCTGATCTCTCTATGCTCTCTCTCTCTCTCTGCTCTCTATGCTCTCTCTCTGATCTCTCTATGCTCTCTCTCTCGCTCCCTCTCCCTGTCCTGCAGGTCTCTGTCTCTATCGCCACCTGCTGGTTGGATTTTGTACTACACTGAGAAAGTATAACAAAAGTCTGTGGGATCTAAGTTTGTGTTTGACTCCCCCCCCCCCCTCGCCCCTCTTCAGGACCGGGGGAGAAGCTCCAGGGCATGAAGAGGTTAAACCCGCTGGGTCTCCAGGACGACAAGATCCCGCCCAAGTCGCCCCGCCCCCGCCGGAACATCTGGCTCTCCCGCAGCCAATCGGACGTCTTCTCCCGCAAGCCCGGCAGGAAGGCCCCCGACGACGACCCCGCCCTCCGCCCCGCCCACCCGCTGTGGCCCGGCGCCCGCAAGCCCATCAACCCCTTCAACGCCCGCGAGGACCTGCGCGGCGGCAAGGTCAAGTTCTTCGACATGCCCAGCAAGTCGGTGTTCTCGCTGATGTTCGACCTGCGCGCCCGCCAGCCCCGCCCCCCGGCGCCGTGGCAGCAGCAGGACCCGCCCGTCTGGCAGGAGCTGCTGGGCCGCCTCTGCCGCTCCCTCCCCGCCTCGCCACAGATGCCTCTCCTCTCCGACGCCCTCTGCCCCGCCCCCGCCGCCGCCTCCAAGAGCAACCAGGGGCTGCCGGCGAGCGAAGGCTGGGCCAAGAAGTACGCCGTGACTGACATCCCTCCGTACCGCAGCCGAGGGGAGGGGAGGGAGGAGGAGGAGGAGGAGAGCTGGTCTCCCATGGCGCCCGGCGACGGAGACGGCGGCGAGGCCATGGACTGTTCGGGGGGGGAGGAGCTCCGTGGCGGGACGCCCGGTCAGACTCCGCCGGAGAGCGAGGGGTTCGGGCGCCCGATGCAGGACCAAGCCCGACCCCGGCCCCCGCCCCGGCCTCGGAGCGGCCCGGAGGGGCCGGGCGGGGCCCCACCGGCGTGCGAGGACATGGAGGCCGAGGACCAGGAGGGGGAGACCCCGCCGTCGCCCCCCCTCACCCCCCCCGGGGAGGAGAGTCCCGCTGCGCCGACGCCCTGCGAGGCCCACCGGGCCCCAGAACCGCAAGCAGAACCCCGCTCCTGTGACATCATCTAGACGGGACGGTCACAGACGGAGCAGAGCAGCGTGGGAAATGCAGTCTTTGAGACAGAGAGAGACTCTCCTAGCACAGGAAGGACGAGCGATGGTCACGACCGGCGCCCTGCAGAGAAAGAGATTCTTTTTTTTAAGACTAAGGTGTTTATATTTAATACTTCAAAGATGTACATTTTTATTTCTTAAAAGAAAGAAAGAAACGTCCCTAAACCGAGGGTCGCAGAATTGTCTTTGAGGTCGTTTGGTGTGTGCGCGTGTGTGTGCGCGTGTGTGTGTGTGCGCGTGTCTGCGCGCGTGTGTGTGTGCTGGCTTGAACTCCTGCCTACTTCTTGAAGATCCAGTCCTATGTGATGATGATGATATTAAGTGCGTCTACACTGAAATATTCAGCACTAACAGAACATTTTGCCAGATGTAACTTAGCATAAAGGTGTGAATTCAGGGGTGTGTGTAATATGCAAGTCACGAGCCTAGCACTCCCACCAGGGAGAGACGTTCCTGTCAGGACGAGAGCCTGGACTCGCCCTCCACCCAACACGGGGGGGCCCTACCTTAACCTGACCCCTCTACAGGCCTGGTACCATACCTGAACCCTCTACAGGCCTGGTACCATACCTGAACCTTCTACAGGCCTGGTACCATACCTGACCCCTCTACAGGCCTGGTACCATACCTGAACCTTCTACAGGCCTGGTACCACACCTGACCCCTCTACAGGCCTGGTACCATACCTGAACCTTCTACAGGCCTGGTACCAGAACCTTCTACAGGCCTGGTACCATACCTGGACCCTCTACAGGCCTGGTACCATACCTGAACCTTCTACAGGCCTGGTACCAGAACCTTCTACAGGCCTGGTACCATACCTGAACCTTCTACAGGCCTGGTACCATACCTGAACCTTCTACAGGCCTGGTACCATACCTGAACCCTCTACAGGCCTGGTACCATACCTGAACCCTCTACAGGCCTGGTACCATACCTGACCCCTCTACAGGCCTGGTACCATACCTGAACCCTCTACAGGCCTGGTACCACACCTGACCCCTCTACAGGCCTGGTACCATACCTGAACCCTCTACAGGCCTGGTACCATACCTGACCCCTCTACAGGCCTGGTACCATACCTGAACCCTCTACAGGCCTGGTACCATACCTGAACCCTCTACAGGCCTGGTACCAGAACCTTCTACAGGCCTGGTACCATACCTGAACCTTCTACAGGCCTGGTACCATACCTGAACCCTCTACAGGCCTGGTACCAGAACCTTCTACAGGCCTGGTACCATACCTGAACCCTCTACAGGCCTGGTACCATACCTGACCACTCTACAGGCCTGGTACCATACCTATAAGTCTGCAGCGTTACTAGACTAATGTCCCAGCCTGAGCTGAGAGCCAGGAATAGATCCAGACCATGTTATTCAAGGGCTATGTCACGGAAATGGAATTTGGCCTTATTAACAAAGCACTTTTAGACACGAGGGCGATAAAAATAAAAAGTGTTTGAACTTAAAAAGCACTACATTGGTGTGGAGCACATTCTGAATGATTGAGAGCACTGCTCGTTGTGGTACGTTTGTTTTTCCCTACTTTGATCGTGAGTTTTGTTTACACTGTTTCCCCAACTCCTTCAAGCGCGTCTCGCTGGTCAACCAGGAGCGTTAACCAGCAGCAGATTATGAAAGACACACTTGGTACGTTATGTTTTCAACTTGTTTTTTTTGTGTTTTATGTTCAGTGTGTCCAACTTACTGTACTGCAGTCTTAACACAGCGGCCCATCGTGCTAGGCCTGGGTGCTAGGCCTGGGTGCTAGGCCTGTCCTAGATGTTAGAGCTGTGCTATGGTCCTCACACCGGTCCAGCTCCACTGCTTATGGTCCCGTCTGGAACTACTTATGTCTGTTGCACTTGATAAAGGTTTAACATGTTTTTGAGTTAACTCATTCTCGTTCGTCACTACATTTCTATGCAATAAATGTTAACCGTGTCTGGACCGTTTTCCATAGAGGATCTATTTTGATATTTATGAACAGGAAGAAAAACAATGATGTCTTACTTTGTATAATACTATTTGTCTAAAGAAATGTTATCGTTGGTAAACTTGCTAAGTACAGATTGAGATATTTTTGAAGCATTTACTTTCCTTCGTGTTTTCTCTTTGACTCCTTGTTCTTCCCAGCATGCCACGCTAGGCTATCTTGTGTATGCAACCGAGTATGTTCAACCAAAGCACAGACACAATTACGTTTTCTCCTCTCAAATCTGGATGAAGTTTTTCCTTTTTATGTTAAGAGAACATGTATCTCCCAACCGCTTCAAAATAAATGTTTAACTTTGTGTTCATTCTACCCGTGTTCATTTAATTTCACACACTGTCTTCACACTTTTGTAGTAAACTGATGACACTTGATGTTCAGACATCTGCTGTTTCTCTTTATGAAGCGTCTCCACTCCCGTAGGCTTAACGCCAAAGTGTTCAGCTCAGTGTGTTCAGCTCAGTGTGTTCAGCTCAGTGTGTTCAGCTCAGTGTTCAGCTCAGTGACGGTGTTCAGCTCAGTGTGTTCAGCTCAGTAGTGTTCAGCTCAGTGACCGTGTTCAGCTCAGTGTGTTCAGCTCAGTGTGTTCAGCTCAGTGACCGTGTTCAGCTCAGTGTGTTCAGCTCAGTGTGTTCAGCTCAGTGTGTTCAGCTCAGTGTGTTCAGCTCAGTGACCGTGTTCAGCTCAGTGTGTTCAGCTCAGTGTGTTCAGCTGTGTGTTCAGCTCAGTGTGTTCAGCTCAGTGACCGTCTTCAGCTCAGTGTTCAGCTCAGTGTGTTCAGCTCAGTGTGTTCAGCTCAGTGGCCGTGTTCAGCTCAGTGGCCGTGTTCAGCTCAGTGACGGTGTTCAGCTCAGTGTGTTCAGCTCAGTGTTCAGCTCAGTGTGTTCAGCTCAGTGACCGTGTTCAGCTCAGTGTGTTCAGCTCAGTGTGTTCAGCTCAGTGTGTTCAGCTCAGTGTTCAGCTCAGTGTGTTCAGCTCAGTGACCGTGTTCAGCTCAGTGTGTTCAGCTCAGTGTGTTCAGCTCAGTGACCGTGTTCAGCTCAGTGACCGTGTTCAGCTCAGTGACGGTGTTCAGCTCAGTGTGTTCAGCTCAGTGACCGTGTTCAGCTCAGTGTGTTCAGCTCTGTGTTCAGCTCAGTGACGGTGTTCAGCTCAGTGTGTTCAGCTCAGTGTGTTCAGCTCAGTGTGTTCAGCTCAGTGGCCGTGTTCAGCTCAGTGACGGTGTTCAGCTCAGTGTGTTCAGCTCAGAGACGGTGTTCAGCTCAGTGACTGTGTTCAGCTCAGTGTGTTCAGCTCAGTGTTCAGCTCAGTGACCGTGTTCAGCTCAGTGTGTTCAGCTCAGTGACTGTGTTCAGCTCAGTGTGTTCAGCTCAGTGTTCAGCTCAGTGACCGTGTTCAGCTCAGTGTGTTCAGCTCAGTGAGTGTGTTCAGCTCAGTGACGGTGTTCAGCTCAGTGTGTTCAGCTCAGTGTTCAGCTCAGTGTGTTCAGCTCAGTGTTCAGCTCAGTGACCGTGTTCAGCTCAGTGACGGTGTTAAGCTCAGTGTGTTCAGCTGTCTGCCCGTGGCGTTGAGGTCAGACCACACCAGCTGTCACTCCCCCTCTCTCTGGACACCCTGGATGAACCCTCCACTGTTCACGTTACGATCGAATGGTGAAGAAACACGTTTTGTTTTTTCATCTTAGAGGTGCAGTAGGCGGTTTGTACGGAAGAGCATTAGGGCCAACAGATGAGGTTGTTTTTTCTGACAAATTCTGACTTTTTTCTCAGAAGTTACTTCTGACTTTTTTCTCAGAAATTCTTGCTTTTTTTTCTCAGAAATTGTGACTTTAATCTCAGAAGTTATTTCTGACTTTTTTTCTCAGAAATTCTGACTTTAAACTCGGAAGCTTAAAAAAATAATAAACTCAGTTGTTGGCCCTAATGCTTCCGTAGGTTTGTGATTTCCTGTTAGAAAAATGTGAATGATTTTTAAAAAATGCAACAAAAAATTCCCGACCCTCCCTCCAAAGCCCCTCCTCCAAACTGTGGGACAACAAATGACCGTCGCTAGGCAGGTAGATGGACTGAACCGCAGGTAGACCATCCATAATAACATGGGCTTGTGAAATCAGCATCCGCCTAACATCCAGAGAACATACCATCTTTCTTTTTTACCATGACGTACCTGTGATTAAAATCCTTGACCTGTCCATAGCTGGCCCTCTGACCGCAGGGCTAGCACCCACCTATCCTCCTCTGGGATATAAAAACACATCTGATTAACACAGGCTTTTATTGAAAATTCATCATGTATTATTCAAATACATCAGTATACCATTCAAATACATCAGTATACCAATGTGTCTGAAACAAAATACAATTGACTTTGAACACTGAAGGCGTTCAGTCGTGTTGAGCCGCTGGTGGCCCTTTCCCCCACACCATCTCCATCTTGTGTGTGTGAGCCTTGGAGGAGCGGGAGAAGCTGCTCTTGACGATGTTGAGAGGGACCGACTTGCCGCTGAGGTACACCTTGTTGAGGCAGTTGGGCAGCCAGGACGGGCGCGCGGCGGCCCCCTTGCCCCCCCCCTCCGCCGCGGCGGACCCCTCGACCCCCCCCTCCGCCAGGGCGCTGGCGTGCGCGAAGATGTACCCGGTCATGAAGGCGTCGAAGCCCGCGCGGTGGGTTCCTCCCTCCAACTTCTTCTTCGTGGCCTCGGTTTTGCCGGCGGCGGCGTCCGGTGCGGCCGGAGGTTCCGCCGGCGCCCCGTTCCCCACCCCGACCGCGGCGTCTGTCTTCATCTTCATGTCGTCGGCGTCGCTGTGGCGCTCCTTGACCGGCGGCGCTCCGGCCGCTCCGGCGGCTGGCTCGGTCCCGGGAAGACACCTCGTTTCCGGGTCCGGGTCTGGAGCGGTCGCCCCCGGGGCCGGGTCCTGGTTCTGGTCCTGGTTCTGGTCCGGCTTCGGCTCCTTGGCCTCCAGCTCCATATACGACATCTTGTTCACAGGGGCGCCTTCAGAGATGTCTGCCCCCGTCCCCGTCCCCGCGGGTCCCTCCTCCGCCTGACGTCCGTCCTTCTGCTTCCTCTTCCTCTTCCTCTTCTTGCGCTTGTCCTCTTTGCTCTTCTCGCTCTTCTCGTCCTGCTGGATGATGAGGTCCGTGTCGTGTGACAGGGCGCACTGGGAGCCGTTGGGACACCAGCCGTAGGCCTGCGGAAACACGGGACCAACGACACGGCACGCAATCAGACGAGTTTTAGAATCCTTTTAGTGAGAGAGAGCTGGCCAAAAACCTACATAAGAGTTGGATATTAACAACCGTTTCACTAGAAAAACATACGAGAAAAAATAGATAAATACTTAACAAATGTATGATCAAAAATATCAAATAGTATAAAAAGAGAGTGAGCCGTCTTCAGCAGAGGGCTAGCTAGCGTGCTACTCAGAGAGAAGCCAGGGTGGGCTAGCTAGTGTGCTACTCACAGAGAAGCCAGGGTGGGCTAGCTAGTGTGCTACTCACAGAGAAGCCAGGGTGGGCTAGCTAGTGTGCTACTCACAGAGAAGCCAGGGTGGGCTAGCTAGCGTGCTACTCACAGAGAAGCCAGGGTGGGCTAGCTAGTGTGCTACTCACAGAGAAGCCAGGGTGGGCTAGCTAGTGTGCTACTCAGAGAAGCCAGGGTGGGCTAGCTAGTGTGCTACTCACAGAGAAGCCAGGGTGGGCTAGCTAGTGTGCTACTCACAGAGAAGCCAGGGTGGGCTAGCTAGTGTGCTACTCACAGAGAGGCCAGGGTGGGCTAGCTAGCGTGCTCCTCACAGAGAAGCCAGGGTGGGCTAGCTAGTGTGCTACTCACAGAGAGGCCAGGGTGGGCTAGCTAGCGTGCTCCTCACAGAGAAGCCAGGGTGGGCTAGCTAGTGTGCTACTCACAGAGAGGCCAGGGTGGGCTAGCTAGCGTGCTCCTCACAGAGAAGCCAGGGTGGGCTAGCTAGTGTGCTACTCACAGAGAGGCCAGGGTGGGCTAGCTAGCATGCTACTCACAGAGAAGCCAGGGTGGGCTAGCTAGTGTGCTACTCACAGAGAAGCCAGGGTGGGCTAGCTAGTGTGCTACTCAGAGAAGCCTGGCTGGGCTAGCTAGTGTGCTACTCAGAGAAGCCAGGGTGGGCTAGCTAGTGTGCTACTCACAGAGAAGCCAGGGTGGGCTAGCTAGTGTGCTACTCACAGAGAAGCCAGGGTGGGCTAGCTAGTGTGCTACTCACAGAGAAACTAGGGTGGGCTAGCTAGTGTGCTACTCACAGAGAAACCAGGGTGGGCTAGCTAGTGTGCTACTCACAGAGAAGCCAGGGTGGGCTAGCTAGTGTGCTACTCACAGAGAAGCCTGGCTGGGCTAGCTAGTGTGCTACTCAGAGAAGCCAGGGTGGACTAGCTAGCGTGCTACTCACAGAGAAGCCAGGGTGGGCTAGCTAGTGTGCTACTCACAGAGAAGCCAGGGTGGGCTAGCTAGTGTGCTACTCAGAGAAGCCAGGGTGGACTAGCTAGCGTGCTACTCACAGAGAAGCCAGGGTGGGCTAGCTAGTGTGCTACTCACAGAGAAGCCAGGGTGGGCTAGCTAGCGTGCTACTCACAGAGAAGCCAGGGTGGGCTAGCTAGCGTGCTACTCACAGAGTAACGCTGGCAGACGGTCAGCGACTCCTCCTGGCCGCCCCCCGCCAAGCACTGCCTGTAGTCCACGTAGCTGGACAGTTTTCCCGAGTAGTTGCAGAACTCCAGGAGCACGCGCTCCCCCTCGGAACCGGCGCCTCCCGCCTCCACGCTCCGGCTGTTGTCCAGCTTACTGAGGGGAGAAGAACACTGTCAAATGAGGCGACCAGCGCCGTGTGCTCTGAGACCCATGGGTCAGAGGTCAAGGGCAAGGTCAACTTTATTTATAAAGCACGTTTAAAATCAACCAAAGTTGCACCAAAGTGCTGTACAATATATAAAATAAACTAAAACAAAAAACAGAATAAAGTGCACATAATCACAGAACAATAAAAGGACAGGACACAAAACAGGACAGGGGATGTAGGCTATCAGGCCTCAAAAGCCAGTGCAAACAAGTGAGTCTTAAGCTGAGACTTAAAGAGCCCTAGGTTCTGTGCGTGTCTAATGTGTGGAGGGAGGCTGTTCCAGAGCTTTGGGCCAGCCACCGCAAAAGCTTGGTCACCCTTGGTCTTAAGTCTCGATCTAGGGACTATTAAAAGAGTCTCGGAGGAGGACCTCAGGGTTCTAGATGTCGCCCGAACTTGAATCAGTTCAGCCAGATAGCCAGAGGTCAGAGAGGCCATGTTTCCAAGACATAGACTAGGCTAAGCTAACAAATAGTTAGGATTCAACTGGACGAAGCACTACAACTAGCCCTAAAATGTTTGCCCCGATGTAAGAATCAGAATCACAAACATTTATTCTGATTTTTACATCGGGGCGAACATTTTGGGGCCGGTTTTCGAGCTTAGTCCAGTTGAATCCTGATCATCTTCACTTCTCAGGGGACTAACCATTTCTTGTAGGCGTACTCCAGGTAGGAGGCGGGGTAACGGAGCTCGTACTCCGTGGCGTACTTGGTGTCGTAGACGCCGGCCGGGAACATCTCGGACAGGTCCGCCGTGAAGGTGCCCAGCTTGTCTGGCAGGTGGGCGTAGAAGCACTGGTAGAGGAAGACCATGTCGATCAGGCCGTTGTGGAGAACCAGAGGCCTGCGGGCGCGCAGCATCTCCACAAACAGGAAGCGGATGTCGGTGCCGTGCGGGGGGCCTCCCTGGAGAGAAGACATCCATTTCAGAACATGGCTTAACAAGGCGTGTTCTGTGGCATGTGGAAAAATCCCAACAACGGTGGTTTTACCTTTTCGAAACACTCTAGATGACCCGAGAATGTCTGAGGCCGTGGTCATGTTTAAGCGAGATCTTAAAACATACCTTCTTAACATTGCGTTTACCACGTAGATTTACTTGTTTTAATATCTTAGTGTTCTTCATTTCTATTCTGGTTTTATAGTTTTTATTCTATTTTACACATTTGTAATTATTTTACTTTGTTTCCTTTAAATCTGTTCTCACTGTGTTTATATGGTTTATGTTTTTATCCATCTCCTTTTATGTAAAGCATTGATTTGTATGAATGGCGCTGTATAAATCGAATGCCACTGACCTTGTCGTTGCCCTTGTAGTAAGGGACTCCCTGTGCGTACTGCTTGTTGAAGTCAAAGCCGTGTTGCACCAAAAACTGCACCGACATCGGCTCGATGACGTACTCCTCTGAGCAGAGCAGCGTCAGGTTGAACACCTGCACCAGGTACGTGTCATCTGCCTGGAAACACATAGCTGATTGGTCAGTATGACACTGACATGGGAAAAATGACTCGCTTGACCATAATGCATTGCACTGTGTTGCAGAGTGGTAGATGGATGATGGTAAATGGAGTGCAATTCTTTAGCGCTTTTATCCAAAGCTTTTTGCAATGGTCTCTCATTCACACACACACATCACACACACATACATACACACACCACTGGCGGCAACTGCCATGCAAGGTGCTAGCCTGCTCATTGGGAGCAATTGGGAGTTGTGTCTTGCCCAAGGACACTTCGACAAAGTGAAGGAGCCGGGATTCGAACCGCCAACCTTACGATCATTGGAAGACTCGCACCACCTTCTGAGCCACAGCCGCCCCATTTATTTATCTAAAGATGTATCGTGTGTAAGCGCGAGTAGGATGGAGGAAGGGTGAGGAGGATGCACCTTGCCGTCCATCTTCTTGTAGCACGCGATGCCAAGGGACAGGATGGAGCGAGAGCGGGCGGCATTGAGGATGGCTTTATAACGGTCTTCTATGGACCTGATATGAACACAAACAACGCCATGATGCACAATGCAGTCTGAGATACCTCAGCTGGATAGAACACATTTAATAATAATAATAATTCATTTTATGTATAAAGCACTTGAGATTGGTAAGCACTTGAGATTGTTAAACAATCTCATGTTGAGACAAATAAACATTAGGTATACACAGAGCTGTAAGTGATTAGCTTTGATTGATTGATTGATTAGAGTGACATTCTATTAATTAAAAAGAAAATCAGCCTAAGGTCCTACTCACTCTGCCATTAGAGCTTTTCTGTGTCCAAGGCCACTCAGTTCCTAAAAAAAATACAGGAAGAGAATGACGTAAAGTGTTATGATCTGATTTAATCACTTTTCTAAGCAGCTCCTCGTAGCTGTTCATGTCTCTCACCGTATCCACCGCGATGAAGGAGGAGGTCTTCATGGCCAGGACCATCGAGGGCCACAGCTCCTTGAAGTTGTCGTTCTGCACGTCGATCACAGGGATCATGGCTGGATCCATCTGAATGTTTAAGGTTTACCAGGGGCCTTTATACCTTCGTTATCTCACCTAACGGTACCTCGGCCGACGATTTCAAACAATGCGAGTTTTTTTTGCAACTAACTTCTAATTACATGCAGTACAGAGACATCTAGATATAAATCACATGCTATGATGCGCTAGTTAGCTAGTATAATAATGTTCACACAATGCAAAGGGCATTCTGTGCAACAACTGTGGTTTTGTAGGATTCGTTTCAAACCTTGCCTTATTTATTTGCTCTATTTTAGCTCGCTAGATGAATCTTTTAGTGGTCAAATGCGAGTTTGGAGTGAAGAATGACTGAGACGTAAACATTCCAGCGTGCTCCCGTTCGGGTCCTCAGACGTGACGTCACCAAAGCGTGAAGGCCCCCCAATTGCAACAGATCGATTGCCTGTTTCAAAATACAAACGTTGCTGTGTAGTTTATCACATTCTTCAATCTGTCGTGTTCAGATCATAGTAACTGAGTATATATTTTGATAATCAATACCAGGGTTGGTTAGATTAGTCATTTAATATCAGCCATTTCCTCTTGAAAACAAATATTGTGAACAGGCAGCACACGGACAGGACGCGCTCATCGCGTCACTAAGCTCAACCGTTGAGGACAAGTGCGCCATTTTGGCTCAAACAAAGTCAGAAACGCATTGCAAATGTTGTGATATATAACTCCTTTAACCTAACTTAGTTTCAGGGGGCACATTAATGCACTATAATATATTATCCCAATGAGTTCATGTTTCCACTGAAGGTTTCCTAAACTGGGTTGTGAAAAGTTCTTCCTGTACTAGTCTGAGTCTAACAGCTGAGTGATGGGAGGGTGTTCTGCGCCTAACTGTTCCAACTCGACCACCATAGGGAAACAGCTGTTCCGCTTCCCCAAAGACCCCTCTAGGAAGAAGAGATGGCTGGTGAACTGCCGGAGGGACTTTGTTCCTACTCCACATTCAAGACTCTGTCAGGCAAGTTCAAGACATTGTATGGGATGGGTGACTAACGGTAACTTTTAACAACCCAGTTCCCTACGACTAAAACCACTAATGTTAGTTATCTAGCCATGCTATGATGACTTGCTCCTAATAGGCTCTGTGCACCAGCTCCACTACTTCCTGAAAGGAAGTGGGCCTCTTTATTTCCTGTCCTATACTATTGGATTAAGTGATTGATCAGGTGATTGATTGATTAAGTGATTGATCAGGTGATTGATTGATTGATTAAGTGATTCATCAGGTGTGCGGCACACCCAGCGCACCCCTGATCAATCACTTAATCCAATAGTATAGGACAGGAAATAAAGATGCCCACTTCCTTTCAGGAAGTAGCGGAGCTGGTGCACAGAGCCTATAATCGAACAGACAGTAACTTCCACAGAGTCAGTTCCCAGCTGTGCAGGTAGTTCCTTCCTTGCGTGATTTCCACCCGATCAGATTGTAACCCCGTGTGCTCGAACCTTGCAGGACCATTTTGAGCTGAGCCAGTTCGAGGAGATCGCCAGGTCGCCAGCAGGGGGGAAGAAGTTGAAACCCAACGCAATTCCCACTTTATTCAGTGTGAGAGACCCGCCGTATCCAATCACCATCCCCCAGATCCTGCTGCCACTCAAACCAGAGCCAGGTGGGAATATTAGTGGATATATGATTTCTTAATCACGTCTCTCACTGCACCAATAATCAGTGTCAAATGGGAGGATTGTGTGTCTTGTGGTTAAACTTTCAAAGGGTTATTGTACATATTGGCCGGTGTGTGTGTGTGTGTGTGTGTGTGTGTGTGTGTGTGTGTGTGTGTGACAGAGAGAAAGAGAGAACTAACGTGCACCCCTGCTGCCTGCTCTCTCCGTCCCGTGCTCCCAGTGGACAGAGACCTGAACGTGGGCGACCACGGGTACGCCCGGCGCCAGCCGCTGCCCGGGATGGAGGGCGGGGAGGCGGAGAGGGAGGAGCTGGACCAGCCCTGTGGACGGTGTCTGGCCTACAGGAGACAGCTGCAGCAAGAGATGCAGAACACAGCCCGGCTGCAGAGAGAGGTACACTGATGCTAGTACACTGATGCTAGTACACTGATGCTAGTACACTGATGCTAGTACACTGATGCTAGTACACTGATGCTAGTACACTGCTAGTACACTGATGCTAGTACACTGATGCTAGTACACTGATGCTAGTACACTGATGCTAGTACACTGATGATAGTACACTGCTAGTACACTGATGCTAGTACACTGATGCTAGTACACTGATGTTAGTACACTGATGATAGTACACTGCTAGTACGCTGATGATAGTACACTGCTAGTACGCTGATGATAGTACACTGCTAGTACACTGATGTTAGTACACTGATGATAGTACACTGCTAGTACACTGATGTTAGTACACTGATGATAGTACACTGCTAGTACGCTGATGATAGTACACTGCTAGTACACTGATGCTAGTACACTGCTAGTACACTGATGCTAGTACACTGATGTTAGTACACACACACAATGCGCCACCAGCATTTCCTACCTTATGTATACATTTGTTTCAATATATGTACACTTGCTTTAAATATTGTTGATATCTTCTTGTGTGTGTTCTTTTTTTTTGTGTCTTTTTTTGTGCACCGCCACGCCAAGTCGCTTTCCTCGTATGCAAATACTGTCTAAATAAAAGGAATTCTGATTCGGGGGGAAAATAGTTTGAGACGCTCTTATTGTGAAAAATGACCTGATCTCTGCCATGTTTCCAGGCGGAGGAGATGAAGAAGCGCCTGCACAGGCTGGACAAGATGGAGAAGGGCCTTCAGAACTTCCTTTACGAGGACCAGATCCGTGCGCTGTCGCTGACCCGCCGCTCGCGCCGCGCCGTCTGGTCGCCGGAGACCGTGATGAGGGCGCGCAAGATCCGCTGCGCCGTCGGCACCAAGGGCTACGAGTTCCTGCGCGAGATGGGCTACCCGCTGCCCTCCTACCGGACGCTGTGCAACCGCCTGGACGCCAAGATCATGGTGGCGGCGGCGATGAGCTGCGAGGAGCTGGCGGAGCTGGGCCTGGGCCTCATGACCGCCTGCCACCCCGACGCCGACGAGGACGCCGTGCACGGCCACGAGCTGCTGGGGGTCATGTCTTGATCCAACCCCCCCCCCCTTCCCCGAGGGTCCACGACGCTAACTCCTCCTCCTCCTCCTCCTCACGCCTGCTACCGGCACGTTAGGCGGAAACAGGGACTTCAACACCGACGGTCTCGGGGCGGGCTGACCGGCAGACCGGTCGAGAGACTTCAGCTCCTCCGGGATGAACTTTGAATGTGGGTTTTCATTTGAACGCACGGGACGCTGGGACAGCGTAAACAGCCCTGGCGGAATACGAACCGCTTGGCTAATACGAACAACAGGAGGAGGGATTCACAGGGACGTTTGCACGCGTGGTGGCCGGTTGATTTGTGTCTTACTAGTGCTCACCGTTCGTGGAGAGCTTCCAGGATATATTTCAGAAAGAGTTACGGACTGATTATGTGAGTGAACAGCATGTTGGCCAGATCACGCTTCAAAGTGCTGTCAGATTTGAACATGGAGGCGATCCAACACCACAACCTTCCCATCCCTGTGGACTCATGATGGAGATGATTTGTTGCTTCTTTGGTAATTTACCTGTTGTCTCCTTAGCCGATAGAAGCAAGACAGACGGATGCGTTGAAGAAGCCAGTCTGGCCTCAGTGTGGCACCTTTCCATGTAGGTCAACTTGAAGGGACCCCATCTTTAGCACCTGACCCCTGACCAGTTGGATGTGATTTCAGGAGTTGGATTTCACAGTTGAGGGTTGGTTTGGCTGCTGTGTAATAGTGGTCTTGCTGAACCCAGGGTCTGTTGGGTCATGTCTGTTCAGTCATTAACACACAGATGGGGTGGTCTGTTCAGTCATTAACACACAGATGGGGTGGCCTGGTCAGTCATTAACACACGGATGGGGTGGCCTGGTCAGTCATTAACACACGGATGGGGTGGTCTGTTCAGTCATTAACACACAGATGGGGTGGCCTGGTCAGTCATTAACACACGGATGGGGTGGTCTGTTCAGTCATTAACACACAGATGGAGTGGCCTGGTCAGTCATTAACACAGATGGGGTGGCCTGGTCAGTCATTAACACACAGATGGGGTGGTCTGTTCAGTCATTAACACACAGATGGGGTGGTCTGTTCAGTCATTAACACACAGATGGGGTGGTCTGTTCAGATGGGGTGGTCTGTCCAGTCATTAACACAGATGGGGTGGTCTGTTCAGTCAATAACACACAGATGGGGTGGTCTGTTCAGTCATACAGACTGCCCCCCGCCCCCCCCCCCCCCCCCATCTCTCTCCATCCATCTCCACACACTTAACAAGGTTTGGAATGTACCGTGTCCAGAATATCCTCATTAAAATTGAAGAATTTTAAAAGAAAGAAAGAATAAAGAAAGATGTGAAATAGCTGGGTCTGGAGTGTGTGTGCGTGTGTGTTTGTGTGCGTGCGTGCTTGCTTGCTTGCATGCGCGCGTGTCTGTGAGTGAGTGAGTGTGTGTGAGTATGTGTGTGCGTGAGTGAGATATAGTGTTTCCGACCAGGCGTACATTTTCTCCCAGCCTGCACCTTGACCTGATCAAAGTACCACGCTCACCTGCGCTGTGTTTGTCTTCAGTACCTCCACACACACACACCAGAACCTCAGTACCGTGACCTCCACACACACAACAGTCCAAGAGCTCATCATTGAGCTTTTATTTCATTCCAGTTTATTGAAAGATGAGAATCAGTCTGGCTGTTATGCCCACCTGGGATAGGCCTGCGTTGAGTTTGCCATACGTTTGACCTGCCTCTGTCCAGCGCAGCTTGAACCCTGACCCGATCAAAACTGATCAATAAGGTCACGTGACGCAGCGTAACGCGTTTACAGTCACAGGCCTCTGTGCACCAGCTTCACTACTTCCTGAAAGTCACTTGGGCTGCGTTCCGAATCGCATACTTCTACTTCTTACTACCAGTACCTACTACAGCTGCCCTTAGAAAGTATGTACTTTGCAAGCAGTAGCCTTGGCATCCAATTGGGACATGCTACCTTGTCATAACATTCGTCCATTCGTCTAAAGCTGTCACAACTTGCACATGTGACACACATTTCCGCTGCGCACAGGATTGTGGGTCAGAATAGCCAGAAAAGCCTGCTGGCTTGCATACTGTAAAATATGACCGGATGTAGTAGGACATCCTGGTATTTTTGCCATCCTGCATGTGGCATACTATGTATTGGGACATACTACATCCTGTTTTGGCATACTATAGAGTAGGGTAGTATGCAATTCGGAACGCAGAATTGGCTTCTTTATTTCCTGTCCAATATGATTGGATTAAGATTTAATTGGATTAAGACTTAATCATTAAGTGATTAATCAGGTGTGCGCTGGGTCTTCCGCACACCTGATTAATCACTTAAGCCAATCATATAAGACAGGAAATAAAGATGCCAAGTGACTTTCAGGAGGTAGTGGAGCTGCAGAGCCCATTCCACACGCAGCTGACCAGGTAAGGGGTACACAACATGGTTCACGTGATTACATCTCCAGTATGTGTACTTTGAGGAAAAGTGTTGCACAGGCCTACTAATTCTACCTAAAAGCAGAGTTGAATAACCTCGGGGTGTGTGTGGGGGTCTCTGTATTGACCTGCGAGAGAAGTCTGGTTTCCCAATCCCCTGAACCCTCTCCAGATTGGCCCTCTCTGTTTGTAGGGGGCAGAGCTACAGGGTTGTTGAAACTGGGTCTTTAAAACACCGGCGACAACAACACTGTTTATGAGGGTCTGCCAGAGAAGGAGCTTAAAGTGAAGAGGTCAGCCTACTGTATGGCATGTACTATCAATGGGGTGTTCATATTCAATGATATATTGCATCTTTTACCGTGCTAGGCTATTCATCTACAGCGTGCGGTCCCTAGTGGAGGCGTGTGTTTGTGCGACTTTGAACATGACCATTTAGCTTCTTTGGTTTTTTTTTCTTTGGTTTTTAAAGTGGATCTGAAGGTAAGTTGGTTGATGACTCCCGGGTGTTCCTCAGGTGAACGTCGAGCTACGATGCGGAGTCTCCTGGCGCTGTGGCTGTCCGCCGCCCTGCCCGGGCTGCTCTGGGGGTCGGGGCTCTTCCTCGAGGGCGACAACGACGCCTCCAGGATCTGCAAGGCTGCCCCCTACTGGGCGGTCCAGGGACAGGCCCCCATGAAGGGGCTTCTGGGAGATGTGGTCGTGGTGGCGCTGCTGAAGGCCAGCTGACACTTCTGCCTCGTTCAGGCCTCCAAGTAAGATCCCAGAGATGTTTGTGCTATTGGGATGACGTTGAATTGAACTATAGGTAATTATCAGTTATTGGTTTGGCAGAGAGCAGCGTTGTGTAATTGATTTGCAACCGGTCAATAATAGTTAAAGATGCATGATTCTGTATGTGTGTGTGCCTGTGTGTGGGTGGATGTGTGTGTATGCGTGTGGATGTGTGGATGGGTGCATACCTGTGTTCGTGTGGATGTGTGTGCATGTGTGTGCGTACGTGTGTTTGTGTGGAATTGTGTGTGTGTATGTGTGCATACGTGTGTGCGTGTGCGTGTGTATATATATGTGTGTGTGCACGTAGGCTCGGGGGCCTGCGCGAGCGGCTGCAGCGTGACAACCTGACGGGCGTGGCGTTCCTGGTGGTGAACGAGCGGGCCGCCCAGTCCAGAGCCATGTACTGGGAGCTGAGGCGCCGGGCGCCCCCCGGGGTGTCAGTCTACCAGCAGACCCCCTTCCAGGACGATGTCTGGGAAGCCCTGGACGGGGACAAGGACGACTTCCTGGTCTACGACAGGTAGGAGGAGCCGGGCGCCGCTTCGCTCGCTCTTGACCGCGTTCATCAGGTCAACGGTCTTTTTCAAAGGTCAATCAAAGGTCTTTCTGGAGTCTTTTGCAGATGTCGCTAGTGTGTGAAGTTGTGTAAAATGACTCGCCGGATGTAGGTTGTAAGCCTCGTCATTAGTTTATTACCGTCCAATCAGTGGCGGCGGAAGATTTTTCCCGCCCAATCTGATTATGTAAAGCAACAGCTCTGCCCATGACGAATGTGATTGGTTTAAAGAAATACTGCGCCCCTTATCCCCGAATGGTAATGAGTCCAGACAGACCTTCCTCCAGCGCTGGCACAGCGTAAACCAAGTGTGGAGAAGATAGGTCTGGCTACGCAAGACTATGCATACTCTCAACACTCTCTCTCTCATACTCTCTCTCTCTCTCGTTCTCCCTCTTTCTTTCTCTCTCTCTCCTTGTCTCTCTCTCTCTCTTCCTGTCTCTCTCTCTTCCTGTCTCTCCCTCGGTCTCCCTCTTTCTTTCTTTCTCTCTCTCTCTCTCTGTCCCTCCTCCTCTTCTCTTGTCTCTCTCAGGTGTGGTCGTCTGACGTTCCACATCGTTCTGCCGTACAGTTTCCTCCAATACCCTTACGTGGAGGCCGCCATCAGAGCAACCTACCGCAAGAACATCTGCAACTGCACTGTGAGCCCACACACACACACACGTAGAACAGGAGATATCATCCGGACTAATGTCACACACATAAGAGAGAACGTTTTTCAGTCGACGTCTTACGACCGCCGCGTCTCCTCTCGTCCGTTTCCCGGCCAGGCGGACTTCAACTCGACGGCGCCGAGCCTCGGGAACGCCATCCAGAACGACGGGAACGCCACCCGGAGCGAGGGGAACGCCATCCAGAACGACGGGAACGCCACCCGGAGCGATGGGAACGCCATCCAGAACGACGGGAACGCCACCCGGAGCGATGGGAACGCCACCCGGAGCGACGGGAACGCCACCCGGAGCGTCGCCACTCCCACCGGCGCCGCCCCAGTCACCGTCGGGACTACAGTACCCACAAGCCTCGGCGACGGCAACACCACAGCCGAAGGGCATAAGGATGATCATCATGAAGAGCAGCCAAAGGGGCGTCGGCCTGACGCTAGGATACAGGACTCCCGTTAACGTTTTAGCCTCTAAGCAAATTCATCACTCGGACACTAAGTGTTCAAGATGTGGTGGTTTGTACTAGGCTACCCGTGACTGACTTCCCAAGCATGTGTCGTCACCAAGTTTGTTCAGTTGTGTGTGTGTCAGTGTTCATGATTATTATACATGTACTTGAGCCTCAAATCTGAAAACATGGTTGAGTTGTGGTCCTAACCCTTGTGAGGACCCCCAGGTTCCCCTGCGTGTGTCTGGGTGGCGCCGTCTCTGCTCTCCTGTTCCGTTGATGAAGTCTGCGGGTCAAACCTCTCTGAGGTGTCTGCAGATCGATGGTTCGGACCGGAGGGCAGCGGGACCGGCCGTCCCCCAGACCCACGCCTGGGTCCGGAACCTTCTCACCCGGGTCTGCAAAACGACAGGACGTCCCAACCCGTTTTGTTTTTGAGGCACGATCATGAGTTCTGTGATTCTGTGAATGTGAAAAATATACTAATTGAATTTCCTGACTTTGTGAATTGTCCCTGTGTTCTGTTCTATGGGTGTCACTTATTAAGAGGAGGGAAAACAATGCACTTGTATTCTAAATACTCAGTGTGTGTGTGGGGTTGTGTGTGTGTCCCAATGAACTTGAGAAATACACATCTCACTGTCCCTGGCTCTATAGACTACTAGCCTACTCCGTTAATAGGCTTCAACACATCGACATCAACATAAAGTGACTTAACGTGGCATAGATGTCCGGCAAATCTACAATATAATAGCCTAATGGAATTAAAATGTAATTGTAGCAGGCTGGCCAAATATATAAAATATTCATTTTTGAAATTCAAGAGAATGCCATCATCACTGGTATGAGCCATCATGCAAAAACATCCAGACTATTAAATACACCGCGCCAGGGGGGTTGTAGGTTGTAGTGGTCCAATGTAGGCTAGTGTTACATCGTAGGCTAGTGTTTCGTCCTCTAGTGGTAGATATTTAAAAAGCCCCTGCAGGTCAAAATGTTGACAAAATAGACGAGGCTACTTTCGCCAGTAAGTATGAACACTTCCACCCCCAGCTCGCTTCGCTAACCACATAAGAAAGCATGAAAATCTACCTGCGATATATGTTGGGCATATATCCCCCGTTCTGTGACTATCAGTGACCAGACGTGTTTAATCATAGTTGGACTATCTGAACACATTAATTCCTGCAGTTCACGTCCGAGGATTCTCAAAGTAAGTGAATTTGGGCTGTAGACTCCACTAGGCTGTGTATTTCATAA
>NC_140257.1:16077438-16079938 GCF_949987555.1 Borostomias antarcticus
ACACACACACACATACACCCCAACACACACACACACACACACACACACAGACTACAGACCCGTGGACCCCAGGTCTGTCTAACTGGTTGAACCCTGATGACTCATTTCTCAGAGGCCCCGGGCCCTTCGCACACTAATGAGGCATCGCTAGGCCGGGCAGAGCTGGGCAGTTAACAGGGTTAGTCAGCGAGATAATCAGCATCACACACACACACACACACACACACACACACACACACACTCCTGACCTAGCCCCGACCCTAACTAACCAGAATCCTGAGGCCTGGGGCCCAAGAGGGCCCGGAGAACAGCAGGGCCTCAGACTGGAATGATCTAATCTGGATTAGAATGATCTAATCTGGATTAGAACGATTAGGGCTGGGTATCGAGTCGAATTTCAA
Source organism: Borostomias antarcticus (assembly GCF_949987555.1). Lineage (NCBI taxonomy): Eukaryota > Metazoa > Chordata > Actinopteri > Stomiiformes > Stomiidae > Borostomias > Borostomias antarcticus. The sequence goes on from NC_140257.1 coordinate 16,077,840, forward strand.
GAATCGATTCCGATTCACAAGGTTCGGAATCGATTATCACGATTCAATTCGATTCGATTCAATATCGATTCGGTTAGTGTTACTAAAAACTTTTTTTTTTTAGCTGTAACCTTAATTACATGACTGCCAAGTTATGCAACACATCAATACTAGGGCTGGGTATCGATACTGATTTCCAAAAATGAATGAATGAATCATTGAATGAATGAATTAACTATTCCTTCATTAATTCCTTAAATAAAAGATCGATTTTGGGATTCATTAATCGATTCTGCATCATTTGATTCAGAATCGATTCAGAATCGATGAATCGATTTTTTAAACCCAGCCCTAAGAATGATCCATCGCTTCTCTTAATACCGTTCACTCCGATGGATCTAGTTCCTCTTCCTGAAAAAACATCCGCCCACAGAAGCTCTTCCTGTATTTCAGACAAATATTCTGTGAGTAAGACCGCTCTGTACGGACAAACAGGGACTGTGGCTCTAGCACGTACAGTATAATAAAGTTTTATTTATTTATATGAAAGGGACCAGAAACGAAAGGGGGCGGAGCAGTGTTTTGAATCCAAACAGGATTAAAGGTTGAGCTACGACGCCCCTCAGAGATTAGGTCCAGACAGACAATGGCACCATATGCATTTCCCATGAACACAGCTGGCTCACACAGCGCAGGGGCTCGCTAGCGCGACGCTCCACTACAGATTACGTGCTGCTGTCAGAATGTGTGTATTGTTTTGAAAAGGCCTGGAAGACCTAACTGTCATCTAGTGAAGTGTGCCCTGCTGTCATGACTTGGTGGTGTGTGTGTGTGTGTGTGTGTGTGTGTGTGTGTGTGTGTGTGTGTGTGTGTGTGTGTGTGTGTGTGTGTGTGTGCGTGTGTGTGTATATGTGCGTGCATGCGTGTGTGTATGTGTGTGTGTGTGTGTGTGCATGCGTGCGTGTCTGCGTGACCACGTTGTCCCACTCTCTGTCCCCCCAGCTCTAGTTCGTCATGGCGACCGTCCACACCACCTACAACCTCTTGGCCGACTGCGACTTTCCTGACGTCACGAACGCCGTGGCGGTCGTCTACTCGCTCAGCCTCATCGCCCTCTTCAGCCTCCTCTACTACCGCTCCTACTGGGGCCCCTAGACCGCGTGGGTCCGTCTGTCCTCCACCAGCCCAAAGGGCTCTGGAACGTCACACGTGCACCGCCAGAGCCCTCCACCGGGGGGCGCTCGCCACAATTCATTTTTCCCATTGCCAAGTACATTTTGCTTTGTGCATGATAAACTAAGCTCAGTGTCTCAGTGAAAGTCTGTTCTACTCAGGAACTCAGGATCTACTTTCTAAATCATCAGTTCACAGCTTTTGGGTGGTTATTCTTAGCATTGATCCCCTATGACGCAGTATATATAAAAAATCAAAAAAATAATATATATAAAATAATATTAAAGATATAATATGTTGTATGTGGATTATTTCCCCCCTCTAGTGTCTAAAGATAAGAACTGCAACAACACAACGTATTGGTTGCCAAAATGCCAGAGAATGCACTGTTTCATTCATACTGTTATAATGTAATAATTTCAGACAAAATATATTTTTTTTATGGAAAAGCAATACTTTTACTCTGCAGCCTTCGCAAAGCCCTATGGATGTATTATTTTTGAAAAAATGTTTATTTTAATCCACATATAACATATTATACCTTTAATAATAATATATATAAAAAAAAATATGATATATATATATAATTTTACTGTTTGTTTTTTTACATTGTTGATTATGTATTTTTTGTCCTACAAAAAGTTAAAATAACTTGAGGTTCTTTTCATATTAACACTACTTTCAAATAAATGCTTATATTTTAGACTAAATGAAAAATATGATATATGCCTATAGATACATCTAAACTAGAAAAGCCCACTCCACTTAAATATTCAACAACTGCACATGCTGACGACATGCATCATGGGTGGGGGACGGCAGGTTCACTCTGCACTTTTATGTGTAATGTGTTTTATCGGTTTCTATTGAATGTATTATAATGTTTCAGGAAAGTAGTTGTTTTTCTGTACTGGATGGTGTGTAACCTCATAAACACACACACACTA
>NC_140257.1:16084938-16089938 GCF_949987555.1 Borostomias antarcticus
CCAGGACCAGAGTTAGCCTGCCTCCAGGACCAGAGTTAGCCTGCCTCCAGGACCAGAGTTAGCCTGCCTCCAGGACCAGATCTACCGGCAAGTTCACAAGCAACAGTTGACTCCGGCTTCTGGAGAACGCAGTTTATCAAAGAAGTTTAAAGTTTATGAAACTAATAGAAAACTACCTTCGTAGTACAATGACCAAGGACAGACTGAGATGGACTCAAACGCTCTCCATAGAACACGAACTGCTCTCCATAGAACACGAACTGCTCTCCATAGAACACGAACTGCTCTCCACAGAACACGAACTGCTCTCCATAGAACACGAACTGCTCTCCATAGAACACGAACTGCTCTCCATAGAACACGAACCGCTCTCCATAGAACACGAACCGCTCTCCATAGAACACGACCTGCTCTCCATAGAACACGAACTGCTCTCCATAGAACACGAACTGCTCTCCATAGAACACGAACTGGACAGAGAACCAAGTCCAGGATGGGATTGACCTTCTCTGCGATGAAGGCACGTCGCTTCTGAAAGGTGGGATAATCACAGATATGCTTCTGAAAGGTGGGATAATCATAAATATGCTTCTGAAAGGTAGGATAATCACAGATATGCTTCTGAAAGGTGGGATAATCACAGATATGCTTCTGAAAGGTGGGATAATCACAGATATGCTTCTGAAAGGTAGGATAATAGATATGAAGCTCATCTTCATTTGCTCTCTAGTCTTCTGAAAGGTAGGATAATCATAAACATGAAGATAATCTTCATTTGCTCTCTAGTCTTCTGAAAGGTAGGATGATCATAAACATGAAGATAATCTTCATTTGCTCTCTAGTCTTCTGAAAGGTAGGATAATCATAGATATGAAGCTAATCTTCATTCGCTCTCTAGTCGTTTAAACTGCTTCACATTCATGCGTGTGTGTGTTTTACGTACATGATAAAGTGGTATAGGACTGAGATTTACACTGGTATTATTTAGTTGGAGAATCGGCTGATGTAATGTGCATTTCGTGTGTGTGCGTGTGTTTGTTTTACGCACAAAGGAGAGGTGCACTGGTATTTAGCTTGAGGAGCTGAAATTGGATTATTTGGAAAAAAAGATGTGCTGTTATCTCTGCTGTAAATAATTAGTAACCAGGTTATATTTATTATGCAGACATTGGTGTTATTTGTATGGATCCCGCATATTGCGTCATGTTCTATGGAGCTTGTCTAGACTGATGTGCAGAGAGAGACAGGATGTGAGCTCATGAGGTCAGGATGGTCTCAAGACGCTGAGGTTGAGGAGCCAGAACCCAGATAGAACCCTTATACCTGTAGAACCCAGATAGAACCCTTATACCTGTAGAACCCAGATAGAACCCTTATACCTGTAGAACCCAGAAAGAACCCTTATACCTGTAGAACCCAGATAGAACCCTTATACCTGTAGAACCCAGATATCCAGAAAGAACCCTTATACCTGTAGAACCCAGATAGAACCCTTATACCTGTAGAACCCAGATATCCAGAAAGAACCCTTATACCTGTAGAACCCAGATATCCAGAAAGAACCCTTATACCTGTAGAACCCAGATAGAACCCTTATACCTGTAGAACCCAGATATCCAGAAAGAACCCTTATACCTGTAGAACCCAGATAGAACCCTTATACCTGTAGAGCCCAGATACCCAGATAGAACCCTTATACCTGTAGAACCCAGATATCCTGAAAGAACCCTTATACCTGTAGAACCCAGATAGAACCCTTATACCTGTAGAACCCAGATAGAACCCTTATACCTGTAGAACCCAGATACCCAGAGAGAACCCTTATACCTGTAGAACCCATGGAACAATAAAGAAATGTTGACTCTACGTGTCCTGACTGGTGTCGTACACCTCTGGCAGGTTGGTAGGTGTAGCAGATGACCAGAGACTGAACGGGGAACACTACAATCCCCTCTACCTGTAGAGACACAGAGAGCTCATTTATACACGTTTCATTTATAACTCCTCTCAAAGTTTCCTGTGAAGAGAGCCGGCTGATTGGCTGAAGAGAGCCGGCTGATTGGCTGAAGAGAGCCGGCTGATTGGCTGAAGAGAGTCGGCTGATTGGCCTGACCGTAACGAGAGCCTGGGGGGGGGGGGGGGGGGATTGCTCACTCTCTTGTTAACCCTCTTTGTGGTGAAACCAGCGTGTTCACCTTCAAGCACCCTCGTCTCGTCTCGCCCCCCCCCCCCCCCCCTGGCCCTCGTTCCCCTGGCCCCCTCTCCGGCAGCCTGATTACAGCCGAGCAGCGCGAGGAGAGGACTCAACCTCCCCCTTAAGTGATTACAAATTGCAGTCCGTGGATGAGGTAGCACTCAGCACCACCGCCGAGACCTACGGACTTAATATGGAAGCTCTGCGTCGTCACGGCCCACTTTCGTTTCTCCGATCTCTTTTCTTCCTCCGGTCTGTAAAAGTGAGTGGTTTAGCTGTAATGTTATTCACGCCGCGTCAGGCCAGCAGCGGCCGTGCGAGGCGGAGAGGGGCGGGGTTCTTCTGCGACTGTAGGCTAGTCCTGATGAGACTGTGGCTGTGTTTGGAGTAAACAAACTCAAAGAAGGTGTTGGTGAAATGTTGATTGGGCCGTGTTTTTGCGTGCATGTGTGTGTGTGCGTGGCAGCTGCTACTGTATGTGGTGGAGAATATGTTTTCTGTACCCATAACTCCCCTGGTGTTATTATTATATTATTATAAAGTATTTATTTACACCGAGCTTCTTTGCAGGGGAGGTTTACGACAGGCCGTTTACGGCACAAGCAGGAGAAAGGGAACACTTGATTTGTCTCAAACGAAAAAAAAACTTCCCAATCCATCCACATCATAGTACAGAAAACCGGGCGGAGCCAATAACGAAATCAAACAGACCTCTTCCTAATCATACAATACAAGCAAGGCAAGCTACGCAATCCCGCTTTATTATTGGAGTTTTATTTTAATTTTTTTATCGGAGCTATTCTTAACGTTATCGGATTTATCTGTATGACATCATAATTCCTGATATCGGCCCGATAATTATCGGTCCGATATTTATCGTGCATCCCTACTTACCACGTAAGGTGCTGAATGGTCAGTTACATCTTCGCCGCCGCTCGACAGGGGGCCAGAATTGGCGGCACAAAGACCAGCTGAAGACCGTCGTGCGGCCTGCATGCCGGTGTGCGTGGTGCATGTCTGCATGCCTGTACTTCCTGTTTACTACAGTAAATGGTAAATGGACGGCACTTATATAGCGCTTTTCCACCTTAGCGGCACTCAAAGCGCTTTACAATGGCCTCTCATTCACCCATTCACACACACATTCATACACCAATGGCGGTAGCTGCCATGCAAGGTGCTAACCTGCTCATTGGGAGCAATTTGGGGTTAGGTGTCTTGCTCAAGTATGATGTATGTATGATGTATGATGCTCTGGCCTATGGACTGCCCACAAGTATTTTCGTTATTTGTAGGTGTCGTTCTTCTTCTTGTGATCTATCATAACGAGTGCGAATCCGCAACAGCTGTGACCACGTGCGAGCTCTGGAGTAGGCTACGAGCGTTTTCAATCTGTCTGAAGCTCCTCCCCTCTCGTCTAATTAGTGGATTAGCAGCAGCTGTGGTGCCACGGTGCTTTCGAGGACAACAGCAGCATTGCACTTTTGCGGACCGACCGACAGGCCTGCTGTTCACAGCTAATAAAATATATTAAAAACAACAATGTCTTGCTGAAGGGAAGAGGGAATCATATTTCACACGGGGGGGAGGGCGGGTGGGGTTAAGGTTCCCTCTCTCCCCCCCACCACAAAACTACCATGTTCCTTCCTCCACTTCCAGCCTACCGTATCGGAGTTCTCCAGGCGCGGAGGCGGGGCCTCGGTGGCGTTAAAACATGTCCGCTCATCCTGCGACTCACCCTGTCTCTTCACCTCCCGGGGGACAAACTACTTTGACTACTTCAGTAGCCTATTTCCTTCCGTAGTTCATTTACCCCATAGCACCAGTTTGTCCACTCAGGGAGTATGATTCTGAAATAGATAATCGCTGAACAATAGGACTGAGCAGCCTCCGCTCCAATATTCAATTAATACAGATCCTGGTTCAGCGGAGAGAGAGTTTGACATGTCAAAGCTCATCACTCATGTGTTGATTGTGTGTCTCTAGCAGGACATGCTCCTCGACGCTGCTGCGCATTGTGTTCTGGCTTGACCCCTTTGTTTGCAGCAGGGGAGGTACCATCTGTCTCAGACACCCCCCCCCCCCCACACACACACACACACCATTACACTGCAATGGGATGAACCCGATGCCCCTGTATCCATGTCATTCAGGGCCGTACCATTCTTCTCGGGAGGTGGGATAAGTTAGATTTATTACTTTTTATTGCTTGGTGTTTTTTTTCTTCTATCACAGGGGATGTGAAATATATATTCGTTCTAGGAACAACGGTTATGAAGCTCAGCATCCTGGTTATCGTCCCCCGCAGCTGTCGAGCGGTGTCACTGTTTACGAGAGCAGACAAAATGGCTGCCGGGTTTACAGCAGAGTTGTCGTGGGCCTCAAAGTCACTTTCTTCAAAGTCCTTTTCAACTTTCAATCTGAGACGGTTCAGGGGCAGGGTCCGCCCAGGGGTGGTGGCGGGAATTACACCAACGGTACGGGAATTACACCAACAGTACGGCCTGGTAGCAGGCGGGCCTGGTAGCCTCCCGCAGGCTTCCTCCTTGTACTGCCTCCACATAACACAATACATCATGGGTAGAATGGGGGGAGGGGGTGATGGTCCACCAAAGATGTCCACCAAATCGAAGTTACTCTTTCTTAGTAGAAGAATTGTAGAGGCTGTATTTGTATCTGTGCTAGATTATGGCGATATTATATATGGCGATGCTGCAGCTACTGATCTGGTATCTCTAAACTCTGTATATCACTCTGCTATTAGATTCATTACTGATGATACATTTTAAACACACCATTGTATCTT
>NC_140257.1:16096072-16111072 GCF_949987555.1 Borostomias antarcticus
CACACACACACACACACACACACAGTGGGCCGTCCCGACCGTGTGAAACGAACCGTGCTTGGTGAGAGTCCAGAGTCGTGGGGGCGCAAAACCTGGGCTTAGGGGCGGAGCCAGGCGCAACACGCTTTCACTGTATTCTAACAGCCAATCATGAAACGGGGGAATCGGCCTCCCTGCACGGTCTCTCTCTGTCTCTCTCTCTCTCTCCCTCTCTCTCTCTCTCTCTCTCTCTCTCTCCCTCTCTCCCTCTCTCTCTCTGTTCCCACACCTCAACAGAACTCACTGTATACCTCACACTATAGTCTGCCCACACACTGCACACACACTCACCTCTCTCCATCCTGTAATACTAGTATGTAAATGGCATTTGTGCCTTAAGCCTGGTCACATTCCTAGTGTGTGAGAACCATATACATGCTAATAAAATAAATAAAGCTTTGATTGATATACACGGCCAATAAAAAACGGATCTTGAATCTCGAGAGTTTGGCCACGAACATCATAACTCAGATGCATGTGAGGTTTGTACGTTTCTAACCCGACGCCCCCCCCCCCCCCCGCCCCCCCCAGGTGACATGCTGAGGCTGCGGACCGTTCTGGAAGCCATCCAGAAGAACATCCACTCCTCCTCCCTCATCTTCAAACTGGCCCAGGACGCCTTCAAGATCGCCACGCCCGCCGACAGCCCCCCCGACATCACGCTGCTCAACGTGGCGCTGGAGCTGGGTCTGCAGGTACACAACGCTGCGTGTGTGTGTGTGCGTGTGTGTGTGCGTGTGTAACGAGGAAGCTAGAGTGGAGTAGTGTGTGTGTGCGCGCGCTCGTGTGGATTATAGAGGGTGTGTGTGTGCGTGCGTGTGTGCATGTAGATGGAGGAGTGTGTGTGTTTGTGTGCGTGCACATGTATTGTAGAGAGGGTGTGTGAGCGCACCCGTGTGTGTGTGTGTGTGTGTGTGTGTGTGTGTGTGAGAGAGACAGATTGTGAACGGTTGCCCGTTTTCACGTAGCTTCGCCAAAACCTAACACCCCCCCCCCCCGCCTGTCCGCCCCACCCGCAGGTGATGAGGATGACCCTGTCCACCCTGAACTGGCGTCGGCGCGAGATGGTCCGCTGGCTGGTCACCTGCGCCACCGAGGTGGGTCTGCGGGCGCTGGTCAGCATCCTGCAGGGCTGGTACACGCTGTTCACAGCCCACCGAGGCCACCAGCATCGTCGCCGCCACCGTCATGTCCCACAACACCGTGCTGCGCCTGGGCCTGGACTACCCTCAGCGCGAGGAGCTGGCGGCGTGCGCCCGAACGCTGGCGCTGCAGTGCGCCATGAAGGACCCGCAGAACTGCGCCCTGTCGGCCCTCACGCTCTGCGAGAAGGACCACATCGCCTTCGAGACGGCGTACCAGATCGTCATCGACGCGGCGTCCACCGGGATGACGTACTCGCAGCTGTTCACCATCGCCCGCTACATGGAGCACCGCGGCTACCCGCTGCGCGCGTTCAAGCTGGCGTCGCTCGCCATGGCGCACCTCAACCTGGCGTACAACCAGGACACGCACCCGGCCATCAACGACGTGCTGTGGGCGTGCGCGCTCAGCCACTCGCTGGGCAAGAACGAGCTGGCCGCCATCATCCCCCTGGTGGTGAAGAGCGTGCACTGCGCCACCGTGCTCTCGGACATCCTGCGGCGCTGCACCATGACGGCGCCGGGGCTGGCCGGGATCCCCGGGCGCCGGAACTCGGGGAAGCTGATGTCGACGGACAAGGCGCCGCTGCGCCAGCTGCTGGACGCCACCATCAGCGCCTACATCAACACCACGCACTCGCGGCTAACGCACATCAGCCCGCGCCACTACGGCGAGTTCATCGAGTTCCTGAGCAAGGCGCGCGAGACCTTCCTCCTGGCGCAGGACGGACACATCCAGTTCGCCCAGTTCATAGACAACCTCAAACAGATCTACAAGGGCAAGAAGAAGCTGATGATGTTGGTGCGCGAGCGTTTCGGCTGACCCTCCCCCCCCCGGGCGCGCAGCCTCTACGTGGGGGCAGACTGTTAGGGAACGCTTCTTGGACTTTGACTTTAATACTCTGTTTCGTTATTTAAGCTTTTCATTTTCGTCTCTTTTGTCCGTTTTGTTTTGGAAAGCGTCTTACTGTTGTTGCTAGGTTGCTTTGTTTCTTGTTGTGAGCGGGAAAAACCCTAAAAAAAAAAATGGCTGACCACACGGCTCTACCAAGGTGAAGATTGCAGAGGGGAAAGCAGAAACGCTAAAAACATTTTGGAGTGGTTTTTCTTTCCCCCCAGACATGGTGAATTTAGTCTGAGAAAGAAACCAGATGTAAGAAAACATTGAGGTGGCACATGAGGACAAAAACCAAATGGCGTCCGTACGCACGAGGCTCTGAGCCAGGGAACGCTTTCAGCTCTGACTGAGTTTGGGAAGGACAGGAATTTGTTATTCCAAAAATACACACATACACAGACACACACACACACAGACACACACAGACACACAGTGCTACTGTCGTACCTCTGTCGTATTCACAGAGTCAGCTTTAAGTGAAACTAAAGACGCCTCTCGCTCAGGGCGCGGTAGTGCAGATGACGCTGAACTACAACGTGCGTCGCGCCAGAACTCCATTACCCAAGATCCAACTGGTACACAGGCCCCCAGCCCTAAAGTGAGCCACTCACAACGCCGCAGTCCTCTCTCCTCCTTCCCTGGGTGTATGTGACAGCCGTTGGGCGCGCAGACGTTCCTGACAACAGTGCTCCTTCTGATCAGGGCTTATAGTCGATCCCAGAGCGATAGATTAGTCGATCCCAGAGCAACAGATTGGCCAGCTTATCTGAGTGTGGATCTGGCTGAGAAGTCTGCAGGTGTGTGGGTCGGGGCTCTTTTTAGCTGAGGGACGAAATAAAACATCTAGTGTGTTTGAAATCCCAACGTGTATTAACGCGTACATGTACACAATGTGCCCGTTGTCGCGGTGATTCTGCAGCCAAGCTTAGCTCCGCCCACCCCTCTGACCCTGCGGCAATGTGTTTTTGACACGACAGTCCCAGTTTGAACTTTAGCGGTAGTACTGTTGTTCACCAAGCACTTCAACAAAAACGTACCCCCTCAACATATTCTGTCTGCAATGATCTATCACTCGTTAGGAACTGTGTGTGAACGAGGGAGGAATATTGGCACGCAGATGCATTGTTATGTTTAAGATACAAAAACTATTGTGATTATAGATTGAGAATGTGGCGAAGATTCGTCTTGGGCAGTGAAAACCGTTCAATGTTGGCTTGTACATTCCAGGAGAGCTAGTGAGCTTCGCCCCCCCGCCCCCTCGTCGTCCCCCCCCCCCCCCCTGGACAGCACCCTGAGAGACTCTGGGCCCTCCGGTAGGAACAACGTTGTGTTGAGAACGAAAATAAAAAATAAGGATGAGACGAGAAGAGACGCTTAACTCAGTTCTCAGGGAAATCACATGAGGAAACAACAAAAAGTAGTAGCATTAAGCATTTAACATATTGTAAATATCAAAGTGTCAATTCAGAAAATTGTAAAGTTATAATTATTTATAATGACTATGTTTTTCATTTTGTTTTTGGGATACTTGAATTTGTTGTGGTGGGCTGGGATTGAGAGATCACAGAGGACAGACATTCTCAGGTGCTCCTGTGTACATTTCTCCCAAACTTGTTTTTATTTTCTTCCTATTATTATAGCCTAACTATTATTATTATTTGTATGTTTCTCTTCATAGGTTGTTTTTTTTGTGTGAAGTGTTTTCTAAGAGGAAGCATGTTGTTGTTTGGAGATGAGAAACAGAGGTGTACAGTTGTGGAGATGAAACCAGTCTATGCAGAACCACTTGAAGGTTTGGTCCACGTCACCCTCTGTCCCCAAGTCCTTTAACCCCCTCTGGGGCCACCGAGGGGGGCCGGCCACGCCCCCGGAGAGACAGACCGCCAGTGACCCAGCATGCCTGTAAATGTATGTTGCCAGCCTACACATGCTGGGAGTCGGACATGAGACTTTTGCCTTTTTACCCATCGATGCAGAGAGAGGGGGACATTTTTCTTTTTTGGATTCAAGCCTTTAGTGTCTTCTCTCAGAACGAGAGTCAGGACAGGACCTGAAAAACAACAACGGTCTAAATATAAACGACAAACAAAAACAAAACAAACAAGAAAAACAACCCTGTGTTCGGGAGGGAGCGAGTGGAGAGTGAAGAATGAGGATCTGTGTTCTTTGTTTCCTCCGTTGTAGTTTGAGCTTTTATTTCCCGGTCGGTTCCGTTCAGTTGACATGAAGAGCTGCCTGACGTCTCTAGAAACACGCGGAACCACTGAGGCGGAGTTCCCTCCCTCCGTCCCACCCTTGCTTCCTTCCTTCCTTCCTTCCTTCCTTGCTTCCCACCTTCCCACACTTAAGCCACGCCCCCCCTGGAGCACGGCGCAGCGCCGGGGTGGATGCAACGAAACGAAGAGGAACAACTTCTCAGTCTCAGTCCCATCCTGGAGGTGTGTGTGTTAACTGGTCCAGTGTTTTGGCTGTCCATAGACGTTAGGAGAGAGTAATAATCGCTGGTAGAGATCGTTCACTAGTTCATATACTTTTTTTTTTTCTTCTTAATTTAAGGGAAAAAGTGTTTGTTGTCTCTTTGTGCTACTGACTTAAAAAAGGTATCCAGTATTTGTTGCCACAGAAGTATAGTTCATCAACACTTTTTTTTTGTTTTGTTTGTGCGACCTCTTGAGCTAATGTCTATAAAAGGAAAATTTATGACTATTTATGTAACGATACTACCATTTTATATAATTTGTGTTGGAATCTCAGTGCTTTTCTATGAATAAAGTGTGAAACACGTCTCTGTCTGCATTTCCAAATGAACCCCTTTGCAACACTGCTTTCCGAATCGCATACTTCTACTTTTTACTACAAGTTGCCTACGTACTACAGCTGCCCCTGGGAAGTAGCCTATGTACTTAGCACACAGTATGCATCCAATTGAGACATACTACAGTACCTGGTCATAACTTTGACCCTTGAAATTTGACCACATTCGTCGCTGTCCATTATTATAAAACATTAGCTGATGGCAACAAGTAGGCCTACTTATATTAGATGGGCTGTTCATTTGTGATAACTGTACCTGCTATGCTTGTCGTGGCAGTAGAGGGTGGGGGGGATGGGGGGGGGGATGTAGCAACCCAGCTATCTCTCAAAGTGAGCGCCCTGTGGTAGCTAGGACAACAAAAAAAGAGGCATCGCCCGGGAGAAACAAATTATTTTACAACCTGATATTTTGATTCAATCAAAATCTGTTAGGCAGGGCAGGTTCTGTGTAACAGGAATGTACTCATAAAAAAGGTTTAGCCTGCAGAAAAAAGGCACTTCTCTATGAGAGGCGAAAAGGGCCGGGTCCCTCGCCCCCCTTGAGGCCTGTGAGGGCGGCAGGGTCCCTCGCCCCCCTTGAGGCCTGTGAGGGCGGCAGGGCCCCTCGACCCCCTTGAGGCCTGTGAGGAAGAGCAGGGTCCCTCGCCCCCCTTGAGGCCTGTGAGGAAGGGCAGGGTCCCTCGCCCCCCTTGAGGCCTGTGAGGGCGGCAGGGTCCCTCGCCCCCCTTGAGGCCTGTGAGGGCGGCAGGGTCCCTCGCCCCCCTTGAGGCCTGTGAGGGCGTGTGCCTGCACCTACCTGTGTACTCGCACACGTGACCTCATTTCTGCTGCGCATAGGATTGTCAGTCAGAATAGCTAGAAAAGTGCTGGCCTGCATAGGCCTACTGCTAAATATGACCAGATGCAGTAGGACATCCTGGTATTTTTACCATAATGCATGTGGCATACTATGCATTGGGATGAAAGTATGCGTTTATTAATTGTCCCGCCAGCAGCATCAGTACAGTAACCTGGAGTGTGAAGTGAAGCCCTTCTGGCATTCAGTACCCCCCGTATGTGTCCTCTTGGTCTAATGGTGGACGTTCGTTTTGCGGTCACACTGGTGCCGTGACTGTAGCTGTTGGTGTATAAAGGCTTGACGGCGAGGGAGAGGGCAGGGGTGGTTTCTCTCTCTTGTCTCCCAGCAGCAGTTTGTCTGTTAACAGCTGTAAACATCACCAAGAGCCACAAGTCAGAGTGACGGCCCGCTAGCTAACATGGCTGCTGCTACAGACAGGCACAATGCTCCTGGGACCCGTCTGTGTGTGTGTGTGTGTGTGTGTGTGTGTGTGTGTGTGTGTGTTTATCTCTTTCCTTACCAGAAGGGAATTTTTCACAGATGGGCTGTCTTCATGTTTTCGACAGGGAGCAGCAGTTCGCTCACCCCAGAGAGTGTGTGTATGTGTGTGTGTGCGTTTGCATGCATGTTTTCACACTCGTGTGTGTGGTGTGTGTGTGTGTGAGAGTGTGTGTTGCCTGCGAGCCTCTGTGCTCTGTGCGTGAGGACTCTGGCTGTCTGCTGGTATATTGATGCGGGGCCCCTGTTAGCTCTGCTGGGGAGCGTTAGCGCCCTGTTAGCTCTGCTGAGGAGCGTTAGCGCCCTGTTAGCTCTGCTGAGGAGCGTTAGCGCCCTGTTAGCTCTGCTGAGGAGCGTTAGCGCCCTGTTAGCTCTGCTGAGGAGCGTTAGCGCCCTGTTAGCTCTGCTGAGGAGCGTTGGTGCCCTGTTAGCTCTGCTGGGGAGCGTTAGCGCCCTGTTAGCTCTGCTGAGGAGCGTTAGCGCCCTGTTAGCGCTGCTGGGGAGCGTTAGCGCCCTGTTAGCTCTGCTTAGGAGCGTTAGCGCCCTGTTAGCTCTGCTGAGGAGCGTTAGCGCCCTGTTAGCTCTGCTGAGGAGCATTAGCGCCCTGTTAGCTCTGCTGAGGAGCGTTAGCGCCCTGTTAGCGCTGCTGGGGAGCGTTAGCGCCCTGTTAGCTCTGCTTAGGAGCGTTAGCGCCCTGTTAGCTCTGCTTAGGAGCGTTGGTGCTGGTAAAGGAGAGGCTGGCGTAGCTGAAGTGACATGGAGGAGTAATTGGCGCTCCCACCTGGCTGCTGTTCTTCCCCTGCCTCAGCTGAGGGAGGGAGGGAGGGAGGGAGGGAGGGAGGGAGGGAGGGAGGGAGGGAGGGAGGGAGAGAGAGAGGGAGAGAGGGAGGGAGAGAGAGAGAGATGGGCACTGAGGTGAGACGAGACATCGAGGTTGCAGAGAGAGAGTGTGTGTGTCCGCAGTGTGTGTGTGTGTGTGTGTGTGTGTGTGTGTGTGTGTGTGTGTGTGTGTGTGTGTGTGTGTGTGTGTGTGTGTGTGTGTGCGCTGAAGGCAAGCGTCTTGGACATAGACCCAGAGCTTCAGGCTTCAGTAAGAGCCCGCGGGGGCGGGGCCGGGGGAGGGGGAGGGGGGGTACCCTGTTATTTGGGCCTCCGCCCCTCATATGGACACAACCTGGGCTTCTACTGTCCTCCAGAGCCGTCTACTGCCGGGGTGGAAACTGAGTGTGTTAGAAAGTGTGCGTAGTCTGTGCTCTGCTCTCTTTTTCCCCTCTCTCCCTCTCCCTCTCTCATATCTCTTTCTCTCTTCTCTCTCTTCTCTCTCTCTCTATCTCTTTCTCTCCTCTCTCTCCCTCTCTCATATCTCTTTCTCTTCTCTCTCTTTCTCTCTCCCTCTCTCATATCTCTTTCTCTTCTCTCTCTCTCTCTCCCTCTCTCCTATCTCTTTCTCTTCTCTCCCTCTCTCCTAACTCTTTCTCTTCTCTCTCTCTCTCTCTCTCTTCTCTCTCTCTCTCCCTCTCTCTCTCTCCCTCTCTCCTATCTCTTTCTCTTCTCTCTCTCCCTCTCTCCTATCTCTCTCTCTCTTCTCTCTTCTCTCTCTCTCTCCCTCTCTCCTATCTCTTTCTCTTCTCTCTCCCTCTCCCTCTCCCTCTCTCTCTCTCTCTCTCTCTCCCCCTCTCTCTCCTGGGATAGAGAGTACAGTTGTCAGGAGTCTGATTTGGAGAGCTTTGTTCTGGGCCTCTGATTTCCCCAGCAGCAGCCAGTAATTGGTGTGTGTGTGTGTGTGTGTGTGTGTGTGTGTGTGTGTGTGAGTGTGTGTGTGTGTGTGTGTGTGTGTGTGTGTGTGTGTGTGTGTGCGTGCGTGTCGTAGAAGATAGGCAGTAACTGTGGATGTGTCTATTACATGTTTTACAAAAGGTATAATGACCTGAACCAAACGGAGCTCAGAGCTCAGCGGCTACACGACGCTCTCCTCCTGCTGCTCCTCTTCCCCCTCCTCTTCCTCCTCTCCTCTTCCTCCTCCCCTCTTCCTCCTCCCCTCTTCCTCCTCCTCCTCCTCTCCTCCTGCTGCTCCTCTTCCCCCTCCTCCTCTTCCCCCTCCTCCTCTCCTCCTGCTGCTCCTCTTCCCCCTCCTCCTCTTCCCCCTCCTCCTCTTCCTCCTCCTACTCTTCCCCCTCCCCTCTTCCTCCTCCTCCTCCTCTCCTCCTGCTGCTCCTCTTCCCCCTCCTCCTCCTCCTCCTCTCGTCTTCCTCCTCCCCTCTTCCTCTACCTCCTCCTCTCCTCTTCCCCCTCCTCCTCTTCCTCCTCCCCTCTTCCTCCTCCTCCTCTCCTCTACGCCGAGCTCCGTGCGACGGTGGAGGAGGAGACACCCCAGCAGCACCTCCCACCCCCGTGGAGGAGACCCCCCCCCCCCAGCCTGTCCTCTCTCTCTTCCAGTCCTGCCCCCGTATGCGGTCCAGTTTTGGGGTCTCTCTCTCAACCCCCCCCCCCCCCCCTCCCTCTACGTTAATATTCCAGATCAATCTAGGCCAGGGCGGCCGTGTCCATGGCGCCCGTTGATGGAGCGTTGATGGCGCCAGAGGCTCTGACAGATGATGTACAGCCCACTGTCTCCCAAAGCAGATTGGATTTTCAGGCCTGCTGATTCGCTGAGAGATTGAGTGTGACTCCCCCCCCTCCACCCAACACACGCACACACACACACAATAGCTCTCTCCATCTCTCTAACACACACAGTGCTGTTATTCCCCTGGTGGAGTTTTCTAAGGAGGCCTGGGGGATTCTACTTCAGCTCCTGAGGCAGATTCACTGTTGCAATTAAGAATAACGCTGCCTCGCTGTCACCGGATGAGGTAAAGAGCCCATGCATGTAGGCCTACACACACACACACACACACACACACACACACACACACATTTGTCACAGCCTCGCTGAGCGTGGCAGCGTCCTCGGCTCTGCGTCTCCAACGAACAGATTAATTTGTCCTTTGTTATTGTATTCCTTTCAGTTCATCTCCGTTTTCCCACATCCAACCAGACCTACCTAGCCCTGCTCCACATCCAACCAGACCTACCTAGCCCTGCTCCACATCCAACCAGACCTACCTAGCCCTGCTCCACATCCAACCAGGCCTACCTAGCCCTGATCCACATCCAACCAGACCTACCTAGCCCTGCTCCACATCCAACCAGACCTACCTAGCCCTGCTCCACATCCAACCAGACCTACCTAGCCCTGCTCCACATCCAACCAGACCTACCTAGCCCTGCTCCACATCCAACCAGGCCTACCTAGCCCTGATCCACATCCAACCAGACCTACCTAGCCCTGCTCCACATCCAACCAGACCTACCTAGCCCTGCTCCACATCCAACCAGACCTACCTAGCCCTGCTCCACATCCAACCAGACCTACCTAGCCCTGCTCCACATCCAACCAGACCTACCTAGGCCTGCTCCACATCCAACCAGACCTACCTAGCCCTGCTCCACATCCAACCAGACCTACCTAGCCCTGCTCCACATCCAACCAGACCTACCTAGGCCTGATCCACATCCAACCAGACCTACCTAGGCCTGATCCACATCCAACCAGACCTACCTAGCCCTGCTCCCCATCCAACCAGACCTACCTAGACCTGCTCATCCAACCAGACCTACCTAGCCCTGCTCCACATCCAACCAGACCTACCTAGCCCTGCTCCACATCCAACCAGACCTACCCAGGCCTGATCCACATCCAACCAGACCTACCTAGCCCTGCTCCACATCCAACCAGACCTACCTAGCCCTGCCCCACATCCAACCAGACCTACCTAGCCCTGCTCCACATCCAACCAGACCTACCTAGGCCTGACCCACATCCAACCAGACCTACCTAGCCCTGCTCCACATCCAACCAGACCTACCTAGCCCTGCTCCACATCCAACCAGACCTACCTAGCCCTGCTCCACATCCAACCAGACCTACCTAGGCCTGATCCACATCCAACCAGACCTACCTAGCCCTGCTCCACATCCAACCAGACCTACCTAGGCCTGATCCACATCCAACCAGACCTACCTAGCCCTGCTCCACATCCAACCAGACCTACCTAGCCCTGCTCCACATCCAACCAGACCTACCTAGGCCTGACCCACATCCAACCAGACCTACCTAGCCCTGCTCCACATCCAACCAGACCTACCTAGCCCTGCTCCACATCCAACCAGACCTACCTAGCCCTGCTCCACATCCAACCAGACCTACCTAGCCCTGCTCCACATCCAACCAGACCTACCTAGGCCTGACCCACATCCAACTAGACCTACCTAGCCCTGCTCCACATCCAACCAGACCTACCTAGCCCTGCTCCACATCCAACCAGACCTACCTAGCCCTGCTCCACATCCAACCAGACCTACCTAGCCCTGCTCCACATCCAACCAGACCTACCTAGCCCTGCTCCACATCCAACCAGACCTACCTAGCCCTGCTCCACATCCAACCAGACCTACCTAGGCCTGACCCACATCCAACCAGACCTACCTAGGCCTGCTCCACATCCAACCAGACCTACCTAGCCCTGCTCCCCATCCAACCAGACCTAGGCGTGACAAACACATCCTGGTCATGTGATGTTTTTGTGGAACCCCATCCCGCCCGTCTCAACAACAAAAACAACTGGATTTACTGGGATCTACTTATCTCTGCTGCTTAGAGATACAGACAGAAAAACACCATTTACAGATTAACCGTTTCCCAAATCTCGTGTTTTACGACAAATCTATGATCAAATTTAGATTTTCAATTTGGAAATTGTTTGACATGGAAACAGATGCAAGCCAGAGTGGTGATTGGATGGATGGGTGCCATAAGGTTTGGTAAAAAAACAAAACAACATTCTGTCCCTATCAAAAGAACATCCCTCTCTCTGCCCCTAGTGGAGAAACCAGGTAGTACAGAGCAGTGGACGGGACAGGACTGTACTGACCTATTGTTAAAGAGACCCTGGTATTATGGACTCCCGGGATAAAGGGTTAATAAAATTAAATAAATGATGTCTGTGTGTGTGTGGGGGGGGGGGGGGCAGCACAGAGTAGAAAATAAGAACATGACTCATCGCTTGTGTGTATTTCTATTTTATCTGTTCATTTGAGAAACATAGTGATGTTCAGGTCAAACAGAGTAAAAAAACAACAATAGGCACATGATCCAGCTGTTGTGGTACATCAGTCTGACATCAGCAGCTCTTCCGACCAATCAGGCGACTTAAAAATACACCAGGACAGTCCCATGTAACTCCCTTCACACACACACACACACACAGACACACACACACACACACACACACTGCACCACCGCCGATGAAAAAACAACAGATTGCATTTCTCTTAAAAAATACATTTCCTTGGAATATTCACTTGATCTAGGGAACATCTATAATATAGTATTAACATAATCTATATAAATAAACATGAATGAATTGTAACCCTTCCTTGGCTAATAGACATGAATCCTGAAATATATTTGATAAGAACAGCGTCTGAGGTATACACGATGGTGTGTATTGTAGAAACTGGAGTGCTGTTGTGTTGTTTAGTTTTTCGGAGCTGTTAGCGTTAACAAGACTGCGTTCAACGGTATCGAATGTTGCAGAGAGGAACTGTTAGAAACAGAGCCCTACTGTAACAACGTTTCGATGGGCATGTGTGCATTAATAACATTTACATCTGGTACGTTTCTATTCGAGTGCTCTGAGTTGTTTCGCATGCCTGAACGCCCCCCCCCGCCCCCCCTGGTGAGGACAAAGGGTGCATTTGCTATTTGCGCTTGGGCTGCTGACGGGAGTGGGTGTGGACGGCCTCTACGAAGGCCGCCACGCTCTCGGGGTCCATGTCGGGGTACATGCCGTGACCCAGGTTGGCGATGTAGCCCCTGGTACCGAAACCTTCCAGCATCTTCTTCACTATCTCTGATATACGCTCCTGAGAGAGAGAGAGAGAGAGAGAGAGAGAGAGAGAGAGAGAGAGGGAGAGAGAGAGAGAGAGAGGGAGAGAGAGACAGAGAGAGAGAGAGTAGTGCAATTGGATTAATGCAGTAGAGACCTTTCCAAGTAATCTGTTTATGTTGTACGTGTACACACACACACACACACACACACACACACACACACACACACACACACACACACACACACGTCATATATAAACGCATCCATCCTCACCTTAGGTGCGTAGAGAGCACATGGGTCCATGTTGCCCTGAAGACTAACCTTCCCTCCAGTTCGCTTCCTGAAAACAAACACACACACACACACACACACACACACACAAGGTTGTTAACCTGACGTTCAAGCCAGAACACTGTTGACTGGTGACCTAACAACATCTTTAAAGAGAGAGAGAGAGAGAGAGAGAGAGAGACAAACACAGTGACTCCAGCCCCCTTTATCACATGAAAGCATGTTTCCTAACGCTGCCCCCCCCCGCCCCCCCCCCCCCCCCCCCCTCGCCCCCTCGACTGTCTAAGAACTACAGTAATGATCAACGTGTTTCCCTGAACAGAGGCCAACAGCCACCGATCCACCACGTCAGCAGAGGCGCCCGCGTTCCCACGAGAGCCCCCCACAAGTCCCCCGCGAGTCCCCCGCAGGACGTCACCGCCGGGCCCTGGCGAGGGAGCGAGGGGAGACTCTCGACGCTCGGCCGCAGGGAGGCTCCTCTGAGTCCAGCCGGCACGCGTCGTCTCCTGGGCTCTTCCTGGACTCTGACTGGGCCTGAGTGTGACTGTGTGTGACTGTGTGTGACTGTGTGTGACTGTGTGTGACTGTGTGTGCTGTGGTACCCGGGACGGTGTCGTGTGTGTGTGTGTGTGTGTGTGTTTGGGGAGGGGGGGGGGGGGAGGTACCGTGCAGAGCGTGGGGGAGGGGGGGGGGGGGGAGGTACCGTGCAGAGCGTGGGTCGATGGTCCAGTCCAGCCCGACCACGTCATAGTTGGACTGGGAGAGGTCCTCCAGCGCGTAGTGGCCATCTTTAGCAAACACGATCTGGACAGTTAGGACAGGAGACAGGATAGTTAGGATAGGAGACAGGACAGGAGACAGATAGGATAGGAGACAGGACAGATAGGATAGGAGACAGGACAGAAGACAGGGCAGTAAGGATAGGAGACAGGACAGTTAGGATAGGAGACAGGACAGGAGACAGGACAGTTAGGATAGGAGACAGGACAGATAGGATAGGAGACAGGACAGAAGACAGGACAGTTAGGATAGGAGACAGGACAGATAGGATAGGAGACAGGACAGGAGACAGGACAGTTAGGAGACAGGGCAGTTAGGATAGGAGACAGGACAGATAGGATAGGAGACAGGACAGATAGGATAGGAGACAGGACAGGAGACAGGACAGTTAGGATAGGAGACAGGACAGGAGACAGATAGGATAGGAGACAGGACAGATAGGATAGGAGACAGGACAGATAGGATAGGAGACAGGACAGAAGACAGGGCAGTAAGGATAGGAGACAGGACAGATAGGATAGGAGACAGGACAGATAGGATAGGAGACAGGACAGTTAGGATAGGAGACAGGACAGGAGACAGGACAGATAGGATAGGAGACAGGACAGATAGGATAGGAGACAGGACAGTTAGGATAGGAGACAGGACAGATAGGAGACAGGACAGATAGGATAGAAGATAGGACAGGTAGGAGAGGAGACAGGACAGATAGGACAGATAGGATAGGAGACAGGACAGGTAGGAGAGGACAGGAGATGAGACAGGACATGGGACAGGAAGGGTTTGGAGTCTAATTCATAGAATATTTTCTTAGGGACTTTATAACTGTGATTACTCTGGCCTTGTCATTGGTATGTTTTTATCTCTAAGTGCATTCTGGGTAAACTCCCCTGTTATCTATCTGTCTTTCTAACCAGAAAACATGGACATTATGGGTCGCGGTCTCAGGTCACTATTCTTATGACTGTTCCTAGAGTTCAGACTGAGTTGGCAAAGAAGGCTTTTGTCTTCTGCACCATCTGCGTGGAATAGTCTGCAAAAAATACAACTTAAACTCCATGATCTAGTCACTCTGAATGAATTTAAAGATATACATTTGCCATAGGCGCCATCTATTGATGGGATATGTAATTACATAAGAGTATTCCATGGAGCCAGTGGTTATGCAGCTGTGTGTGTGTGTGTGTTGTGTATCTGTGTGTTGTGTGTGAGTGTGTTGTGTTGCGCTGTGTGTACTGACCATGGGTATGTCCTGTCCGGTCTCCTTGAGCCGGTCCTTGACCTTGCGGGCGATGTCTCTCAGGTACGGCAGAGAGAACTCCTTAAACTCCCCGGGGCCCAGGCATCCCGCGTGGGACTCAAACACCTGCAGGGCCTGGGGACGCACGGCGCAGAGTTACACCCACCCACCAACCCCCCATCTACGGCCTGGGGACGCACGCCGCACAATTACACCCACCAATCAATCAATCAATCAATCAATCAATCAAAGCTTTATTTGTATAGCGCATTTCATACCCAGAGGCAACACAATGAGCTTTACAGAGAACAAGGGAGGTGGGCATACGACCCACTCTACATATTCCAGAGGGAAGAAAAAAAAACAGTAATCACCCGGGGGCCAGATAAGTGAGCTGTAAACATTCTTCCCTGACCCCTCTCAACAAGGCGATCAAACAAGCTCCTGGAGTATGTTTGTCTAACGGCTAAGAACATTTATAAAGCAATAAATACCATTAAATTACATTTCAGAGTGAGAGAGGCTAA
>NC_140257.1:16116072-16131072 GCF_949987555.1 Borostomias antarcticus
TCCAGACAGGGCGCCGCCATCTTGACCTGGTCATGTGACTGACTAGCGCTCGTCCACCACCGCACCGATACTGATCTGATCTGATCTGATGTGGAACAATAGAGACATTGTGTATTTAAACACAAACCATTATGTTCTTGGAAAACTGGTTTGTCCAGTGAGTTAATCAGCTCCTCAATTCTAGATGCGCATTAATGTCATATTGTTCTTCAATCTTCATCCCCCCAGGAAAGGTGATGATGATGATTATAAGGGCCCACAAGCAAGCAGGGCCCACAAAAAAAACAAGAGGTCCCTCTTTCTATGATGAAATTATTCTGCATGTAGATCAGTTACACTAATGCTGCATCAGAATTCAAATTAAGCCACAAATAATACAATACAGATGAAATTTTTTTTAATTTCCTGAGCAATATCCCCCTTCTTAAATGGTTTGGTCCATGTGGTTCATGCTGGCAAGTCTCACCTCTTTTGACATTAACGTCACTTTACCGGCTGGCTGTCAAATACTAATAGCCTAACGTTCAATCATAAACATTAAGCCCAAACATAAATACACACCAGAAGAGAGTGGAGAGAGAGGGCAGGAGAAAAGAGTGGAGAGAGAGGGCAGGAGAAAAGAGTGGAGAGAGAGGCCAGGAGAAAAGAGTGGAGAGAGAGGGCAGGAGAAAAGAGTGGAGAGAGAGGCCAGGAGAAAAGAGTGGAGAGAGAGGGCAGGAGAAAAGAGTGGAGAGAGAGGCCAGGAGAAAAGAGTGGAGAGAGAGGGCAGGAGAAAAGAGTGGAGAGAGAGGCCAGGAGAAAAGAGTGGAGAGAGAGGCCAGGAGAAAAGAGTGGAGAGAGAGGCCAGGAGAAAAGAGTGGAGAGAGAGGCCAGGAGAAAAGAGTGGAGAGAGAGGGCAGGAGAAAAGAGTGGAGAGAGAGGCCAGGAGAAAAGAGTGGAGAGAGAGGCCAGGAGAAAAGAGTGGAGAGAGAGGCCAGGAGAAAAGAGTGGAGAGAGAGGCCAGGAGAAAAGAGTGGAGAGAGAGGGCAGGAGAAAAGAGTGGAGAGAGAGGCCAGGAGAAAAGAGTGGAGAGAGAGGCCAGGAGAAAAGAGTGGAGAGAGAGGGCAGGAGAAAAGAGTGGAGAGAGAGGCCAGGAGAAAATAGTGGAGAGAGAGGCCAGGAGAAAAGAGTGGAGAGAGAGGCCAGGAGAAAAGAGTGGAGAGAGAGGGCAGGAGAAAAGAGTGGAGAGAGAGGCCAGGAGAAAAGAGTGGAGAGAGAGGCCAGGAGAAAAGAGTGGAGAGAGAGGCCAGGAGAAAAGAGTGGAGAGAGAGGCCAGGAGAAAAGAGTGGAGAGAGAGGCCAGGAGAAAAGAGTGGAGAGAGAGGGCAGGAGAAAAGAGTGGAGAGAGAGGCCAGGAGAAAAGAGTGGAGAGAGAGGCCAGGAGAAAAGAGTGGAGAGAGAGGGCAGGAGAAAAGAGTGGAGAGAGAGGGCAGGAGAAAAGAGTGGAGAGAGAGGGCAGGAGAAAAGAGTGGAGAGAGAGGGCAGGAGAAAAGAGTGGAGAGAGAGGCCAGGAGAAAAGAGTGGAGAGAGAGGGCAGGAGAAAAGAGTGGAGAGAGAGGGCAGGAGAAAAGAGTGGAGAGAGAGGGCAGGAGAAAATGCAGCAGAGCGGGAGCCAATAAGATTTTTTTTCCACAACAAAGGTGAGAGTAGCTATCTCGGGCTCACACGCTTGCGTTTGATGGCGTGTCTGCCGCACGCAACAACAACCAATCACATTGTCCAAAACTGCGCTCGATACAACCAGTATATTCTCCGAACCTGCTAGCGCGCACTATTTTGAAAACCCACCCGGCTTTTCGTTTAGTGCTGTCATGGATGCTAATCTGGTCGAACGTGTGGCGATCGTTTATGCATTGTGGTTGAGGCAACGTAAACGTGGTGCCCGCAGGTATTGGGTACATCCTATCCTGAAAACAAACAATTCAAACAGCGATTGTCCTCCATCTTGGTATCGAAAAATGTGAAAATCCCGCCTTGCGATGACGTCTTTCTCCGTCAAGACATCTGATTGGTCGGCAGCTCCGGCAACGCATCTGAAAGTTGAAAATGTTTTAACTTTCGACGCTAGCAACGCAGGCAACGCAACGCACCGGGACAACAACGGAACCAGAATGCCATTCGGCTGCAGCCATTGAAAGTTAAATGGCACCGTCAATGTTGACGCATCAAACGCAAGCGTGTGACCCTTTATGTGCTGCTACTCACAGAATCAGCTGTGGCCCCTCTGATCTAGACACCCACTCCCAGCCCCCAGAAGATGCTTTAGATGGTGAGTGAGTGACTGGCAGACACTGGTTGGATATTAAACTTATTACTAAACTACTGTACTGCTATGAATAGAAAAATGTTGATGTAAGTTAACCCAGGTTAAGATAGCCTACATATGAAACAGTTACATTACATAAAGAAATTCATGGTTAATGAATAAATAAATAGTGTTAAGTGAATTAATAGAAATCCATATAGAGTTGATTTCTTTTTAAAACCTTTATGTCCTGCTACTCACAGAATCAGCTGTGGCCTCGTCTGACCTAGACACCCACCCCCAGCCCCCAGAAGATGCTTTAGACGGTGAGTGAGTGAGGTAGGTTGGCTAGTTCAACTTATTACTGAACTACTGTACTGAATAGCAACATGTAGATGTAATCCAGGTTAAGACAGCCTATATATGAATGCTCTTGAAATAAGAGAGGCGTTTATTAGCCAATCAACAGCCTCCTAGCCAGCTTCCTGTAAACTCTACAATTCTACATAGATGTATTCCCAAGTCTTAAGAAGACACTGTTCTGGTCTTGCTGTCTACAGAGCCAGGTCCTAGCCAGTTAGAAACAGAGAGTGAAGGGAGTGAAGAGGCTCATAGTAGTTCCAGTCATGTAACTGCTACAGACAGAGACAGTCCAAGCACAGGAAGTACACAAGTAAATGTCTATGGAGAGGTTAATTGGAAAAAGAACATAGAGAAACAGAAAAATAAATGCAAAATAATATTATACATCATTTAAAAAATAATAATAATAATAAAGGGGTCGAAAAAAGTGGTGACGAAAAGTCGGAGGGGTAGGGACCCACACCAATATTCTTTAAGGGGGCCCAAAATTCCTAGCAACGGCCCTG
This sequence comes from Borostomias antarcticus, assembly GCF_949987555.1. Lineage (NCBI taxonomy): Eukaryota > Metazoa > Chordata > Actinopteri > Stomiiformes > Stomiidae > Borostomias > Borostomias antarcticus. The sequence continues at coordinate 16,119,225 of NC_140257.1, forward strand.
CCCCCAGGCTAAGCTCTGTTCTATAGGAGACAGGGCCTTTTGCTCAGCTGCCTACCCTCCAATGCCCTCCCTGACAATCTGAGGGCACCTTCACCCACAATCTGGGTTCTTAAGACTGGTCTAAAGACTTACTTATTTAGAAAACCTTTTGTATGTAGCCTAATGTATATTTTATATATTAATTAGTGTCTGTTTTCTTAATGACTTTTTCAGCACTTTAAGACTGTTTCACAATGAATTTCAGTAATTCAGTATTATTATTATGATTATTATTATTGTTATTATTATGATTATTATTATTATTATTACTCTGAATTTCTAAACAATACGGTAGACCTATTCCAGTACCTCCAAAGGAATAAGCCATTCTGTTTTTGATGCAATGCCTTTTGTAACGCTTTTGAGATATTCAGTAGGCTACTGAACTGACTTCACTAGCCTACCACTGGATCCTGCTGTTAGTGTTGGTCAGATCTGCTTCTCTGGAGGAAAAAAAGAGATAAAAAGCAACAATAACCGTGATATACATTCTGTATTTCAAAGAGAAATGGTCTCGAAATGTGGTTTCTTACTGGAATAACTGCATTAACCAGGGGGAAAAATGTGGTGTTTACCTTGTAAATATCTAATTCTGAACAAAGCGAAGGGAGTGTCTTTCAAAATAATTCAGCAGTTTTATCCATCCAAAGTAGCCTGTGATACTATAGTACTATATAATACTGTATATTGGAGTATACTATTGGCCTATAGAAAAGCAAGCGGATGTGTAATAATTCTGGGCCATATACAGTATGGGCCGTAAATAAGCCACAAGGGCCAGATCTGGCCTGTATATGGCCCAGATCCGCTTGCTATCTGGGCTGTCAGAGGACCGGTCAGATGAAGAGCCAGCCTGGGACACATCGCTGAGTGCTGCTCCACCATCACACTCATCCATGATCTGAGCTCACCATCACCATCACACTCATCCATGATCTGAGCTCACCATCACCATCACACTCATCCATGATCTGAGCTCACCATCACCATCACACTCATCCATGATCTGAGCTCACCATCACCATCACACTCATCCATGATCTGAGCTCACCATCACCATCACACTCATCCATGATCTGAGCTCACCATCACCATCACACTCATCCATGATCTGAGTGGGTAACTCTAATGCCTGGTTGGCATCCATAAACCCCTGTCTCTTATCCATTGTGACGCAGGGTCACACTCTACATACAGACACAAAACACAACTCTTCAAAACATTTTGATTTTTCTCAAAACATTTTTATTAATGAACGTGATAGACCATCCAGTGCACACACCAAACATTTGCATGTCGTCCACCCATCAACAATAGAACACATCTTCATAATCACCAACAACATCAAATGATCTCATAATCAGGATAATGCTGCTGGAATACTAATAAGACTCATAATTTTCTCTTTAACTTGGTCTACTTCACATCTTGTGGATCGCTAAATGTACTATTGTAGGCCTATTTGAACAGTAGGACATAAGGCCGATCTAGCTCGCCTGATAAGAAAAAAGCATGAAGTACCTTCAAGTATCCAGCATTAAAAATATATATTTAATTGATAAGATCGTTGATAACAAGACACTGGTAAAATTAGGGATGGGATTCAGAATGCATTTCCACATAAATAATTTGTGTTAAAAGTTTTCTACTAAAATTTTGATTAATATCATTTAACAACAACATCCCCTCTTTCTACAAATATTGCAATTTACAAGCAGGCATATTCTTCAATATGAAGTTGATTTATTTCAGTTTGTTTTCTTGGTTAGAAATGAAACAAGAAATCACCATCACAGAATATTACTATCAAGTAATGGATTGAGCCAGACAAGACAGACAAGATCAATCCAGCACAGATAAAATATTTGATAGGATTTGACTTATGGCTTCTGTTGATGGGCTATAAAAAATAACCATCCTTCCTTCCATCCATCCATCCATCCATCCATTATTTACATTCTTCATTGAGGCAATCTCTGATCTAAAATGACTGGATAGGTGTAAGCACATGGCCCTCATTGCAGTCACCCAGGGAAGGGAACGATGGAGGGAAGGAAGTAAGGAAGGTGGTAAGGATCCTCCTACGGTAACAGTATTGGAATAGAGCCGAGCTGGGAACGAGGCCGTGCAGGTGAGTTTGGGTCCAGGCCTCAGGGCTGCTGCTGGTACTGCCCCTCGGTGGCCGTGTAGAAGTCATCCAGCACGCTCTGGATGTAGTCGAAGGTGGGCCTGTCCTCGGGCTTGGCCTTCCAGCAGGTGTTCATGATGTCGTAGAGCTCGCTCGGACAGGCCTCGGGGCGGGGCATGCGGTAGCCGCGCTGCACCGATGTCATCACCTCGCCGTTGCTCATGCCTGTGAGGTTGGGACGGGGACGGGGAGGGGACACGGTGAGGGACAGGTCTGGCTGGGTCTTATGTGAGCCAAGCCCAGGAGTGGGACAGACTCACAAGTTATCTGAAACCCTCCACTCTGAACTCTGTTCTCAGCTTGTACAGATTAGCAGAGGCTAGAGGTGTCTGAACACCTCCCCGACCAACGCCAACCGACTCCCAACGCCAACCGACTCCCAACGCCAACCGACTCCCAACACCCAACATTCTAAAGTTGGCAGTTGCTGTTAGAATGTTGCAAGTTTAAAAATTCAGCTGAAAAACCCATCCAACCGACGCCAACAGTCACCAACAAACATGGCACCCCGATCCTACGATGGTGTTGGTTTGGCGTTGGTTGGTGCGGTGTGCAAACACCTTAATGTTTCAACAGTTTGAAAAAAGAAGGCCGTGCTGCTGCCTTGTGGCTGACTCACCAGTAGGGGGCGACTAATGATCACTGAAGTTCACTGAACACAGTAAAACACTGAAAATCATCTGGGTCACTTCCTTGTAGTTTTTTACACCATGAAGTGAGGAAGAAAGGTCACCAGCCGTGTGTGTGTGTGTGTGTCCGTGTGTGTGTGTGTGTGTCCGTGCGTGCGCATGTATATTTTCATGTTTAGTCACCTGGGTAGGGGATTTTCCCGTAGGTGATGATCTCATACAGGAGCACTCCGAACGACCACATGTCAGACTTGATGGTAAAGGAGCCGTAGTTGATGGCCTCGGGGGCCGTCCACTTGATGGGAAACTTGGCCCCTGGGAGGAGAGGAAACACAGCGATGTTCAAGACGGGTCCTGACGCAGCGCCTCCATCCTCCCCTCAGCTCTGCTCATTAGTCAGGCCTTTTGGGATGGAAATGAATCGCTCACACGGTGAATCAGCTGTAACCTGACGCACCAGATGGTTTGCTATCGCATGACCATCTGGGAACTCTCCGTTGGAAACTGTTTGGAAAAGGGCGGCAACTTTCAAAAAATACTTGTCAGGTGATTGGACGAACCATCTGTCCATCACTCGCTCCTCGCCGTCGTCACACCTAAACCCGCCCGGCGTGCCAGGAATAGGAAATGACTTAGGTAGAAAAAGGCCTCACACACGCGCACACACACACACACACACACACACAACAACAATGTTTAAGACAGGGCCAAGCTCTGTCATGTGCAGACTGACCCTCTCTGGCCGTGTATTGGTCATCTTCGATGACTCTGGCCAGGCCAAAGTCGGCGATCTTGCAGAGTAGGCTCTCTGACACCAGGACATTGGCTGTCCTCAGGTCCCTGTGGATGTAATTCTTCTTTTCTATGTAGGCCATGCCCTCAGCTATCTGGAACAGAAAGACAAGCTCAGCTCAGTACACCCAGACCAAGAGTCAAATCATAGCTCAGTACACCCAGACCAACAGTCAAATCATAGCTCAGTACACCCAGACCAAGAGTCACATCATAGGTCAGTACACCCAGCCCAAGAGTCAAATCATAGGTCAGTACACCCAGCCCAAGAGTCAAATCATAGGTCAGTACACCCAGCCCAAGAGTCAAATCATAGCTCAGTACACCCAGACCAGTACACCCAGACCAAGAGTCAAATCATAGCTCAGTACACCCTAACCTAATGCTCTCTCCAACTCTCCGATGGAAAGGATGGGCACTTTCAAAAATACTTGGCAGGTGATTGGATGTATCATCCGTCGATCACCGTCTATCACATGATAACTTTAACCGCTCCTCGCTGTCGTCATGCCTAAACACGCCCGGGGCAGCTGTTTGTATTTCAAATTCCTCAGAACCAACGCTGATTGGCGAGATCGTTTTCTGATCTGGCACAAACTGATCTTTATGGAGAGTATCTATACCTATTTTGCGAGAGAATCAGGATGGCCTGGTCTCACAAGGCTAAGTATACACAGCCCGAGAGTCAAATCATACTGTAGGTTAGTACACAGCCCACAAGGAAAAACCCTTACTGTGGGGATTTTGATAAAGAAATATACAATGAAGTACAATTTTGGTGCAAAATTTTACAAGAAGAGCTGTGTCTTCAGTTTCAGTTCCCAGACAGCATCCTCTTTCATTCTGAGTGACGGTATTATGGAATTGTGGCTGGCGGACGACACATTCACCACTTCATGGCCTATTAACGCCTTATCTTTAACTGTATTTCATAATAATGAGGCAAACATTCAGGATCAACATCTCATTACGAGCTACAGTATTATCCTTCAACCTCTCGCTACATGTTCTTAAAACCAAATCGGAAAGCGCACCCAAACACCCAAAAGTAGTAGTTCCTCTTTTCTGGCTGAGTGATAAAGAGTGACACCGCCCACAGACGTCTTAGTCCAGTGAAGATTCCCCAGAGTTGCGCAAGGCGCGCTGTGAGGGGGTGAGACGTGGAGAGACGTGGGGAGACGTGGAGAGACGTGGTGGTGAGACCGTACCTGAGCGGAGAAGTCGATGAGCTTGGGTAACAGGACCTTACAGCCCGCCTCGCTTTTCAGGAAGTCCAGCAGGCTTCCTAAAAACAACCACAGACGGTTTATTCTTGAGGATCCCAAAATACTTCACAATGAAAGTGAAAGCGCATAAGTATTTAAGAGGAACTTTAATAAAGTTATTTAATAAGTTCAAGTGGGGGGGATTTGGATAGAATAGAATATTTTATTTAATTAATTAAATTTAACCTGTATTTAACCAGGAAATGAAGCTTGAACAGAATAAACATAAGGGTTAAAATATGCATAAAAGAGTACAAAAAATATATACATACACTATGTATCAAATATACAGTATATATACATAAAATCTGTATAAATATGTAAAATACACTCAGGCACTGTTGGCAGAGTCTGATGACTGTTGGCACAAAGGAACGCCTGAACCGCTCTGTCTGTGTGCGTGTGTGTGTGTGCGTGTGTGTGTGCGCGCGCACATTTGTGTTCCCATACTTTATTTGTGTCTATGTGCGCGTGCAAGTGTGTGTGTCCCTCCCACCGTTGGACATGTACTCGGTGATGATGTAGATGGGCTCGATCTTGGTGACCACAGCGTAGAGTCTGACCAGCCTGTCGTGCTGCAGGGTCTTCATCAGGTTGGCCTCCTCCATGAAGGCCTCCACAGACATGGTGCCTGGTTTCAACGTCTTCACGGCTACCTTGGTTGCGTTGTTGTAGAACGCTGGAAGCACAGGGGGACAGGTTAGACACAGCAGGCCGACACTGATATACAGTTGGAGAACCTCAGAGATCAGACAAGAAGTAGTCATCAAATGTAACATTATACCGTTTGGCTAGCACAAAATGTAAGTATAGTTGGTTATTTGATTGCAATTTCAATGCCTTTATGATTATTGCAAAGAGTATTTGTAGAGTGTAAACAAAATAGTCGATTTTGTAAAATTTGTGTATTTTGATATCACTATTATGAACATTTCAGAATTACGAACATTTCAGAGATCCGGGCGACCCTCATCCCTGATTGGTTCATATCGCTGAGGTTCTACTGTACCCTAACTAATACCTGTCCTTACTGTACCCTAACTAATACCTGTCCTTACTGTACCCTAACTAATACCTCTCCTTACTGTACCCTAACTAATACCTGTCCTTACTGTACCCTAACTAATACCTGTCCTTACTGTACCCTAACTAATACCTCTCCATACTGTACCCTAACTAATACCTGTCCTTACTGTACCCTAACTAATACCTGTCCTTACGGTACCCTAACTAATACCTGTCCTTACTGTACCCTAACTAATACCTGTCCTTACTGTACCCTAACTAATACCTGTCCTTACTGTACCCTAACTAATACCTGTCCTTACGGTACCCTAACTAATACCTGTCCTTACGGTACCCTAACTAATACCTCTCCTTACTGTACCCTAACTAATACCTCTCCTTACTGTACCCTAACTAATACCTGTCCTTACTGTACCCTAACTAATACCTGTCCTTACTGTACCCTAACTAATACCTGTCCTTACTGTACCCTAACTAATACCTCTCCTTACTGTACCCTAACTAATACCTGTCCTTACTGTACCCTAACTAATACCTGTCCATACTGTACCCTAACTAATACCTGTCCTTACTGTACCCTAACTAATACCTGTCCTTACTGTACCCTCACTAATACCTCTCCTTACTGTACCCTAACTAATACCTGTCCTTACTGTACCCTAACTAATACCTGTCCTTACTGTACCCTAACAAATACCTGTCCTTACTGTACCCTAACTAATACCTGTCCATACTGTACCCTAACTAATACCTGTCCTTACCGTACCCTAACTAATACCTGTCCTTACTGTACCCTATCTAATACCTGTCCTTACTGTACCCTAACTAATACCTCTCCTTACTGTACCCTATCTAATACCTGTCCTTACTGTACCCTAACTAATACCTCTCCTTACTGTACCCTAACTAATACCTGTCCTTACTGTACCCTAACTAATACCTGTCCTTACTGTACCCTAATACCTGTCCTTACTGTACCCTAACTAATACCTGTCCTTACTGTACCCTAACTAATACCTCTCCTTACTGTACCCTAACTAATACCTGTCCTTACTGTACCCTCACTAATACCTGTCCTTACTGTACCCTCACTAATACCTCTCCTTACTGTACCCTAACTAATACCTCTCCTTACTGTACCCTAACTAATACCTGTCCTTACTGTACCCTAACTAATACCTGTCCTTACTGTACCCTAACTAATACCTGTCCTTACTGTACCCTAACTAATACCTGTTCTTACTGTACCCTAACTAATACCTGTCCTTACTGTACCCTAACTAATACCTGTCCTTACTGTACCCTAACTAATACCTCTCCTTACGGTACCCTAACTAATACCTGTCCTTAACTCTTCAGTTATGCCCATAGAGTTAGGTCCATGCTCTGCCAGTCCACATCAAGGTTTTAATAGTTTTGCTTTTTTCATTAGTTTTTATTTTTACTTTTTTACTTTTTGTTTTCAATTCATATTCAGTTTAGTTTTAGTTTTTGTAAAGGTTTTTGTAAAAACTAAAAGCGTGTTTGCTAGTTTAGTTAAAAAAATGTTGGGGGTGATAATTCCTAATTTTAGTTTAGTTTTTATTAGTTATAGTATTAGTTTAAGTTTTTTTTCTTCTGCGCTAGCCTCGTGAGACTGTCCTGATCTCCCGAGCTCACGTTGTTTCACTCCGTGTGAAACAAACCATCTGGCGCACGTCAGGTTACTCCTGCGCAGGGACACAGCTAAAAAACATGGAGGATAGATTTCATATCCACCCAAAATACTAGACTTATGTATGAAATGAAAAAGACTAAAACTAAAGACATTTCCTCTAAAAATGTAATTTATTTCAGTTAGTTTGGTAAACACACAACACAGTCACACTAACACTTAGTTATTGTTTTTGTAAAGCCTAGTTTTTATTTTTATTTCAGTTAACAACATTTTTAAACACCTAATCTTGTTGTATTGTTTTGGTAGGTGGACTTTTCAATTGTATTGCTCATACTGTATATAATAATACATTTACAGATGTCGGAACAAAGACATGTTTTTGTGACGACTCTCCACCCCCTGACGCTGACTGTCAGAGCGTGAATTGGTGAAAACAAAAATTTCCCAACGGAGGAGTTAACCAGTTCCACTTCACTTAACCAGCACTCAGTGTCTATAAGTAGCCACCAGAAACCAAAATGACGTTTGTCTGGTGCTGTGGCTTCGTTGCACCCTGAGGAAACACTAACTGTAAGTTACACTCTCCAGAGAATAAGGGCGGAGCTAAGCTACTGTGAAAGACACAACTGGCTGTTGGTTCTACTGAGCACGGCCACACCCGAGATGACCTCAGTGTTCAGGGTGATGAGCAGGGCTCAACACCATACTGGGACACCCTTCTACGGATGTAGAGGGACGCTGTGTCCTTGTGTAGAAGGAGGTTTTAGTTTGCTATTGAGCCCTACTCATCCTGAATCTAGCCCTGTAATGTACAGCATGTGCTTTTTCAGTCAACATCAACGTTGGTTCCCCAAAATACCACAAGCCTGTGGGTTGTGGCAAAAATAGCGTTTCTTTGTGAGGAGATCAACACGCACACTCTCAAACATGCTAGTGGTGCTGGGAGTAGATCCCCTTAGATAGACTTTTCAAATAATAAATTGCATACTCCCGAACACACTTTTCTCTGCTTTATTCTGTCAACGTTTTTCAGCTTAGACATTCATCACTGATCCGATGAAGGCCAGAGCTGAACCGTTAAAACCACTGACCTGATGAAGGTCAGAGCCGAACCATTAAAACCACGGACCTGATGAAGGCCAGAGCTGAATCGTTATAACCACGGACCTGATGAAGGCCAGAGCTGAACCGTTAAAACCACGGACCTGATGAAGGCCAGAGCTGAACCGTTAAAACCACGGACCTGATGAAGGCCAGAGCTGAACCGTTAAAACCACGGACCTGATGAAGGCCAAAGCCGAACCATTAAAACCACGGACCTGATGAAGGCCAGAGCTGAACCTTTAAAACCACAGACCTGATGAAGGCCTAAGCCGAACCGTTAAAACCACGGACCTGATGAAGGCCAAAGCCGAACCATTGACAGAATGAAGCAGAGAAAAGTGTTTGTGGGAGTACGCAATTTCTTATTTGAAATAGCATTTCTTTACCATGGCCAATCCAGCAATCTCACATACATTTTGGGAGGATTCATACCACACGCACGTCTTAAGTGAGTCAACCCACGAAGACCCTCCTCACCCCAACTCTGACTCATCCGCCTCACCAGAAAGAGAAGAAAGGATGATGAACTCGATTCCCAGGAGACGCAGCCTGGGGCTGAATGAGAGGAAGCAGGAGTGTTCAGTCTGACTCATGCCGGGCCCGGCGGACTGGCTGGCACGCCGCCCCCCAACGCCAGCAGCCCCGCCGGCTAGCGGAGGTCAGAGAGACGCTGGAGGAAGCAGCTGGTGGCAGACGGAGGCTGAGGGGGTGGGAGGGGGTGGCGGCGAACGGGCAACGGCTCCTCTCCATTTGTATATTTGCAAAGTTGACAACTTCCTGTTATTCATCAGAGCCCAGAGGCCAGACTGCCTAACATGAATAATAACAGAAGCCAATGCAAATCTCTCGGCGGACAGGCACACACACACACGCGCGCACACACACACACACACTCTCAAACACACAGATTTCCTCTAGCGATGCCTCTGATAGCGTCCACAGCCCCTAATTCGCGTTCTCGCTCTTCGGCTTCCAGTGTCAAACCCCTGGTCTCTGCTCTCGGACCACAGTAAGAAGGGTGCAGGTTCTTAGAGGTATTCTAACAACAAAACAAACGTTCACTCACTCACCTAACATACATGGGAAATGGACTGCACTTATATAGCGCTTTTATCCAAAGCACTTTACAATGGCCTCTCATTCACCCATTCACACACACACACCAATGGCGGCAGCTGCGTGCAAGGTGTCTGCTCACTTGAAGCAATTTGGGATTCAGTGTTCCCTAAGGACACTTCACTACATGTGGACAGGCCGGGATTTGAACCTCCGACCCTGCGATCATTGGACGACCCGCTCTACCTCCTGAGCCACAGACGCCCCACATACAGGCGTACGACGTTCCCCACGCTCACCCATCCAGACTTCTCCGAACTGGCCCGCTCCCAGCTTCTTCACCATCTTGATGGACTCTTTGGAGATCTCCCAGGCGTCTTTGTCCCAGGGCTTCTGGGCTTTGGGCTTCTCACACACTCGCTCCAGCTTCCGACACAAACCGTCCGCTTGCTCTGGTGGGAAGAACGAGCACACAGACACACACACACACACACACACACACACACACACACAAAGGAGCTTGTGTTTAGATATGCAACAGTTGTTTTTTTGAGTTTGCCTTGGAAAGCCAGTTTGCGCTGTGTACTTGGCTATCTGTGTTCCCTCCGTATGAGCATTGAAGCATTTCTCCTGTAAAGACTCACTGTGGTCATGTTTGATCCTGGATAGGACATGTTTGATCCTGGATAGGACATGTTTGATCCTGGATAGGACTCACTGTGGTCATGTTTGATCCTGGATAGGACTCACTGTGGTCATGTTTGATCCTGGATAGGACTTGTAATGGATTTTAACTGATCTAGTCAAAAAGGATTTACCAAGATTCGCTCAAACAGGTTAAGTCTGGTTTATTGAGAAAACATACGAGCGCAAGGACTTCAGGACAACGCACATGAGTGGTATCCCAAAGAAGTGGCCGCAGCCTGCTCTTGTGCAGCCTTATATTCAAGCAAAACACAGGTACGGCGCTTCCAGGATGTGATTGGCTAACCCATTGGACGTCATATTAAATGGCAGGCGTGGCCGAGAATACAGACATGTGACATGAGAAAAGGCGGCAATTTCTTGGAGACAAAGGGACAAAGGATGGTTATTCTGGAGTAGACAGATTTCTAGGTGTGTGGACCTCCTGGAGGTCATCCTGTCATGAATTAGGTTAGCACAGCTATGTGAAAGGTTGAGGGAGGTGGTGAATTACAAAAGGAGATGATGAAACTATAATTACTATGACAGACTCACTGTGGTAATGTTTGATCATGCTGCTGATGTCGTTGAAGGTGATCTTGGGGGAGATGTAGAAGCCTCCATTGTCCAGCGTTCTGATCTTGTAATGTTTGACGGCGTCGGTTCCTTGAGCGTCCACATCTCTGATGGACAAGGAGTAACTTCCTGTTTGAGAGAGACATGCAGAGAATACCCGTGTTGAAGGGTGCCAAGAAGAAAATCTATAGACATGGATTATCTCATGCTTTTTATTCGTGTTCACCAGAATTTCAATTGATAAGAAAAAAGTAACATTATTTTTCTAATTATGATGATAAAAGTTTCACATTATTATGCTTATTATCTAATTCTGTTTGGTAAATTAGATAAATATTAAGGAGAAACTGAGCTTAATGTCAGGGATCTTGAAACCTTTCATGCATAAACACAAACCAGCGACATTCATATGTGATGGATACTGTACAGGTATGTGTCAAACCAGGAATTGAACAGGCACTACCTGGGGTGTAAATGTTTTACAGTACATGTTCTTAGCCGTTAGACAAACATACTCCTGGAGTTTGCTCGATAGCCTTGTTGAGAGGGGTCAGGGAAGAATTTTTACAGCTCACTTATCTGGCCCCTGGGTGATACTGTTTTTTTGCTTCCCTCTGGAATATGTAGGGGTCGCATGCCCACCTCCCTTGTTCTCTGTAAAGCGCATTGTGTTGCCTCTGGGTATGAAATGCGCTGTACTAATAAAGCTTTGATTGATTGATTGATTGATTGAGTCCTATGGAGAAGCGCCTCACCTTTAGATGTCTCGCTCTCCCGGATGAGGTAAGATCCTGCTTTGTTTGCCGGTGCCAACAGTTGTCTCTCTGCATCT
>NC_140257.1:16136072-16138572 GCF_949987555.1 Borostomias antarcticus
TAATCTAGTTTCGTCAAATATATCCCTTGGAAAACATATTTTTTTGTCCCCCGCTACCGGTGCCACTGTCCTCAGCGTGCCCCGAACGCACGGCGTCGCCAGGGCGGGGACCGGCCCTCGTCCCAAAAAAGAATCGTGGGCACCAGGGGTCAGCGGCGATGTCGGTGACCCACCCGACCCGTCTTGAAACACGGACCAAGGAGTCTAACGCGCGCGCGAGTCAGAGGGTCTTGTCAGAAACCCCACGGCGCAGTGAAAGCGGAGTTAGTAGAGAGCTTGAAAATGTAAGGGAGTGGCTCATAGACAACAAACTCTCACTGCATCTGGGAAAAACAGAGTCAATTCTGTTTGGTACCTAGCTAGGGCTAGCTAGCAGTCTAGCCTGGTAGCAGGCTTGTACTGCCTCCACACAACACAATAGATCATGGGTGGGTTTATTTTATCATGGCTTTGTGACTGTGTCAATAAACACTTGAAAACCACGTGTAAATCGTCTTAATAAATCATATTTTGTATGTGGGAACGACGGGGCGCTGTAAAGGAGACCGGAGCCCCTGGACGGACCACCTTCGCCCTGAGCCCTTCCTAGCTGACCCGGAGCCGGTCGCAGCACACTGGCCTGAACTCTCTCTTCAAAGTCCTTTTCAACTTTCAATCTGAGACGGTTCAGGTTTCAGCATGCGGGGGCCGGGTCCGCCCAGGGGTGGTGGCGGGAATTACACCAACGGTGGGGCCTGGTAGCAGGCCGTCCTGGTAACCGTCCCCAGGCTGCCTCCTTGTACTGCCTCCACATAACACAATAGATCATGGGTAGAATGGGGGGAGGGGTTGAGACACAATAGAATGGGGGGAGGGGGTGATGGTCCACCAAATCGAAGTTACTCTTAGTAGAGTGCTTGTGTGTCACACTTCCTGAATATGGTCTCTTTAGAAGTATGGTATGTATTTTCTTATATTTCTTAATTGATTATTCTTGTGCTATATTATGTTGTTATCACTCAACGCACTTGTAAATGAGGATAACCTCAATGTGTTTTTGAGTATAAATAAAGGTTTGAATGAATGAATGAAAATGTTAAAAAAATTAATCGTCTAGCTCTCCGAAACTAACGAAAACACTCATTTGATAGTTCGATGGTGTTCACACAGTGCCCCAATGTACCAATATCGTACAAAACACCAGAAAGTAAGGTTTTGGACTGAACTATCCCTTTAATATTTATCATCATAAAATAACCAGGTAGGCCTACCTACAGTACGAATGACCAACCAGACAAACACTGATAAAGCATGCAGCCTATATTGAACAATAGGACTGGAACTATTTTCTACACAGAAATAGCTGGAGTCAGTAAATATGAGTAGTGGTATAATGGGACAATGATCTAATGCATATTACAAATGAAGATTTAAGGCATGCACACAATGTATTCCTTATCCATAATTAGAATACAAAGTTTAGCTTCCATAAGAACACAGCAAATTGTTCCACAAACATACTATTAAAATAAGTATTTTTACTCAAATCATTGGTTGCTACATCTGTGCTTAACGTCAAAGGTGAGTCTTCTCCAAACAGGGTGGGTCGATAAAGTGCAGTGGTTTCTCTAATTCAGAAACACTGCATGAATTAAAATGCAATAATTTGATGAAACCATACCAACACTAATAAACTGTAAACAATATCTGGATATGAGTCTATTTCAGGCAGTGCTGTTATCAACAGGGACCATTACTGTACATTGAGTCCAAACAAAAACACAGAACATTGTGGTATTATGTGGATAAGGTATCACTCCAAAAACGCAATCTACAGTAGCATCATTAACAACGTGTCTATAGTATCCTAGTGCCATTTTATTTGGAAGACCCCTTGGCAAGCAGCCAGATAACACAACACCCACCCTTATTATTCCTACAGCCTTTCCTTGCAACCTTATTTTCAGAGGCTGATCCCTTTTATTCTGTCGTCATCGAGCCTTTATTGAACCAGTTAAGTGCTGATGACGTCATTGTGACCAGTCTGTCCTCCTTGTCCCTCATCCGTGGATGAGGACGGTCACGCCCATGTGCTCTGCCTCCGTATTCAAAACAGGTGACACCTTCTTGTCTCGCCGCAGACTCCGTCGGCAACCTCTGCTCCACAGTTTCGGGTTGTCCCGGCAACTTTCCGAGCATCCCATAATAGTAAACTGAATGTCTGTGTGTCCCGAAGGGGGGTGTGTGTGGGGGGGAGGGGGGGATTTGACAGTGTGAGTCTCAAATCCAATCTTCTTCGCATCGCTAGGGTGTCTCAGCTTGGTGAGGTGAAGCCTAGAGGGCGTTTGAGTCCGGGAGCAAAACACTAGTATTCAGGTCTTCAGGCAAAAGGTCACGCGACCCGCAGTCACCGAACCGCCTCCGCTACGGCGCAGGTCCCGGGGTCGGGGCCGAGGGTTAGCTGTTCCTGCTGCCCTGCTCCATGGGCTGGTGAGCGGCCCGGGAGGAACCCTGCACGGCC
>NC_140257.1:16143572-16171072 GCF_949987555.1 Borostomias antarcticus
TAATAATATGACTCATAGGGTGGTTTTACTTCGTCTCGTTGCTTGTTTCTGCCAGATGTTTTTTTTCCAGCGCCCGAAAGTGTTTGTTATTTGATGTGTCTTTATTGTGCGCTAGGCATTGATTGCGGACTGAAGATGGAATCCATTAGACTCCCGTTCGCCATCTAAGGCGTTGGAGCACAACACCAAATTACTTTCCGATTGACCTCAATTTCAACGATATTTATAAGATACCACTGATCGCGGCTCACAGTCTATTGTCTGTGCAATGCAAATACATGATGGGATACATGTTTAGTTTATTCTACATGCATAGCTGGTGATGTGATGAATAAGCACATCTTATTTCGTTTTCCGTTTTTGGCCTACAGTTTCATCATCCGTGTATTAGGATGTGTCCTTTGATAGGATATCTACTGCATCAAATTGACCCGATTTCAGTTTTTTGTGTGTGCATGTGATCCCTCGTATTAGGTCGTGTTTTGACTGCAATGCCGTACATTAATATCGCATGAAAACCACTCTCGTCATGTTTTGATCATGTTTAATTGGGCGAGTTGTGCTTTTTGACCCGGTAGACATGAGGCCGAGCCGGTCTGTGTCTTTTCATTGGACCACATGTGATCGCAGCGTGGTTTGCATGTCAACGCTATGTCTCACTCAAAAACCTCCATCAGATGATTCCATGTGCTCTGTCAGTATTAGGCCTAGGCTATATGAGACTGACCATTTCTAGATCATTTCAAGATGGAGTAGTAAGTGAGCTATACAGTCAGATTTACAGCTGTGAGTGCTTTCACCTTCTGGCAGATTTCAATCCATGTACTGTTTTCTTCCTAGTCTCATGTCTAGAACTGCAGTGGCCAAATCCTGGTCTTGTTTGCCCCTACAGGGTTGTGGAGCCTACAGTATCTTCCCAATGCTGAGGTAGTATAGTCTATATATGTGTATCAGCAGCATGGAAGCCGGGCTTCTACAAGATTTAACTGCACATTCTTATGCTTGCCTTTATTTTTGGTCACCCTGTTGCTTTTCTGAAAAGGAAGATTTCATGAATTGGTTCCATGAGATGATTTACTAAACTGAATCAAACTGAACTGGTTAGATGATTTAATAAACAGCCCAACTGTCTTTAAGGTAGACGATTAGTCGTTGGCCAAGAAAACTGGGTAAAATATCCATTTCATTTCATTTCAAACCTTTATTTATACTCGTAGAGCAATTGAGGTTTCCCTCATTTTCAATGCTGACGAGTTTAATGGAGTCCAGTCTCACAGAGAAGCAGGATTCCCTGGGCGAAATCGCTTCACAGTTAAAGGGATATTCCACCTACAATTCTACTGACACAACTATCTGTAGCGAGTCCATGATTCAAAGTGACATTCTCTGTTCTTCACCATAAGTTAGGAGGGTCAGAGAACCGTTCTTGTGTGACGAGTACACTAGACCTACAGTATACTAGACCTACAGTATACCTTCACCAAGACACCTGTCACCCTGTGTGCACTTGTCTTTCGCGCGGCAAGCAACCACACTCCCGCTCTGAGCGTAACTCTCTAAAAACCTTCCACTATCTAACCCTGTCGCATGCACCCCGAACGCTGTGCGTTACAACGGGGATGCTATCGACTGGAATCATCCGTTGTTGTGACCTGATAAACGGGTACGATAAGCCAGGCGGGGTTGTTGTCGTCGTCGTCGGGGGGGGACGGCGGCGGCAAGAGGCCGATCTGTCCGCAGGTTGTATTCCAATCATCCGGGCGTCTGATCGGTATCGTGGCCTCGCCGGCGCGTCCCGCCTCAGCCCGCCGCTCGTCCGCCGCCACCGGCCCCGATGGGAGATAACGGACCCGGTCATCAATTCCACACGTGGCGACACGGGCGGGAGGCGTGGTGGAAAAGCTCAGATTAGGTCGAGATGGGATCTTTCTGATGAGCCTTCAAGTCAGACCAGGAAGGAAGCCCTGTATTGAATGAGTGAGCGTATCATAGCAGCCAGACAACAGGCAGGAGCACTGTCCCTTCCCCCATGATAACGAATGCTCCCGAGTCACATGATCAAAGTGAGCGATAGGGAATTAATGATCTAAATGAATAGCTATTTCTTACTGGCTATCCCATCTTCATTGTATCCGAGCGATTTAAGCAGTTGCAGATATAGCCATCTTTTAATTCTGACCAAAATGCTCTTCGCTGGATCCACTGTGTCATGATATTCTGCTAAATATCGACTATAGCTACTTCTCTCTCTCTCTCTCTCTCTCTCTCTCTCTCTCACTCTCTCTCTCAGTCAATCAGTCAATCAATGTCACGCCGCCGCTCCGTCAAGCTCGCTGCCAAGCGACTTGTCTGTTTGTATCAGCTGCAGTGTCTGCGGCTTAATTACCATGGCCTACTTTATTATATAGCTAACAAGTAGGGCGGAGTGTGGCGGAGATGACTGTGTGTTTAATATGGGGTCACGGCACCACTTAGTTATTCTCCCTTCAGCCCGGTGCTACAAGGCCGCTGTGTTAAATCACGCTGCTGCTGTTCAACCATCCTGTCCCGGAGACCCTCTGAGTCGCGAGGTGGAAGAACTACAAGGCTGGTTGTTTGTAGCGCTTATCACGCACGCTTCCAGGAACACTCCCACGCTCCTCTGGGACGGTCTCCCTCTGTCCACTCTGTCTCTGTCTACCTCGGCCGCTCGGAGGACAGGCTGTAGCCTATGTTTACCAGCTTTGTCTGTGAGGAGGACAATGTGCGCGTGAGGGCGGGGTTTTAATCTCTGTTAGGAAGTGCGGTCGGGGCCGTGGAGAAGGGCTATTGTTGGGTCTTAAAGCCGCCCTTTTCAAACGCTGCTCCTGTTCTATGGCCGCTGTGACAGGCGCTAATCTTTCGTCTTTATGGTCGAGCCAGTGACAGAGGTTATATGATCAGGACTCAGACCTCAGGGCTCGTTGTGAATCAGTCATACTTGACTACAGGTTCCCCACACCAGCACACCATAAGGAACTCAGTTTAAAAAATAAAAAGTCATTAAAACTGCGCTGTTGTTCGTCAGAATAAGCATTTTTAATAAAATGAGATTGCTGTTCACAGTTCATCTGGGACTTGTATACTCATATGTTTGAGATTTAAAAAAAAAAAAAAAAAACATTTTTCTTCTCTGATCTTTTGCTAGCTAATAAATTATTTTGTAGGAAATAACCATGTTTTTTTCTCTGGAAGTCGAGCAGCTGTAGGAGTGGAGAAGCCTGAGTTCTATGAGGCTGTTGATCTCCAGCTTGACTGGCACAGCAAAGGCTACTCACCCAGAGGACGGATCTAGAAACTGCCATGTCAGATCACACTACGGCCGTAGATATGAGACCCTGAGACAGCACAGCTCAGGGATAGCGCTGGTCTGCCGGCGGTTGATCTACGCTCGGCCTCGTGATCAAACATGCCTTGAGATTAAGTGAGAGATAAGACTTTGGGCTTGAATCCTGAATGCGTGGATCTCAGTAGGATCTGACACCTGGAGTTCAGCTGGCTAAGGAGGCCTGTTAGGCACAGGGGACTCTGTGTATCACCCATGGAGATGCAGGACTCAGAGGCAGGCTTGGGCAACTTCCTCTGACAGGAAGTGAGAGAGGATGAGGTCTACTCTAACGTATTCCCTCCGGACTCATCCCATAAGGAGTGAGAGAGGATGAGGTCTACTCTAACGTATTCCCTCAGGACTCATCCCGTCAGGAGTGAGAGAGGATGAGGTCTACTCTAACGTATTCCCTCCGGACTCATCCCATCAGGAGTGAGAGAGGATGAGGTCTACTCTAACGTATTCCCTCTGGACTCATCCCATCAGGAGTGAGAGAGGATGATGTCTACTCTAACGTATTCCCTCTGGACTCATCCCATCAGGAGTGAGAGAGGATGAGGTCTACTCTAACGTATTCCCTCTGGACTCATCCCATCAGGAGTGAGAGAGGATGAGGTCTACTCTAACGTATTCCCTCTGGACTCATCCCATCAGGAGTGAGAGAGGATGAGGTCTACTCTAACGTATTCCCTCTGGACTCATCCGTACACCAGGAGTGAGAGAGGATGAGGTCTACTCTAACGTATTCCCTCTGGACTCATCCGTGCATCAGGAGTGAGAGAGGATGAGGTCTACTCTAGCGTATTCCCTCTGGACTCATCCGTACACCAGGAGTGAGAGAGGATGAGGTCTACTCTAGTGTATTCCCTCTGGACTCATCCGTACATCAGGAGTGAGAGAGGATGAGGTCTACTCTAACGTATTCCCTCTGGACTCATCCGTACATCAGGAGTGAGAGAGGATGAGGTCTACTCTAACGTATTCCCTCTGGACTCATCCGCACACCAGGAGTGAGAGAGGATGAGGTCTACTCTAACATATTCCCTCTGGACTCATCCGTACATCAGGAGTGAGAGAGGATGAGGTCTACTCTAACGTATTCCCTCTGGACTCATCCGTACATCAGGAGTGAGAGGTGTAGAGCAGGAAGACACAGGACGGGAAGTTTGAGGTGCGTTTGGAAAACCAGGCGTTCAGCAGGTGTGTGTGTGTGTGTGTGTGTGTGTGTGTGTGTGTGTGTGTGTGTGTGTGTGTGTGTGTGTGTGTGTGTGTGTGTGTGTGTGTGTGTGTGTGAGTGTGTGTGTGTGTGTGTGTGTGTGTGTGTGTGTGTGAGTGTGTGTGTGTGTGTGTGTGTGTGTGAGTGTGTGTGTGTGTGTGTGTGTGAGCCTGACCAGCATTTAGGACGGGGGAGCTGGTCCACAAATCACTTCTCCATCCATCACAGACCTATCGTTTCAGCATGTATACGGCTTCACGCTTAGCTCAGCGCTGGTGAACATGATGGTGTACCCGTGTATACTATACCATTCAGCAACCACATTGTTCTGTCTATATCCTGTATACTATACCATTCAGCAACCACATTGTTCTGTCTATATCCTGTATACTATACCATTCAGCAACCACATTGTTCTGTCTATGTACTGTACTACAAGGGCGTAGGTTTGGTTTCAACATTGGTAGGGACCATATAACAGTGTAGCCTGCATACACAATTTTTGCTGGGGACGAGAGGTTAAAGCTCTTATATATTCATATATTTATGAAATTGAATAATACTAATACAATGTTGTTAGTCTACTGTATCACATCCTGCCTGCTGCGTCCCTCCACTCTCGACTTTTGCTGCTGCTGAGTCCCTCCACACTCTCTCTCTCTCTCTTGGTTGCTTGTGCGTCCGTCCACTCTCTCTCTCTCTCACGACTGCTGCTTCATGCATAAAAATGATTTGATTAAAATTTAGATTTTCATTGGATTTTTAGACTGACATTCAATTCATAAATTGATATATCTGTCCATTGGGGGAGTAACAAAATACCAGACAGTAGGCAATACCAATTGCGAAATTCCACAATCCTGGTTTTACAAAGCTATAGCTAATAGCCCATCGGCTAGTATTCATTGCGGACACTTACGGTCATTAGTTGTGAGGACGCCATGATGTCCTATTCAATTAAATCTCTGGTGGGCAGCTAAAGTATAATAATGTAATGGCTGCTGCTATCCTAATGTTACAGGATGATAGAAGCCATCTTAACAGTTCGCTAGCTAGCCAGCTTATATCACCGGTTGATAATTTGCCACAATGGAAAGACAAGTGATGTTAGTTTAGATAACATTAGCTAGCACCAACCTAGCTGGTTTTCATGTGGCTACTGCCTAAGGTTAGCTACTTAGTTTACCAGCAGCTAGCTAACCTAGCTAACGCTAACGTTACTTACAGTTGCGGAGAAAAAGCTCCTGATATCCCTCATCCTCTTCAGAGGGGGAGGCGACATTGTGGTGGATAGCCTACCTAAATGGCTGTCAGAATCACAACTGTATGGCTTGCTGTCAGCGTCTGTCTGTAAGGCTGTTCTTCAGATCAAGCGAAAATTTGAAAAATGCAATGATCTATCTCAGACAAATGAGCCAATCGTGAGTTTAAAAAATATAAAAATAATACAGGGATGGCACATTCACAGTGGAGGAAAGGGGTAGGCTAACGGTCTAATATCTATAATGCAAAATAATTGGTACGGTCAAGGTTGCTTAAAAGTTGGTAGGGACAATTTGGGCCTCCCAAAATGTTGGTAGGGACATGTCCCGACCGTCCATACGCAAACCTACGCCCTTGCTGTACTATATCCTGTATACTATACTATACCACTATATATACATACCACATATTCAGGGGTGAAAACCTTTTGGCTCACGGTGAGTCACCTGCCAAGGGGACTGTAGATGAAAAAATCTACCGGCCAAGTATATATTTTTTTCAGATAGCCTTCCCAAATCTAGTCGCCAGTTGGACATTTTAGATGCATTTGGCCGGTGGCAGGTGTTCATTTTCAGCCCTGCACATATACTATACCACTATACCCTGTATACTATACCACTATACCCTGTATACTATACCACTATACCCTGTATACTATACCACTATACCCTGTATACTATACCACTATATCCTGTATACTATACCACTATATCCTGCATACTATACCACTATATCCTGTATACTATACCACTATATCCTGCATACTATACCACTATACCCTGTATACTATACCACTATATCCTGTATACTATACCACTATACCCTGTATACTATACCACTATATCCAGTATACTATACCACTATACCCTGTATACTATACCACTATATCCTGTATACTATACCACTATATCCTGTATACTATACCACTATACCCTGTATACTATACCACTATATCCTGTATACTATACCACTATACCCTGTATACTATACCACTATACCCTGTATACTATACCACTATACCCTGTATACTATACCACTATATCCTGTATACTATACCACTATACCCTGTATACTATACCACTATACCCTGTATACTATACCACTATACCCTGTATACTATACCACTATATCCTGTATACTATACCACTATACCCTGTATACTATACCACTATATCCTGTATACTATACCACTATATCCTGCATACTATACCACTATACCCTGTATACTATACCACTATACCCTGTATACTATACCACTATATCCTGTATACTATACCACTATATCCAGTATACTATACCACTATACCCTGTATACTATACCACTATATCCTGTATACTATACCACTATACCCTGTATACTATACCACTATACCCTGTATACTATACCACTATATCCTGTATACTATACCACTATACCCTGTATACTATACCACTATATCCTGTATACTATACCACTATATCCTGCATATATCCTGTATACTATACCACTATATCCTGGTGGAGTTCCTGGGTTTGGGGATTGAAGTCTGAGATGGCTCCTGCTGAGCTCAGAGAACGTTTGTACTTATGATAATAAAAACGCTCTGACACATGAAATATGAGCGACAGCCGCATTCCTGGGGTCTATTTATAGGCAGACACACTCCAGGGCACGTTTGTCATTATTTTTTGCTTTGCCTCAAATAAAAGAGCAATACAATACTATATATATATATATATATATGGAGCACTTACGGGTCACGCCATAACGTTCATAGTATGCAATACACAGTACTCTGTGTGTGTGTGCGTCGTGTGTGTGTGTGTACAATGCTACCGATTTCTTACATTAATTTAAATGAATGATGACTTCATAGTTCTCCCTGGTGTGTGTGTGTGTGTGTGTGTGTTTGTCTCAAGTGTGTGATCCATCTTTTTTAATACAACAGTTAACCTGGTTTGGTCCAGTGCTGTTCCATATTCCACACTGAATCCTTTTATCGTCACGTTCTATGTTCTACCGTATGCGCCGTGTTCCTCTGCGTTCTGGTGAGCCCAGAACCGCGTGTGCCTGCTGGTATTCTTTGATGCATCCAGGCCACAGAGGATTGTTCAGTGATGTCATCCCTTGTGGGAGCCCTCAAAGTCAAGTGGATGCGTAAATTATGCATGATCCGATTGTTGCCAAGCAACATCACGCACCAAGTGTCACACTAATAATACGAATAATAATAATACGAATAATAATAATAATAATAATAATAATAACAACAACAATAATACGTTATCATAATAATAATAATGATATTACATTGTATTTATTTGGGCTAGTGCCTTTCCAGATGAGAGTGCTACCACAATTCATTCACACAGTACCCTGTGCCCAAAACAATATGACCATATTATCTGTTTATTATACCATCATTATGTGCCACAGTCTGTAACAGTCAATGTGCCCTGTCCCTGGTTGGGAAACATTACAGGCTAACTGCTTGTAAGGCGTCGCAGGGCGGTGTTTGGCTTGTTGTAGTTAGCTGATAGGCTCCTTATGTCAGGGATCGCCTGGCTTGAAAAATGTCCCAAGCCGTCTAAAGATGTTGCTCGCTGGAGTCATTTGTGCATTCCTGTGTTGATCTGTAAAAAGAAAATACATAATTCATCATGTTGACGTGTTATTTTTAGATGCATGAGGCAAAACAAAACAAGGCTAAAACACGAAGCAAAGCAGACTCTCGAATGAATGATTTTCCTCAGTTTGATTTCCCTTGCTGTGGATCTATGGCTCAGCAGCGTAGCGGCCGCTGCGAACGCACACACCTCCGCCCACGAGGGCCGTTATCCACGCTGCTCCTCCCCAGCGGCTCGTCTGCCTGAGATCACAGAGCTCGCGGCGCCAAAGTCGCGGGCTTCATTTCAATCCCGATCGCGCTCCGCACACTTAAAGACCAATTACCGCCGCGAGTAGCTCGGGACGCCCGCGGCCTCGCTAGACGGCGAGAGGGCGTATCCCGATGGCGATGAGCTACCGTACAGTATGTGTTACGGTACGTACGGGGCAGGTCGCTCGGGCCGAGTTGTTCTCGGAGGTGTGCTGCCTGTAGGTACGTGTGTGGACTGTGTGAAGCGTAATTAGGGCATGGAGAGGGACATGGTGGGGGTGGGGGGGGGGGGGCGGTGTCGGGCCAGGAGCCAGCGGCCGGGGGCGGAGTGACTTTGACTGAGCTGCGTCCCAGGTATCCATCAGCAGTGACATGGGAGGTGGAGGGGGGGGGGGGGGGGGAGTGTCCCTGTCTGAAGGTCAGTTGATTCAGTAGGCGGGGGGGGGGGGGGGGGGCAGGCTAGAGCGTGGCTGGAGTGTGTGTGTGCGTGTGTGTGTGTGTGTGGTGTGTGTGTGTACCACAGGTAATCGCCTCACCACCCCCGACTCAGCCCTGAGGTCCTCCTCCTTCTCCGCGCAGGTGTAGTTCCACCGTCCGGCCAGCAGGGGTCCCCCCCTAGCAGCCGGGGGCTCCAGCCGATCAAACGAGCCCCAGAGAGGCTGAAGAAGCCGTGTGCTGGTCCAGGACCAGAATGAAAGCCCCTTCGTGAGCGAGATGGTAATCGAGGTGAAACGGCTGCCGGCTCTGACGCACGGAGAGACAGAACTCGTCCCTGGAGACCGCCAGCTGTGAATCCTGCCTCACGCGCCACAGCATGGAGGAGCAGAGCCCTGGAGACATCAGGATATCGGAATATCAGAGAATATTTCTATATCACAGAATATTTCTATATCAGAGAATATTTCAATATCAGAATATTTCAATATCAGAATATTTCAATATCAGAGAATATTTCAATATCAGAGAATATTTTAATATCAGATAATATCTGAATATCTGGCAACGCGGCAAAAGAAACAAACATATTATGCACGGACGGATCAAATGTGGATTATTAAAGGGTCTGGATTCTCTGTTCCCAGACAAAGAGATCCCGCTGAGAGACTGATTATTTAGTTCTTTTGATGGGATCTGGTTCTAGTGGCTGACTGAGGAAGACTCTCTCTCTCTCTCTCTCTCTCTCTCTCTCTCTCACTCTCTCTCTCTTTCTCTCTCTCTCTGTCTCTCTCTCTCTCTCTCTCTCTCTCTCTCTCTCTCTCTGGGGCAGAAACATAGCAAGGGACAGTGTCACATGCACACACACACACACACACACACACACACACACACACACACACACACACACACACAGTCCCAGCAGTAGTATGATCCCTTCAGGCTGACTGAAAACCGGGGCGAGCAGCTCCACACCAAACACACACACACACACACACACACACACACACACACCTACACACACACACACACACACACACACACACACACACACACACACACACACACACACACACACACACACAGGACTGCCTTGGTCTCCACATAGCCCAGGGTTGAGTGGTTATGCATGAGCAGGCAGTGGCGCACGCTCTATCTCCCTCTCTGCTGTGGGATAGTGGGCCAGGCTGTGATGGCCTCCCTGCTCCGCTGCTCAACCACTCTCCCTCCCTCCTCCCCTCCCTCTCTCCTCCTCTCTCTCCCATTCCTCCTCCTCTCCCTCCCTCCCTCCCTCCCTCCCTCCCTCCTCCCGACCCTTTCCCTCTCTCCTCCTCTCCCTCCCTCACTCCTCTCCCTTTCCCTCTCTCCTCCTCTCCCTCCTCCTCTCCCTCCCTCACTCCTCTCCCTCCTCCTCCTCTCCCTCCCTCCTCCCCTCCCTCTCTCCCTCCCTCCTCCCCTCCCTCTCTCCTCCTCTCTCTCCCTCCCTCCCTCCTCTCCCTCCATCCTCCTCTTCCTCCCTCCCTCCTCCCCTCCCTCCCTCTCTCCTCCTCTCTCTCCCTCCCTTCTCCTCTCCCTCCATCCCGCCTCCTCTCCCTCCATCCTCCTCTTCCTCCCTCCCTCCTCTCCCTCCATCCTCCTCTCTCCTTCCTCCTCCTCTCCCTCCATCCTCCTCTTCCTCTCTCTCCCTCCTCTTCCTCCCTCCTCCTCCGCTCCATACTTTACTTTCATGTAATGTAAAGTGGGTGGGTGCTACACATTGGTTCTTCTTCTTCTTCTTCTTCTTCTTCTTCTTAATCTCTTTCCCCTCTCCCCTCCTCATCCACACCCAACCCTTCTCCATCTCCACCCTGGAGTACTCCGACCTTCACTAGATCCTCTCCTATTCCCTCTGTCCTGGCTCCTCTGTCCTCATCCTCAGGCCTGCTGCTGTAAAACTTCATACAGTAGCAGGTTCCTGTGTGTTTCACCTGCGTTGCTATTGGCCGACAGTAGCAGGTGACATTAGCAGGTTAGCGCTACAGCGCTCGCATCTGTGGGGAGAAACAGAAAACACCCTCCAACCTAATCAGCTCAGGGTTTGTAAGAGAAAACGTTAATGGCACACACACACACACACACACACACACACACACACACACACACACACACACACACACACACACACACCATAATTACACTTGATCATCTCTGTCACGCTCTGCCCTCCTCCGAGAACGCCGGTCGTGCTGCGGTGCGATTGGCTGCAGCTCTCCTAACCTTCTCTGGCTCTGTCGCATTACGGCTGTGTGTTATAACAGCACATCTATAACCAGGTTAGTATCACTATGACTGTGTTATAACAGTACGTCTATAACCAGGTTAGTATCACTATGACTGTGTTATAACAGTACATCTATAACCAGGTTAGTATCACTATGACTGTGTTATAACAGTACATCTATAACCAGGTTAGTATCACTATGACTGTGTTATAACAGCACATCTATAACCAGGTTAGTATCACTATGACTGTGTTATAACAGTACATCTATAACCAGGTTAGTATCACTATGACTGTGTTATAACAGTACATCTATAACCAGGTTAGTATCACTATGACTGTGTTATAACAGCACATCTATAACCAGGTTAGTATCACTATGACTGTGTTATAACAGTACGTCTATAACCAGGTTAGTATCACTATGACTGTGTTATAACAGTACATCTATAACCAGGTTAGTATCACTATGACTGTGTTATAACAGTACATCTATAACCAGGTTAGTATCACTATGACTGTGTTATAACAGTACATCTATAACCAGGTTAGTATCACTATGACTGTGTTATAACAGTACATCTATAACCAGGTTAGTATCACTATGACTGTGTTATAACAGCACATCTATAACCAGGTTAGTATCACTATGACTGTGTTATAACAGTACATCTATAACCAGGTTAGTATCACTATGACTGTGTTATAACAGCACATCTATAACCAGGTTAGTATCACTATGACTGTGTTATAACAGTACATCTATAACCAGGTTAGTATCACTATGACTGTGTTATAACAGCACGTCTATAACCAGGTTAGTATCACTATGACTGTGTTATAACAGTACATCTATAACCAGGTTAGTATCACTATGACTGTGTTATAACAGTACATCTATAACCAGGTTAGTATCACTATGACTGTGTTATAACAGTACATCTATAACCAGGTTAGTATCACTATGACTGTGTTATAACACTACATCTATAACCAGGTTAGTATCACTATGACTGTGTTATAACAGTACGTCTATAACCAGGTTAGTATCACTATGACTGTGTTATAACAGTACATCTATAACCAGGTTAGTATCACTATGACTGTGTTATAACAGCACATCTATAACCAGGTTAGTATCACTATGACTGTGTTATAACAGGACGTCTATAACCAGGTTAGTATCACTATGACTGTGTTATAACAGCACATCTATAACCAGGTTAGTATCACTATGACTGTGTTATAACAGTAGATCTATAACCAGGTTAGTATCACTATGACTGTGTTATAACAGTACATCTATAACCAGGTTAGTATCACTATGACTGTGTTATAACAGTACGTCTATAACCAGGTTAGTATCACTATGACTGTGTTATAACAGTACGTCTATAACCAGGTTAGTATCACTATGACTGTGTTATAACAGCACATCTATAACCAGGTTAGTATCACTAATGCTGTGTGTTATAACAGTACTGTACATCTATAACCAGGTTAGTATCACTATGACTGTGTTATAACAGTACATCTATAACCAGGTTAGTATCACTATGACTGTGTTATAACAGTACATCTATAACCAGGTTAGTATCACTATGACTGTGTTATAACAGGACATCTATAACCAGGTTAGTATCACTATGACTGTGTTATAACAGCACATCTATAACCAGGTTAGTATCACTATGACTGTGTTATAACAGTACATCTATAACCAGGTTAGTATCACTATGACTGTGTTATAACAGCACATCTATAACCAGGTTAGTATCACTATGACTGTGTTATAACAGCACATCTATAACCAGGTTAGTATCACTATGACTGTGTTATAACAGCACGTCTATAACCAGGTTAGTATCACTATGACTGTGTTATAACAGTACATCTATAACCAGGTTAGTATCACTCAGGCTGCAGCGGAGGTCTCAATCGTGGGTGCGTCATCAGCTGTAGTTTTTGTAATAGAAATATGAATATGTTTCTATTACATATATATGTATGTATAATATGTAATATGTGGATTAAAATAAAAAAAATTTCAAAACAATAATACATCCATAGGGCTTTGCAAAGGCTGCAGAGTAAAAGTATTGCTTTTCCATAAAAAAAATATATTTTGTCTGAAATGATTACATTATGAAATTTTGACGGCCCGACAATGACACTCTGTTGATATCATACCAGCCAATAGTATTACAGCGTTGGTACTGCGCGCTGGGTTGCCAGGTACTATTCTAGCTTCACCACTGTGAGATTAGCAGTAGCCAGCTAACGTTATACTTCCATGAATTAGCAGCATTATAGATGTTGGTTAGCATCAAGTGTGTGTGCGACTATAAAACGGCAGCTTTTCCGTCCACTTCCGCTCACTCTTTTCAGCTAAACGTTTGGTAAAATGGCCGAGTTTCATCGTCCTGCCTCTTCGCCAGAGCCCTGGCAAACCGTGCGATACGAATCTCAAAAGCTCAGTGACCGAAGAAGGATCAAAAGTCGGATAAATATCGGGCCAGCCTTTGCTTGTTGGACGGAGTTTATGGAGTTTTATGGGATAAAGTCGCATGGTGACATGGCTACTTTTCTACTAGACCGGTCAGCTAGCTAACTAGCTATCGTTATCTTTCTTGGAATCTGCATAGCCAGACCTAACATTATCTCCACACTACAGCATCTAACGTAACTTATTACATGGCACTCTGAAATACTTGGTTGTGATTACTGATTAGTCTAATGTTATGTTCCTCTCAGTGAAGATCTTATCACAGTATGACTGAAACAGTGCATTCTCTGGCATTTGGGCAACCAATACGTTGTGTTGTTGCAGTTCTTATCTTTAGACACTAGATGGGGGAAATAATCCACATATAAAATATTATATCTTTAAGGTAATGTACAATATATGTAGGGCTACGTTGTCGCTCTCATTTCATCAAGTGTCAGTCCTCCATGAATCCTCAGCCCAACCTCTGGATCCTTCTCACCTCTGGACAATGAGAGCGCATAGAAGTGCACACGCCATCTGGAGAGGGGGCTGTTGTTTACAATGTGGGGTAACAAAATAGTCTGTTCATTGTCCCCCACCCGACGAAACAGGGGCAGCGATTAAAAACGAGCCGTTTGTGCTCTTGTGTATTTTGTGGCGATTTTTTTTTGTTAGAACATCAACGGACACCAGTGACCGCTCAGTGAGTTTCCTGTCTTTGAAAGCAAGAGTTTATGGTGTTTTTGCAAGGATTTTGTCTATGCACCTATAAATCCATTGAGTGTGTTAGCGGCGACGGGCTGTATCTCGAGAGTGCACCGTTTGACGAAACTTGGATATCGGCCATTGTACTGTACATGACCGTAAATAACCTTTTAACGTGGCTTATAATGCTAAATTCTGAACTTGTCCTTTAAAAAATGTGATCTTTGTTTTTAGATGTCACTGCATCATGTTTGCAGAGCAGTGAGTGCGTCCTTTCCTGGTTAATGCATCGATGGACCCCTACTTGCTTCATTCACACAATTGGGCGATAGCGTTATGGCTGGGGGGCAGCAGCATGCCTCACGTGGGCTGCACTTGTCTGGATCCAGGGTGTAATACGCTGAGGTGAGACTTTTAACAGGAGCGGCCCCCAGAGGGACGGACTCTGACAGCGAGACATATGGTGTGTGTGTGTGAGTGTGTGTGTGTGTGTGTGTGTGTGTGTGTGTGTGTGTGTGTGTTGATGGTCTACAGACAGGCAGCAGACAGAATGAGAAGCCGTGATGGAGGGAGGTTAACAGGTTGTGGAGTGGAGCCAGAGGAGAGAGAGGAGGAGAGAGGGAGGGAGGAGGGGAGGAGGGAGGGAGAGTGGTTGAGCAGCGGAGCTGGGAGAGAGAGAATAAGAGCTAGCATGTTGTTAAAGGGAGAGAGAGAATAAGACAAGCTAGCATGTTGTTAAAGGGAGAGTAAATAAGACAAGCTAGCATGTTGTTAAAAGAGAGAGAATAAGACAAGCTAGCATGTTGTTAAAAGAGAGAGAATAAGACAAGCTAGCATGTTGTTAAAGGACGACTCAACGAGATCGAGAGGAGCATTCAGAAGACTTTCTAGGCCGCTAGCCAGTCCTCATTCTGTCTCTCTTGGTGTCATTGCAGATGCTTCAGAAATGTCTTGGTGACATTATTTCAGTCTGTTCTGTCTCTGAACTTCAATGAGATGTTATTCAGTAATAGACTGTTCTACGTTCCAGCCATGAACACACCAGGCGGTCTCCACCAATACATCTTCTGCAAGAATTTACTTTTTTTCTCAAATGTCATTCAAAGCCAGATGGTTTGTCTGATGTTGTCAAGCTGAGGGAATGGGATGGGTTAGGCTTTGGTCTCGGATCCTAAGAAGGGATCAGCTGTTCAGTACCTCTCCAAGCTCCTCACCCAGCCGGCACTTATTCTCGAGACTGTCACTTACGACATGCTTCAGACAACACCTGGGTCCAAATACTATTCCAAACTATTTCAGAGATTCACCTGCGGTTGACCGATCTCGTGTGGCACAGTTGGAGTCAATGGTGCTGCCAAAGAACTTCAAATCCCACCCACTAGACCCTCAGACGAGTCTCAACCAAATGCTCACAGTATTTGAACAGGTTAATGTTTTACTATTTTGTTCTGACCAGACATCTCATTAAAGGGCTTGTATTGTAGAACAGTGTACATGAAATGCAGTTACACTTGGTAGAAAAAAAGGAAGTCGATAAGCACAACCTAAGCCAGGAATCATAATGTCGAAGCCATCCCTACCACCAGCTCTGCCAAGTTCACACTTTGAAATGTTCCGTGCAAATAGACGTAAACATTTTCCAGGAGCTTTCTCGATCGTCTCTTGGAAAAATATAGGGGTAGGATCTTTGTCCATCCCCCCTTTGCTCTCTGTAAAGCACATTGTGTTGTGTTGTGTTGAATACTGGGCATTTACAGTGATTAAACGTCTGTAAAGGTGTCCTACTTGTCATCAAGCTATCCTTAAGTTGATAGCATTCAAGGGAGGCATGCCAAATGCAAATCAATAATCGCATCTGTGTGTATGTGTGTGTGTGTGTGTGTGTGTGTGTGTATTGTAAAGAGTAGCCGATAAGCTGTCTAATAGTGTTCAGACCTACTGGAGACATTAGCGGTCACACCTGATTTGAAGGGCCGCGCATTAGACCGTCATGACAAGGAAAACAGGCGCGTGAATCATGACCACAACAAGGGATCCAGACTGTGACCCAAATGGAACTAACCTACTTCCGTATCATGAGATTCCTTCATGTGTCACGGCATGGTTATGACAGTGTCGTGACAGTGGCATGTCGGTCTTATGCAATCAATCAATCAATCAAAGCTTTATTTGTGTAGCGCATTTCATACCCAGAGGCAACACAATGCGCTTTACAGAGAACAAGGGAGTTGGGCATACGACCCACCCCTACATATTCCAGAGGGAAGCAAAAAACATGCACACCCAGCACAGACATTTTGGGGGGCAGAGACTAAGAGAGAGAATAAGAACAACTTGTGTGGCGTGTGGAACCACCAGCTGCCTTATTATAGTAGAGTGAGATTAAAAAATATATATATATATTGCAGGCACATATTGTACATAATTGCATATTTATTTAAATGAGCTAAATCAATGTTCTGCTGTGCATGATAATTAAGGGTTAATCTCCCAAAAGGTTCTGTATGGATAAGACTGCTGGGTCACATTACAACAAGCCAGATGGCTACTTTTTCTGCAGGCAATTTGGAATTGCCTATTTTTAATTTGTCAAGTACGTAGATGACTGCAAGTGTTAATTATGTAGCGTAATGTAAACCTAAGGTTACTACAAAATACTAAATATTCAGCTCAAGTATACTGATAACTTCCCAGGCTGTACCAACAACACATTCTACCGACATTGGTGGTGTGCTGGTCATCATTACGTTAAATCAGTTGATTAATTGATTAATTGATTATGACTAGCGTCTAGCTTGTTAAGCAGGTGGGCAGTTGGCTAATTTAGGCTCAGCTGTTTGGCGCTGTATGAGACGTACTTAACAACAGAGACAAATAAATGCAAGTTATAGTTTGGCATCAGAGGCTTAGGGGTCAAACAATGCACTCGTTTGGTTTATGTGTTACCTGGCTGGTTAGAGGTCACTCAGGGCAGGGGAGGAGGTGTGTTACCTGGCTGGTTAGTGGTCACTCAGGGCAGAGGAGGAGGTGTGTTACCTGGCTGGTTAGTAATGGTCACTCAGGGCAGAGGAGGAGGTGTGTTACCTGGCTGGTTAGTGGTCACTCAGGGCAGAGGAGGAGGTGTGTTACCTGGCTGGTTAGTAATGGTCACTCAGGGCAGAGGAGGAGGTGTGTTACCTGGCTGGTTAGTAATGGTCACTCAGGGCAGAGGAGGAGGTGTGTTACCTGGCTGGTTAGTAATGGTCACTCAGGGCAGAGGAGGAGGTGTGTTACCTGGCTGGTTAGTAATGGTCACTCAGGGCAGAGGAGGAGGTGTGTTACCTGGCTGGTTAGTAATGGT
Organism: Borostomias antarcticus; assembly: GCF_949987555.1. NCBI lineage: Eukaryota > Metazoa > Chordata > Actinopteri > Stomiiformes > Stomiidae > Borostomias > Borostomias antarcticus. The sequence goes on from NC_140257.1 coordinate 16,161,484, forward strand.
CACTCAGGGCAGAGGAGGAGGTGTGTTACCTGGCTGGTTAGCGGTCACTCAGGGCAGAGGAGGAGGTGTGTTACCTGGCTGGTTAGTGGTCACTCAGGGCAGAGGAGGAGGTGTGTTACCTGGCTGGTTAGCGGTCACTCAGGGCAGAGGAGGAGGTGTGTTACCTGGCTGGTTAGAGGTCACTCAGGACAGAGGAGGAGGTGTGTTACCTGGCTGGTTAGCGGTCACTCAGGGCAGAGGAGGAGGTGTGTTACCTGGCTGGTTAGTGGTCACTCAGGGCAGAGGAGGAGGTGTGTTACCTGGCTGGTTAGTAATGGTCACTCAGGGCAGAGGAGGAGGTGTGTTACCTGGCTGGTTAGTAATGGTCACTCAGGGCAGAGGAGGAGGTGTGTTACCTGGCTGGTTAGTAATGGTCACTCAGGACAGAGGAGGAGGTGTGTTACCTGGCTGGTTAGTGGTCACTCAGGGCAGAGGAGGAGGTGTGTTACCTGGCTGGTTAGTAATGGTCACTCAGGGCAGAGGAGGAGGTGTGTTACCTGGCTGGTTAGTGGTCACTCAGGGCAGAGGAGGAGGTGTGTTACCTGGCTGGTTAGTAATGGTCACTCAGGGCAGAGGAGGAGGTGTGTTACCTGGCTGGTTAGTGGTCACTCAGGGCAGAGGAGGAGGTGTGTTACCTGGCTGGTTAGTGGTCACTCAGGGCAGGGGAGGAGGTGTGTTACCTGGCTGGTTAGCGGTCATCACTCAGGGCAGAGGAGGAGGTGTGTTACCTGGCTGGCTAGCGGTCATCACTCAGGGCAGAGGAGGAGGTGTGTTACCTGGCTGGTTAGCGGTCACTCAGGGCAGAGGAGGAGGTGTGTTACCTGGCTGGTTAGTAATGGTCACTCAGGGCAGAGGAGGAGGTGTGTTACCTGGCTGGTTAGTAGTGGTCACTCAGGGCAGAGGAGGAGGTGTGTTACCTGGCTGGTTAGTAGTGGTCACTCAGGGCAGAGGAGGAGGTGTTACCTGGCTGGTTAGTAATGGTCACTCAGGGCAGAGGAGTAGGTGTGTTACCTGGCTGGGTAGCGGTCACTCAGGGCAGAGGAGGAGGTGTGTTACCTGGCTGGGTAGTGGTCACTCAGGGCAGAGGAGGAGGTGTGTTACCTGGCTGGTTAGCGGTCACTCAGGGCAGAGGAGGAGGTGTGTTACCTGGCTGGGTAGTGGTCATCGCTCAGGGCAGAGGAGGAGGTGTGTTACCTGGCTGGTTAGTGGTCATCGCTCAGGGCAGAGGAGGAGGTGTGTTACCTGGCTGGTTAGTGGTCATCACTCAGGGCAGAGGAGGAGGTGTGTTACCTGGCTGGTTAGTAATGGTCACTCAGGGCAGAGGAGGAGGTGTGTTACCTGGCTGGTTAGCGGTCATCACTCAGGGCAGAGGAGGAGGTGTGTTACCTGGCTGGTTAGCGGTCATCACTCAGGGCAGAGGAGGAGGTGTGTTACCTGGCTGGTTAGCGGTCACTCAGGGCAGAGGAGGAGGTGTGTTACCTGGCTGGTTAGCGGTCACTCAGGGCAGAGGAGGAGGTGTGTTACCTGGCTGGTTAGCGGTCACTCAGGGCAGAGGAGGAGGTGTGTTACCTGGCTGGTTAGCGGTCACTCAGGGCAGAGGAGGAGGTGTGTTACCTGGCTGGTTAGAGGTCACTCAGGGCAGAGGAGGAGGTGTGTTACCTGGCTGGTTAGTGGTCACTCAGGGCAGAGGAGGAGGTGTGTTACCTGGCTGGTTAGTGGTCACTCAGGGCAGAGGAGGAGGTGTGTTACCTGGCTGGTTAGCGGTCACTCAGGGCAGAGGAGGAGGTGTGTTACCTGGCTGGTTAGCGGTCATCACTCAGGGCAGGGGAGGAGGTGTGTTACCTGGCTGGTTAGTAGTGGTCACTCAGGGCAGAGGAGGAGGTGTGTTACCTGGCTGGTTAGTAATGGTCACTCAGGGCAGAGGAGGAGGTGTGAGTGCTGCGCTGCTCTGTTTGAGTCCGCTTTGCGCGTTCATGTTGACAAAGAAAGAGAGGGAAGAGATCGAGAGGCACGGGCGCACTGTGTGTGTGTGTGTGTGTGGGGGGGTGTGTGTGTGTGTGGGGGGGGGGTGTGTGTGTGTGTGGGGGGGGTTGTCTGGCAAAATTACAACGCATTTTGGGGCACTATTGTTACACGCCTTTAATCAAGAATTTGATTGAAAAAAAGGGGGAAATAACAAAAAACGAACTTTCAAAAGGGCACTTGCCTGGTCCAGAGGGCAGGTGCTCTAGCGCCACCTAGTGTCTATCTGTGCGCATCCCTGCACACCCCGTCAAATAAAGTGTTTCCACATTAGCTTCTAAGATGCTCTCGGTGTTAATTAGTGTGATTTACTTTTTCTATCTGATGCCGCTACTTGGCAGCACATTGTGGCTTAAAAGTGTGAAGTCAGCTCTGTATTCAGAAGGTTCTGCTGGTGGAAAGTGTCTAGATGGACCCACAGATGACTGAGTAAACAGTGAAGCCAGTTCTAATCACACAACAGGGGACTCTTCAGCAAATACGATAAAGCAAACGCTTAGACCCAGAATTGGATGGAGTTTGCAGCACACACCGTTAGCCTGAGATAGCTGCTACTAATTTACTGCTAGGCTGTGCATCTAGCTGCTGTACATCTCTCAGTCTTTGACTTTAGAGAATATCAGACATCTTATATTTGAGACATTTAGCAGTCACTTTTATCCAAAGCAACTTACAATATTAAGTACATGGTCAGTAAAGCCTTCTGTAAGAACTGACATCAGCAGTCACAATGCTAGATCACACACACACACACACACACACACACACACACACACACACACACACACACACGATGTGAGGGTTAGGGGTTGGCCCAGTGGCTATTGTGATTGGCGCATTGTGATTGGCCAATAGGCATTGAGTGAGTTTCTTGTCTTTGAAATTGAGAGTTTAACATGTTTTTTGAATGATTTTTCACGGTGCCCACCCGCATCCATTGTATGACCAAAACGGTGGTAGAGCAATTATCAGACTTTCTCAAAAGTGCTAGTTTTGTCAACGTTTTGATCTGAACCATTGTATATGATCATAAGTAACCTTAAAACAGGGCTAAACATGATTTTTCCCTTTACTACTCCTTTAAGCTGACCTATCGGATACCGGTGTCTCATCCAGGAGATAATGTGTCTCGCTTGCTTAAGATGGCAAAGAGATGATGCTTCTTCTTGGGGTTTCATCTGGGCTTTCTATCAATATGGCAGATGAATATCCCATCCTGACGATCACTCCTAATCCTGCCTCATCTCGCTGCCGCTGGCCTGTTATGTCTCCAGCCCCAGATGTAACTGTTGTTGTTGTTGTTGTTGTTGTTGTTGTTGGCAAAGCTGAAATCAGCATCACTGGTCACAGCCTGCCAATCTGACCTGATTTGACCTATATATTGATGTAGCCCGCATCCTAATTGAATCGTTTTGCTGTTAAGAAGGGTTATGTTCACATATTGACTCATCACACACCCCTAATCCATTTCCATACGCGTCCCTTCCTAAGCACAGTTGGCAAAATGGAAAACAAATTCCGTTCCTCTTTCCTGAAAAGCGAATCAAAGTGAATCCCTGCTTTGGCCAGCCTGTCGGGCCTATGGACGTGTCATTTCCTGTAGCCAGCAGGAAGCAGGAAGTGAGCTGAGGCAGAGGTGGAGCCCTGTGTTAGGTAAGGTTAGGTAGGTAACGGCAGATAGGGCGACGCCCGGGGTAAGGGAACGGTCACGAGAGCTGACATGGTGTCAGATAAGAAGCACGCTGTGTTTAGAACTCACAAGACCGGAAGAGAAGAGAGCAGGTACTAAACTAGGTCAAGAGAGAGAGGGAGGGAGAGAGGGAGGGAGGGAGGGAGGGAGGGAGAGAGGGAGAGAGGGTGGGAGGGAGAGAGGGAGGGAGAGAGAGGGAGAGGGAGAGGGAGAGGGAGAGGGAGAGAGAGAGGGAGGGAGAGGGAGAGAGAGGGAGGTAGAGAGGGAGGGAGAAACACTGCTGTGGAAGGAGAGAGAGAGAGAAAGAAGGATGGATGGAGTGAGAGAGAGAAAGAAGAATGGATGGAGTGAGAGAGAGAGAGAAAGAAGGATGGATGGAGTGAGAGAGATGGACGGAGTGAGAGAGAGAGAGCGAGAGAGAGACAAAGAAGGATGGATGGAGTGAGAGAGAGGTGGACGGAGTGAGAGAGCGCAGAAGAGAAGAGTGTGAAAGAGAAGAGAGTGTGAAGAGAGAGAAGAACAGAGCGACAGCATAGAGAGAGGGTGTAGGGTGAGGGACAGAGGAGAGAGAGAGAGAGGGGGGGGGGGGAGACAAAGGAGGAGAGAACGATGGAGAGAGCTGAACTCGTCGTTTAAAATGGATGACAAGCAAAGGCAAGGCTGGGCAGCAGCCATGTTATAGCAGCCAGAGTGTCCAGGACCCCGTTGCCTGGCAGCATCCCAGAATAGTCTCCTCTGTTTCCAGGCTACGGCTGACTTTCGGCTACCTCCACTCTGGGAAATCTACTGTCACACACACACACACACACACAGGGAAGTGTGTGTGTGTGCACAGGATCAATTTTGACAAGCTTTCATTATCTTTTAGAGCTGTCTGACCTGTCACCAGCGTTATTTAGCTCAGACTACATTAGGATTATCGGGAGATTTAGGTCCCTTTTTCTTCTGTGATGTTACAACTATTCTTATGCACTTACAGGACGCACACACACACACACACACACACACACACACACACACACACACACACACACACACACACACACACACACCGAGTGACATCACCTGGTCCATGATATCAGATTATTGTGGGGCTGATAACAGTGGAAAGTTAGCATCTCCACGGTGATCTCACTGTGTTTCTACTGGTCATTTGAATGCCTCTACCCCAATCTAAATATTGGGGGGGGGGGGGGGGGGCAATTTTAATGATCTCAAATATTGAGAGGGACATGTCCTCTCCTGACCCCCCCAGGATCCCCGCCCCTGCATGGGCTACACACCTGGTGTGGGTGTTCAGTGTGTGTTGAGAGTTAAGTGTGCGTTGAGTGTTCGGTGTGTGTTGACTGTTGAGTGTGTGTTGAGTGTTCGGTGTGCGTTGAGTGTTCAGTGTGTGTGTGTGTGTGTTTTGAGTGTTCTGTGTGTTGAGTGTTCAGTGTGTGTTGAGTGTTACTGTAAGTGTGTGTGTGCATGTGTGTGTGCATTTAGCGTTCAGTGTGTGCTGAGTGTTAAGTGTGTGTTGAGTGTTACTGTAAGTGTGTGTGTGTGTGTGCATGTGTGTGTGTGTGCGTTGAGCGTTCAGTGTGTGTTAGGTGTTGAGTGTGCTGAGTGCTCGGTGTGTGCTGAGTGTTACTGTAAGTGTGTGTGTGCGTGTGTGTGTGTGTGTTGAGCGTTCAGTGTGTGTTAGGTGTTGAGTGTGCTGAGTGCTCGGTGTGTGCTGAGTGTTACTGTAAGTGTGTGTGTGCGTGTGTGTGTGTGTGTTGAGCGTTCAGTGTGTGCTGACCGTTAAGTGTGTTCTGAGTGTTCAGTGTGTGTTGTGCTGGTGTTCCAGGAGTGATGCCCGTGCCGGACCAGCAGGCCTGTGACAGTGACAACGCCACCATGCTCAGCCCAGTCCTCAACGCCTCCAACGGGGACGGCTCCGAGACCGAGACCACGTCCGCCATCCTGGCCTCCGTCAAGGAACAGGTGAGACACGCCCCCCTCCTCCTCCTCCACATCCTCTGTTCCTCTTCTCTCTCTCTCTCTCTCTCTCTCTCTCTCCCTCTCTCTCTCTCTCTCTCTCTCTCTCTCGTTCTCTCTCTCCCTCCCTCTCTCTCTCTCTCTCTCTCTAGGTCGTCCTCAGACAAACCCTCCATTTCCACTTCCAATCGTCCTGATCCTCCATACATCTGGTTAGCTTGCCGGAACTTTCCTCTCCTGCACAGTAGGGTAGTGTGTGACGCCCTGGTGACCGATGCCCGTGTGTCGGCTCCCACAGCACCAGCCTGCTGGCTGGAAGCCCCCGGTGTCTTATGGGACTTATGCTGGGCTCACGCTACAGGATATTTCAAATAAACTAACTAAAATAAAATAAACGATTTTGAAATCGGGTCGCATCGCGCACACAAGGAGAGTCTTAACAGATGTTCTTTTCTGGAATATCAATCATGCGCACACCACAAGATTTGAAAATAACAGCTCATCACACACTAAAGGATATTATGGTGCCTGAGGGAGCAACTCGGCAATGAGCCACTGCCTCGTTTGTAAAGTAGTCACGTAATAATCTAAATATCAAACATGTTTGATATTATCAGCCCCGATGGGTCTGCGAGCTGATGGGAGGTTTAAGATTGGATCTGTAAACCCCTCACATTACCAGATCATCTGGGCCCAACATCGGTACCGACCAACGTTCCAGACCAGATTTTTCACTTCACTGGTCAGGAGGGGAGAATCGGGGATAAATCAGCCCCAAAATCCTGTAGTGAGTCATTACTCCTTAAAGTGTTTGATTTACAGGATAGAGAACCAAACAAAAAATAATGAGTTTGAGTTAATTGTGGGAAAGTGTCAAGGGGTCAGGAATCAAACCTGTATGTGTGTGATAGCCAGAAGTGCTCAGTACTCCAGCAGCTACATGTGGGGATCAACCAGTGACCCACTGATCATGAGCCCTCAGACTGTCTGGTCAACATACTTCATCCTGATCTGTTTATCCAACCTTTACTTCATCTGCTAAGTGGACAGAGACTTAATGACACTTTGCAGTCAGGCCTGGATTACACTACTGCATTTGTCTGTGTTTTTGCCGAAAAATACCTGTTTGCACCTAATAATTACACTACCGTGGCTCGAACCCGGAGGCCTCAGGTTATGGGCGGAGCTACGTTTTGACCCTCGAAATCCGGAGCTGCGTTCTAGTGTAATAGGAAGATCCGGAGGCTTTTGAAATAACTATAGGAATAGGCCAACACTGTAACGCTGTGTTCACTTCACTTTGGAAAAATCAAACAGGTGATTTACGAGTATCTTAGTGGATAGCCTACTATAGTTAATATCAATTTGGAAACAAGAATCACAAGAGTCAAGCAAAAATCAGCACGCAGATAATAACATAGGATGAACTTAAACTGGATTCAATGTTTACAGGTTCCCCCCGAAAAAGTAGACATTTCAAATCATATCCCGAACAAGAGTAGACACTTCAAATAATAATATTCTCTCATTCAAATAAAAGCGACTGACAAAAAGTTAAAAACTCTTTATTGAGAACTTGCCGCTACACGCGTGGGTAGACTCCCCAGCTCAGTGCTCCTGACCAAAGAGCTCCTTCATCACACCTGTCTGAACTTCCCAGCTCTCCTGCCCTTTTCTTTATCAATAATATTCTCTATTCAATAATCAAATTCAGTCCAAATGCTCCAATATAGTCCTTACAATCAATCCATTTTAAGTCTTTCATCCATTCCCTCACATTATAGCTCTCATATTATGACGAGACTTGAATATGACGAGACGTAATGAATGGGTTTCTGTCAGCAATCCTGACATAAACCAACTACCTTTCCATGTCCTGCATGTCCAACTACCTGTCCATGTCCTGCATGTCCAACTACCTGTCCATGTCCTGCATGTTGTCACTCGGTAACATCACCATCAAGTTCTGGCCGCCTATAGGAATGTGAACAACATCAGAGTGTTTCAAATACCAAGGAGCACTCAGGAGTTGAAGCCAGAGTGACGGAGCTTCCCTTCCTTCGGCGTTTCCAAACCTGCTTCTCTTCCAGTGGCGGTCTTCCAACATGGCTGCCTTGTGACCTTGTGACCTGACCCTGTGGGAAGAATTTTTACAGCTCACTTATCTGGCCCCCGGGTGATTACTGTTTTTTTGCTTCCCTCTGGAATATGTAGAGAGTGGGTCGTATGCCCACCTCCCTTGTTCTCTGTAAAGCGCATTGTGTTGCCTCTGGGTATGAAATGCGCTATACAAATAAAGCTTTGATTGATTGATTGATTGACCTTGTGACCTTGTGACGTCGCTTAATACGCCTCTGTCTATACCTGTTTACGACAATGACCTGGTTGACCGTGAATGATGTGGCCTGATTGCTGCTGCTGCTCTCTGGCCTATTATCCATAGACGGTCTTGATGACTCTTCCTCTCATACGACGCTGTTGAACGGCCAGACAGGGACTCAGAAGGTTTAGCTGCTCTCTCTCTTGGGTAATGAAGTAAATGTGTCTGGACCCCGTGGGGAGCGGCTTGCCTAGACGGGAGGTAATTGACATCATTTATATTCCCTCAGTGTCGGGGACAAGAGGACGACTAAACATTGGCACTTCTAAACAGATTGAGAAGCCTCTTTAGAAGGGCTAACTGGATACATTGAATGCACCTTTAAAGGCCTAAGAGTCATCTCAGCCCTGAGAGAGAGGGAGGGTAAGACGACATGGGAATGGCAACGTTTAATAGACAGAGACAGCTAGAAGTGGCAGTTTAATATGAAGAGATAGTTTCTAAAAGTAGGAGTTGGGCCCCAGTTGAAGCCCAAATTACTCCCAATGAGCAGGTTAGCCTTACCTTGCATGGCAGCTGCCGCCATTGGTGTGTGAATGGGTGTGTGAATGGGTGAATGAGAGGCCATTGTAAAGCGCTTGGTATAAAAGCGCTAATTAAGTGCAGTACATTTACCATTACCATTTGCCAATATGGAGAGATGGCGTCTGAAGTGGGAGTTGAATAGGCATCAATAGAAGAAGAAGTAGACGCACATTGTGATATAGGAACGTGGGCCATACAGTGAGTCGTGCATGCAATGGGATATATAATGGCCCTGTGATCAGTGTGTGTGTGTGTGTGTGTGTGTGTGTGTGTGTGTGTGTGTGTGCGCGCGCACTTTCGTGTACAAGCAACAGCCTGAAGGTAGCATCAGGAACACACGCACAGGACAGAGAAGACTCCTCCCTCTGTTTCGCTAACGGTGGCGTTCAGCAATGCGTGCGTGTGCCCGTTCAAATCACTGCTCCTCCAGTATTCTAGCTGCAACAGAGCCCAGACCTCTTGTCGTTGGCTCTGCCCGCTGAGCATTGTGGGGGCTGTGAGGAGGAGCTGATGGTAGAGTGTGAGAGGCCACACCCCCGGCTGACGCCACAAACATCCTTCCTTGCTCTCTTCAGCGGAGGATCAGTGATTGGTTATGACAGGATGGGTCTGAGCTGTATCGCATTTCCTCTAACATGGTTTGGCGCTCACACCTCCAGCGCTCGGGATCATGTGGAAGTAGAGATCACCTCAGTGAGAAGGGAAGGGAAGGGAAGTCCTAACGTCAGCTCTCCACAGTCACATCTCCCAATAAGAATAGACATTAACGATAAAATGTATATTTGGTATATTCACCTCCGCCCCAGCGACAGCGCAGTGTTTTCGGTGTGTCAGTTGGTTTGTTCGTTATAAAAACTACGAGATACGATTTTCATGAAACCTCGTGGAGGGGTGTAGCACGGGCCAAATTACAACCCATTCAATTTTGGAGCAGAACCGAATCACGGTGCGGATCCACGAAGTAAAACTCA
>NC_140257.1:16173572-16175732 GCF_949987555.1 Borostomias antarcticus
TCAGTCTTCATCCACAGGGCACAATTAAGGGGTTTATACTGTACTTGAGAATCACAGCTATATCCCCGAGCCACAAACTCTCATGCTGTTCTCTCCTGCTTTATTTGATCTGCTAATTGGTTTAATTGTGTTTCCACAGCCCTGCCATGTAGAAAGCATTTCCAAGCTAGCGGTTGCTCCGTTTCTCTCTCTTACATCCTGGTTCTAGGGTTGGGCTTGATTCTCTAAATGCAATTATCAGGACAAGCTTGTGATTGGACGGTGTGTGCATACTTAATTACCTGTACCTAATTGATGGTTCATTTACTTGCTCTATGCATGTGTTTTTGTGCGTGGCTGTAAGCCAGCGCACCAAAGATAGCAAATGCCCGGTTGTCACTCCCTCCCTCCCTCCCTCTTTCCCTCCCTTCCTCCGTCGTGTTGTTGACCTGCAGTTCTATGTTTCTACCACAAGAGGCAGTGGTACTACCTACTACTACTAGTATTATTATTACCACTACTACTACAGCTACTACTACTATTATCACCACTATTACTACTACTACTATTGTAGTACAACAACACAACAACAACAACTACTACTACTACTACTACTACTACTACTACTACAATTACCACCACCACTACTAGTACTACTTCTACTATTACCACTACTATTACTAACTTCTCATTAGATAATTCTCCCATTCATGCGTATGGAATGGCTAAGCTATTGCTAGCGTAGCCAGCTCACAGTGACGGTCTTTCTGAGATGTGAAGTGCTGTCCCCTCAAAACCACTGACATGACAGACGGTCTCGGAGGTGTCATACCGTTGGTCAAAATACTGTCCAATAGGATTCACCCGCAAGCACATACAGTATAATAACTCAGTATGTAGTGTTTATGAAGGGTGACATAAGGTGACTGATTCAGTCGTCCACTGCTGTAGTGGAACCTCCAGTCATCAATGGCTGACGTTTGTGTGTGTGTGTGCCTGCGTGGGTTGTGTGTGTGTGTGTGTGTGTGTGTGTGTGTGTGTTGCGTGCGTGTGTGTGTGTGGGAGAGAGAGAGTTATATTTAAACCCCTGCCTATGACATGCTGTATTGTGTATTCCATTCTCAAACCATAGTTTCATTGAAGCAGAACAATTGAATGTGTGTTTGAGAGATCCCCGTTGTGTGTGTGTGTGTGTTTTCCCCTGTGTGCCGCCTATGTATCTCAGTGTGTGCCCATCTCCGTCGTGTGTGTGTGTGTGTGTGTGTGTGTGTGTGTGTGTGTGTGCGTGTGCGCGCGCGCACCCCTGTCTGTGTGTAATCCCCGCAGAGCATCAATGCACACAGTCCTGGCCAGGGGAAGGGAAACAATCTTCTGTTGCCTTACCCCCCCCCCCCTCTCCACCTCCCACCCCCTCTCCACACCTCTGCCCCAGTCCACCCCTCTCCCCCTCTCTCCAGTCCAACCCCCCAATCACACCCCCCCCTCCCGCCTCCTTCCCCGGCTCCTGCAGCGGGGGCGCAGATGGTCTGGAGGAGTGGGGGCGCAGTCTAAAGAACGATTGGCGGCCAGCGGAGTTTTGGCAGGAGGGCCGGTGGGAGGGGCCCTTTGTGATGCGGCGTTGCATAAATAATGGGGGGGGGGGGGCTAAATTCTCTGTTGCCATGGAGAACCTTTGTGCCTGGCTGAGCCCTGTGTTGTGTGTAGTGTGCGTGTGCGTGTGTGCGTGTGTGTGGGGCGGTAGTCACTAGCAAGGGGCCGGCAGCTATACCCCCACCCCCCCCCCCCTCCTCCCGATGGCGTTCTTCCCTCTCTGTCTATGTGGGACAGACGGACAGGACTAGAGGACTATGTTGACAAAGCCAAGCTTGCCCTTGTCTCTGAAGTATGGTCCATGTGAAGGTATGGCTCGGTCTTTCGATGCACCTTTCTCTCTCTCTCTCTCTCTCTCTCTCCTCTCTCTCTCTCTCTCTCTCGGACAGTAACAGGTGTCTGGTTGTGTGCTGGAATTGGAGGGAACCGTGGAGATGCAGTGAAGGCTTTTGTTGTTAAGACTCGGCTAAGTTTTCTAGCTAGCTATGCTGCATGTCCAAATTCAAAACTTCTGTAGATGCAATTATACCTTTTCATAACATATTCCCGAAATACTGCGGGTTTTCGTCGGCACATAAAATATTCATTGGG
>NC_140257.1:16175932-16180932 GCF_949987555.1 Borostomias antarcticus
TATAAGTGATGCTATAGCAGCATCCACGCTAACCTCTTTAGGAGCCGCCATTGTTGTTTTAGAACACTCGCTTCTCGCTGTCGTCACACCTAAACCACGCCAGGCGTACCTGGTAGTATTTCGTCATAGAACGCTGATTGGCTAGATCATTTTTTGATCGGGCACAAACGGATCTCTATGGAGTGTGTCCAGACTGATCTGCGAGATCGGGATGGTCTCACGCAAGGCGACCGTCCTCCTGCCAGCGCAGCCAGTGTCCAGGCAGCCTCTTACGCACAAAGAACAGCTGGTTCAGAGGATGGACCACATGAACCTGACTTCCTTCCTGCCTCCCTCTCCCCCTCCATCCTCCCTCCCTCCCTCCCTCCCTCCCTCCCTCCCTCCATCCTCCCACCATCCTCCCACCCTCCCTCCCTCCATCCTCCCACCCTCCATCCTCCCACCCTCCCTCCCTCCCTCCCTCCCTCCATCCCTCCCTCCATCCTCCCTCCCAACCTCCCTCCCTCCCTCCCTCCATCCTCCCACCCTCCCTCCCTCCCTCCCGCCATCCTCCCTCCCTCCCTCCCTCTCCCCCTCCATCCTCCCACCCTCCCTCCCTCCCTCCATCCCTCCCTCCCTCCCTCCCTCCCTCTCCCCCGCCATCCTCCCACCCTCCCTCCCTCTCTCCCTCTCCCCCCGCCATCCTCCCACCCTCCCTCCCTCCCTCCCTCCCTCCCTCTCCCCCGCCATCCTCCCACCCTCCCTCCCTCCCTCCCTCTCCCCCGCCATCCTCCCACCCTCCCTCCCTCCATCCCTCCCTCCCTCCCTCCCTCCATCCTCCCACCCTCCCTCCCTCCCTCTCCCCACCATCCTCCCACCCTCCTCCATCCTCCTCCCTCCCTCCCTCCATCCCTCCATCCTCCCACCCTCCCTCCCTCCCTCCCTCTTCCCCGCCATACTCCCACCCTCCCTCTCCTCCATCCTCCCACCCTCCCTCCCTCCCTCCCTCCTCCCACCCTCCCTCCCTCCCTCCCTCCCTCCCTCCCTCCCTCCCTCCCTGCCTTCGAAAATTGAACAAAATCCAAGCCATTATTTATTTCATTGCCCACTGACGGGGCCTGGCCATGACGCCCTCTCCAGATAAAATCTATTTTCCCACAGTAGAAACGCATGGATTATGTGAACTTGTATAAAAACATTTGAGAACGTATTCATTGGGTGAGTGAGAGGACCGGATCTCCTCTGCTATCTCTGGCATTGATTCTGGTAAATCCCCTCTTTAGTCTTATCTCATCTCCCTCCTTCCTCCTTCCGTCTCTCTCTCTCTCTCTCTCTCTCTCTCTCTCTGAGCATGCTCTGTCTGGCCTCTCTGGAGCTGTAGTGCATGCTGGGATGTCTCTCCCCAGGGTGGTCAGGTACTCAGGTGGGGTATCTCCCAGGGTGGTGAGGTACTCAGGTGGGGTATCTCCCAGGGTGGTCAGGTACTCAGGTGGGGTATCTCCCAGGGAGGTCAGGTACTCAGGTGGGGTATCTCCCAGGGTGGTCAGGTACTCAGGTGGGGTATCTCCCAGGGTGGTCAGGTACTCAGGTGGGGTATCTCCCAGGGTGGTCAGGTACTCAGGTGGGGTATCTCCCAGGGTGGTCAGGTGCTCAGGTGGGGGGTATCTCCCAGGGCTGTCCGGTACTCAGGTGGGGGGTATCTCCCAGGGAGGTCAGGTACTCAGGTGGGGTATCTCCCAGGGTGGTCAGGTACTCAGGTGGGGTATCTCCCAGGGTGGTCAGGTACTCAGGCGAGGTATCTCCTGGGTCTTTCTGTGTGGAGTTTGCAGGTCTTCCACGTGTTCTCAAGGGTTCTACCCCTGTAAAGAACCCAATACGAAAAACATGCAGTAGAACAGATAGCTGACGCTGTCCGTCCCTGACGAAGACGCACAGGAGCGCTTGGTTGGTCCGCGGGCGTGTCCCAGCATGCACGCTGCCTACTGTCTGCTCCCAGCTGCCCTCGGGGGAAGAACGACGGGAGGGTTAAGAGCAGGAGAAGGATTTCCGGTCTCTCTCTCCACACTGACAGAGTCTCCTCTATGAACTGGTCTCTCTCTCCACAATGACACTGAGTCTCCTCTATGAACTGGTCTCTCTCTCCACACTGACACTGAGTCTCCTCTATGAACTGGTCTCTCTCTCCACACTGACAGAGTCTCCTCTATGAACTGGTCTCTCTCTCCACACTGACACTGAGTCTCCTCTATGAACTGGTCTCTCTCTCCACACTGACTGAGTCTCCTCTATGAACTGGTCTCTCTCTCCACACTGACTGAGTCTCCTCTATGGACGGTCTCTCTCTCCACACTGACAGAGTCTCCTCTATGGACCGGTCTCTCTCTCCACACTGACAGAGTCTCCTCTATGAACTGGTCTCTCTCTCCACACTGACAGTCTCTCCTCTATGAACTGGTCTCTCTCTCCACACTGACTGAGTCTCCTCTATGGACCGGTCTCTCTCTCTCCACACTGACAGAGTCTCCTCTATGGACCGGTCTCTCTCTCTCCACACTGACAGTCTCCTCTATGGACCGGTCTCTCTCTCCACACTGAGTCTCCTCTATGAAATGGTCTCTCTCTCCACACTGACAGAGTCTCCTCTATGAACTGGTCTCTCTCTCTACACTGACAGAGTCTTCTCTATGAACTGGTCTCTCTTTCCACACTGACAGAGTCTTCTCTATGAACTGGTCTCTCTCTCCACACTGGAACTGGTCTCTCTCTCCACACTGACAGAATCTCCTCTGAACGATTTCTTGAAAGGGACTAATTATGGTCTCATTAAAATCACATCAACGGAGTCTGTGTGACGAACAGATCCTCACAACTGAGCGTTTAGTCTTTTTGTATCGTAAACAACATTTGATGAAAGTACTGGGCCCCGGTCCTTGACGGGATAGTTGAATCATAGACTGGGAGAGGACAGAAGCCTGTTTCTGTGGTGATGATACCATCAAGCGCTATTAAGACACTCAGAACCCACTCAAACACCAACACTGAATCTCTGTCTCTACAGTTACTGATGTCAGAACGCTGTCTCTCCCAGAGAGAGAGGCTACTCTGTGCTCTTGATCAAAATACTCCTCTTGACACAAAATCATCTGTTTGGGCACTCCAGTGTTTCTGGGAAAACACATTATATCCGCTCTCTGCCACACAGACAGGGTTTCACCATTAGATGTATTTTCATACACTTTGTGTCTTTATCCTGGGAAGGTGATCTCCAAGGTCAATGAGTGCCAAAGACAGCCCGTTGCGTCTGTAGCACTGCCGTTTGGATGAGTTTGATTCGGCTCTCTGCATGTGGGCGGTTTGATTTTTCAGATGATTCTTTTGGTTCACTGCATTGAACCAGCGAGAGCAAACTCATTAAATACTTGAACTTTTTTAGTGTTGCCCACTGGTCCATATTGAGGTACATTTGAATCGATAGTTCTTCTTTGCTCTTTATATACTTCTGCTATGACGCTGACATTTTAAAAGTATCTACCTACAGTATAGTAACAACCTACAGTACAACCCTACCATCTAACCTTTTTATAAGTGTATTATCACGTGTATCAGTATCAGTGTTTTATCAGAGCATAATGACTTTGATGGCCTTCTTTGTCTTGGAGAGGGAGAATGTGATGATGAGCGCTTGAATAGGAAGTCTGCTTGCGATCAGAGCAGAATATGTACAGTAAACACCACACGGTACACAGTACATGCAACACGCTACATACAACACGCCTCAGGACACGCAACATGCTACATACCACACGCCTCAGGACACGCAACATGCTACATACCACACGCCTCAGGACACGCAACATGTTACATACAACATGCTTCAGGACACGCAACATGCTACATACAACATGCTTCAGGACACGCAACATGCTACATACAACATGCTTCAGGACACGCAACATGCTACATACGACACGCCTCAGGACACGCAACATGTTACATACCACACGCCTCAGGACACAACACGTTACATACGACACGCCTCAGGACACGCAACACGTAACATGTTACATACCACACGGTACACAGTACACGCAACACGCTACATACCACACGCCTCAGGACACGCAACACGTTACATACGACACGTTTCAGGACATGCAACATGTTACATACAACATGCTTCAGGACACGCAACATGCTACATACGACACGCCTCAGGACACGCAACACGTTACATACGACACGCCTCAGGACACGCAACACGTTACATACCACACGCCTCACGACACGCAACACGTTACATACGACACGCCTCAGGACACGCAACACGTTACATACCACACGCCTCACGACACGCAACACGTTACATACCACACGCCTCAGGACACGCAACACGTTACATACGACACGCCTCAGGACACGCAACACACTACATACGACACGCCTCAGGACACGCAACACTTTACATACCACACGCCTCAGTACACGCAACACGTTACATACGACACGCCTCAGGACACGCAACACACTACATACGACACGCCTCAGGACACGCAACATGCTACATACCACACGCCTCAGGACACACAACATGTTACATACGACACGCCTCAGGACACGCAACACGTTACATACGACACGCCTCAGGACACGCAACACGTTACATATGACACGCCTCAGGACACGCAACACGTTACATACGACACGCCTCAGGACACGCAACACGTTACATACGACACGCCTCAGGACACGCAACACGTTACATATGACATGCCTCAGGACACGCAACACATTACATACGACACGCCTCAGGACACGCAACACGTTACATACGACACGCCTCAGGACACGCAACATGTTACATACGACACGCCTCAGGACACGCAACACGTTACATACGACACGCCTCAGGACACGCAACACGTTACATACGACACGCCTCAGGACACGCAACACGTTACATACGACATGCTTGAGCAGCACACAGAACTCTACAGTATTGATGTTGTTGTTGTTGTTCTGCT
>NC_140257.1:16185932-16195932 GCF_949987555.1 Borostomias antarcticus
AATACGAGGTGAACCGCCTATGAAGAGCCGGGAGGAGGGAGGGACAACGACTGAAGGTCTCAAATCAAGCTGCCGACCGCGTTCCGGTCTTTTCTCTCCGGCCCCTCTGCGTTCAGGCTGCTTTTCAGGCCCCTCCCTAATGCCCCCCCCCCCCGCGCCCCCCCTCTTAATGTGATCCAGGCGATGTTATTCATCTCTGCATAAAAGCCACCAGGAGAGTAGTGCCTGTCAGGGCCCAGGCGGCGCATGTCAGGGGGTTTGATATGGAAATGATACCTCGCACGCTCTGGAGCGCCTAGCGTAGGAGTGCAGCCATTTTAAATCAGCAGCTACAAAAGCAATCACCCTCATTCACTCTGGAGCAGGGAGGTTTTTAGGTGGAAACAGAGAGGTTGCACAGGCGACACGTGACCTCTTGTGTGTTTGTGTGTGTGTTTGTGTGTGTGTGTATGCCCCCCCTCTCCGGCGGTGTGCAGTAAAAATATATTCTCGATGAAATATTCAAATGTGTTGATAGGAAATGCAGGGTTCACGGGAGATGGATAAAAGCATCGCTCTGACTAGATCTGAAAATACACTGAGCCCACACACACACACACACTCTCTCTCTCTCTCAGAGACACACACACATGTACACACGCACACACAGGCCGATCGACAACTGTATCACACACACACACACACACACACACACACCACGAATGCCAACTAAGAGGCCTTCTCCCGGTGTGTCCTGTTGGATTGATGATCTATTTATGACCTGCTCATTTCCTTAAACGCTCCGCTGCACATTTGAAACCGCCAGAGGTGACGATTTCTCGCAGGGTTACATCAGATTAATGTCACATGTTGAATAATACGGTCACCAATTAGACAGGCCACTAGAGCCACTCACATCGTACTGCAGATTGTGTGTGCGTGCAGGTCTTCTTCACATTTTAATATTCTCTTTGAATGTGTTTTTATATTTGCAATTAAATAAAAAGAAACTAGTTGTGTCTGAACTATGGAATCGACTACGCCCGATGCTAGCTAATGTTAGCAAGTCCCAGCTAATCTGTGAGCCCACTATAAACTCCAGTTGTGAATTTAAGACAGTCTACAAAAGAGAGAGGTGTTTGAGGTAGTCTATAGCAGAGAGAGGTGTTTGAGGTAGTCTATAGCAGAGAGAGGTGTTTGAGGTAGTCTATAGCAGAGAGAGGTGTTTGAGGTAGTCTATAGCAGAGAGAGGTGTTTGAGGTAGTCTATAGCAGAGAGAGGTGATTAAGGTAGTCTATAGCAGAGAGAGGTGTTTGAGGTAGTCTATAGCAGAGGGGTGTTTGAGGTAGTCTATAGCAGAGAGGTGTTTGAGGTAGTCTATAGCAGAGAGGTGTTTGAGGTAGTCTATAGCAGAGAGAGGTGTTTGAGGTAGTCTATAGCAGAGAGAGGTGTTTGAGGTAGTCTATAGCAGAGAGGTGTTTGAGGTAGTCTATAGCAGAGAGGTGTTTGAGGTAGTCTATAGCAGAGAGAGGTGTTTGAGGTAGTCTATAGCAGAGAGAGGTGTTTGAGGTAGTCTATAGCAGAGAGAGGTGTTTGAGGTAGTCTATAGCAGAGAGAGGTGTTTGAGGTAGTCTATAGCAGAGAGGTGTTTGAGGTAGTCTATAGCAGAAAGAGGTGTTTTAGGTAGTCTATAGCAGAGAGATGTGTTTGAGGTAGTCTATAGCAGAGAGATGTGTTTGAGGTAGTCTATAGCAGAGAGGTGTTTTAGGTAGTCTATAGCAGAGAGGTGTTTGAGGTAGTCTATAGCAGAGAGGTGTTTGAGGTAGTCTATAGCAGAGAGAGGTGTTTGAGGTAGTCTATAGCAGAGAGAGGTGTTTGAGGTAGTCTATAGCAGAGAGGTGTTTGAGGTAGTCTATAGCAGAGAGAGGTGTTTGAGGTAGTCTATAGCAGAGAGAGGTGTTTGAGGTAGTCTATAGCAGAGAGAGGTGTTTGAGGTAGTCTATAGCAGAGAGGTGTTTGAGGTAGTCTATAGCAGAGAGAGGTGTTTGAGGTAGTCTATAGCAGAGAGAGGTGTTTGAGGTAGTCTATAACAGAGAGGTGTTTGAGGTAGTCTATAGCAGAGAGGTGTTTGAGGTAGTCTATAGCAGAGAGGTGTGTGAGGTAGTCTATAGCAGAGAGAGGTGTTTGAGGTAGTCTATAGCAGAGAGAGGTGTTTGAGGTAGTCTATAGCAGAGAGAGGTGTTTGAGGTAGTCTATAGCAGAGAGAGGTGTTTGAGGTAGTCTATAGCAGAGAGAGGTGTTTGAGGTAGTCTATAGCAGAGAGGTGTTTGAGGTAGTCTATAGCAGAGAGGTGTTTGAGGTAGTCTATAGCAGAGAGAGGTGTTTGAGGTAGTCTATAGCAGAGAGGTGTTTGAGGTAGTCTATAGCAGAGAGGGGTGTTTGAGGTAGTCTATAGCAGAGAGAGGTGTGTGAGGTAGTCTATAGCAGAGAGGTGTTTGAGGTAGTCTATAGCAGAGAGGTGTTTGAGGTAGTCTATAGCAGAGAGGTGTTTGAGGTAGTCTATAGCAGAGAGGTGTTTGAGGTAGTCTATAGCAGAGAGAGGTGTTTGAGGTAGTCTATAGCAGAGAGAGGTGTTTGAGGTAGTCTATAGCAGAGAGAGGTGTTTGAGGTAGTCTATAGCAGAGAGGTGTTTGAGGTAGTCTATAGCAGAGAGAGGTGTTTGAGGAAGTCTATAGCAGAGAGAGGTGTTTGAGGAAGTCTATAGCAGAGAGGTGTTTGAGGTAGTCTATAGCAGAGAGAGGTGTTTGAGGTAGTCTATAGCAGAGAGAGGTGTTTGAGGTAGTCTATAGCAGAGAGAGGTGTTTGAGGTAGTCTATAGCAGAGAGAGGTGTTTGAGGTAGTCTATAGCAGAGAGAGGTGTTTGAGGTAGTCTATAGCAGAGAGAGGTGTTTGAGGTAGTCTATAGCAGAGAGGTGTTGGAGGTAGTCTATAGCAGAGAGGTGTTTGAGGTAGTCTATAGCAGAGAGAGGTGTTTGAGGTAGTCTATAGCAGAGAGAGGTGTTTGAGGTAGTCTATAGCAGAGAGAGGTGTTTGAGGTAGTCTATAGCAGAGAGAGGTGTTTGAGGTAGTCTATAGCAGAGAGAGGTGTGTGAGGTAGTCTATAGCAGAGAGAGGTGTTTGAGGTAGTCTATAGCAGAGAGAGGTGTTTGAGGTAGTCTATAGCAGAGAGAGGTGTTTGAGGTAGTCTATAGCAGAGAGGTGTTTGAGGTAGTCTATAGCAGAGAGAGGTGTTTGAGGTAGTCTATAGCAGAGAGGTGTTTGAGGTAGTCTATAGCAGAGAGAGGTGTTTGAGGTAGTCTATAGCAGAGAGAGGTGTTTGAGGTAGTCTATAGCAGAGAGGTGTTTGAGGTAGTCTATAGCAGAGAGAGGTGTTTGAGGTAGTCTATAGCAGAGAGGTGTTTGAGGTAGTCTATAGCAGAGAGAGGTGTTTGAGGTAGTCTATAGCAGAGAGAGGTGTTTGAGGTAGTCTATAGCAGAGAGAGGTGTTTGAGGTAGTCTATAGCAGATAGAGGTGTTTGAGGTAGTCTATAGCAGAGAGGTGTTTGAGGTAGTCTATAGCAGAGAGGGTGTTTGAGGTAGTCTATAGCAGAGAGGGTGTTTGAGGTAGTCTATAGCAGAGAGGGTGTTTGAGGTAGTCTATAGCAGAGAGAGGTGTTTGAGGTAGTCTATAGCAGAGAGAGGTGTTTCAGGTAGTCTATAGCAGAGAGAGGTGTTTGAGGTAGTCTATAGCAGAGAGAGGTGTTTGAGGTAGTCTATAGCAGAGAGAGGTGTTTGAGGTAGTCTATAGCAGAGAGAGGTGTTTGAGGTAGTCTATAGCAGAGAGAGGTGTTTGAGGTAGTCTATAGCAGAGAGGTGTTTGAGGTAGTCTATAGCAGAGAGGTGTTTGAGGTAGTCTATAGCAGAGAGAGGTGTTTGAGGTAGTCTATAGCAGAGAGAGGTGTTGGAGGTAGTCTATAGCAGAGAGAGGTGTTTGAGGTAGTCTATAGCAGAGAGAGGTGTTTGAGGTAGTCTATAGCAGAGAGAGGTGTTTGAGGTAGTCTATAGCAGAGAGAGGTATAGTCAGTCAGAGGAGTATTGCCTTACGGACTTGGCTGAATGCGGTCAGAGTCAGAAACAGATACAGACTGGAAACAGCACGACTAACAGCTATATATATACAGTAATAGCTAGTGTGTATCATCCGTGAATATCACACACTGTAACCGTGCCGTACTACATGAATAATATATCTTATTTCAGCTGGTGTTCAGAGAGTTTGAATTCCTTTAGATTGTCAGCCATGACAATTTTCATTTTCAAGACCTCCATTTATATGCTCGAAGCACTGAGGTCTCCCTCGTTTACGGCGAGTTTACACAGAGACGCGGAAATCGACCAAACA
Organism: Borostomias antarcticus; assembly: GCF_949987555.1. NCBI lineage: Eukaryota > Metazoa > Chordata > Actinopteri > Stomiiformes > Stomiidae > Borostomias > Borostomias antarcticus. Next base: position 16,190,353 of record NC_140257.1, read on the forward strand.
AACGCGACGTAGCGTAGCGAAGGCGTGCGGGAACCCCCAGCGGATGTAGACGCGACGCCGGCCGCCGCGCGGAGCATCGATCCGTCTGGCGGGGGTCGTGCGAGGGTTGGGCAGGTGAGAGTGTCGGGGGTCCGTGCGCCGCGGCCGGTCAGTCGGACGGGGGGGGGGGGGTTTCCGGCCTCCGCTCTGGCTGGCCTCATTCCGCTCCAGCAGAGCTCTGTGACTCCTAGTTCCCACCTTATGAATTATGCATGACGCCTCCCTTCAGAGAGAGAGGGGGCGAGGGAGGGGGGGGGGGGGCGGAGCTAGGGAGATGGGAGAGATGTAGAACGACTGCGCTAGAGAAAAGAGAGAGCGAGAGAGCGAGGAGGGAGAGAGAGACGTGAGGGATGGACGGAGGGGGAGGAAGAAGAGTGAGTTGAAGAGACCGAGGGACACGGGGGACAGAGAGGACACCGAGGCAGAGAGGGACGTAGCCGTTCTCAGTCTCAGTCCTTTGCTTTTTTTTTCTCTCTATTGCCCCCTTGCTCTCACCAGGACAAGGCCTGCTATCCCAGAGTGCACTGCAGCTAAACAATCAGGAAGGAGCGCTCGCTTATTCGGCGGGCTACCACAGCAACCAGGCCCTGGCCCTCGGCGAGCAGGCCACGCCCCGCGGCGGTCAGGTGGGAGGGGCCGTCCACAGCTACAACCAGGTGTGTTTACGCGCACACACACACACACACACACACACACACACACACAGATGCCGAAGATGGCAGGAGCTCTTTGACGGGCCCGAAATACTTTGACGGGCTCCTCCCGTCCCCTAGGTGACGTCGAACCGGGCGGCGGCGGCGGCGGCGGCTCAGATGGCGGCCGGCGACTCCTCCTCCCAGTCCCGCGACTCCTTCACCCCCAGCCACGCCAGCGCCTTCCACCTGCCCGACGGACCGGCGCCGCCCGAGCCCTCCGTGTACTACTCCTGCGCCACCCTGCCCGCCCAGCGGGTCAGCTCCCCTCTCTCCATGCAGGCCGTGGGCTCCCCCGCCAAGCTCCAGAGGCTGGGCTCGTCCGCCGACGTGCCCAGCTACGCCACCCTCCAGCGGGTCTCCTCGCCCAAGCAGTCCCCCAGCCGGCTGGCCAAGTCCTACAGCACCAGCTCGCCCATCAACAGCCTGTCTGGCCTGGGGCCGCCCCCCTCCCTGTCCCCGCTCCACGTGGGGGCGGGCGGCGGGGCTGGCTCCTCCCCCCACCGCCAGTTCAGCTCCGGGGTGGGCAGCTATGCCACGCTGTCGCCCACCAAGCGCGTGCTGCACTCGGGCGACGGGTACAAGATCTCCCACGAGCTGTACGCTAACGCAACGCTGCAGAGGCCCGGCAGCCTGGCAGGTGGGGATCCACGCTCCGGCCGGAGGGGGGGGGGGGGGGTACGGAGAGATGAGCGCACGGGGGAGGGGGTAGAGATGGACGTGGTAGGGTGGATGATGAGATGGAGGTAGAGATGGATGTAGAGATGGAGGTAGAGATGGATGTAGAGATGGATGTAGAGATAGATGTAGAGATGGAGGTAGAGATGGAGGTAGTAGAGATGGATGTAGAGATTGAGGTAGAGCTGGAGGTGGTAGAGATGGATGTAGTAGGGTGGATGTAGAGATGGAGGTAGAGATGGAGGTAGAGATGGATGTAGAGATGGATGTAGAGATGGATGTAGAGATGGATGTAGTAGGGTGGATGTAGAGATGGATGTAGAGATAGATGTAGAGATGGATGTAGAGATGGATGTAGAGATGGATGTAGAGATGGATGTAGAGAAGGGTGTAGAGATGGATTTAGAGATGGATGTAGAGATGGATGTTGAGATGGATGTAGAGATGGATGCAGAGATGGATGCAGTAGAGATGGATGTAGAGATGGAGGTAGAGATGGATGTAGAGATGGAGGTAGAGATGGAGGTAGAGATGGATGTAGAGATGGATGTAGAGATGATGTAGAGATGGATGTAGAGATGGATGTAGAGATGGAGGTAGAGATGGATGTAGAGATGGATGTAGAGATGATGTAGAGATGGAGGTAGAGATGGATGTAGAGATGGAGGTAGAGATGGATGTAGAGATGGATGTAGAGATGGATGTAGAGATGGATGTAGAGATGGATGTAGAGATGGAGGTAGAGATGATGTAGAGATGGATGTAGAGATGGAGGTAGAGATGGATGAAGGGATGGAGGTAGAGATGGAGGTAGAGATGGATGTAGAGATGGATGTAGAGATGGAGGTAGAGATGGATGTAGAGATGGAGGTAGAGATGGATGTAGAGATGGAGGTAGTAGGGTGGATGTAGAGATGGATGTAGAGATGGATGTAGAGATAGATGTAGAGATGGATGTAGAGATGGAGGTAGAGATGGAGGTAGAGATGGATGTAGAGATGGATGTAGAGATGGATGTAGAGAAGGATATAGAGATGGATGTAGAGATGGATGTAGAGAAGGATGTAGAGATGGATGTAGAGATGGATGTAGAGATGGATGTAGAGAAGAATGTAGAGATGGATGTAGAGATGGATGCAGTAGGGTGGATGTAGAGATGGAGGTAGAGATGGAGGTAGAGATGGATGTAGAGATGGATGTAGAGATGGATGTAGAGATGGATGTAGAGATAGATGTAGAGATGGATGTAGAGATGGAGGTAGAGATGGATGTAGAGAAGGATGTAGAGATGGAGGTAGAGATGGATGTAGAGATAGATGTAGAGATGGAGGTAGAGATGGATGTAGAGATGGAGGTAGTAGGGTGGATGTAGAGATGGAGGTAGAGATGGATGTAGAGATGGAGGTAGAGATGGATGTAGAGATGGAGGTAGTAGGGTGGATGTAGAGATGGAGGTAGAGATGGATGCAGTAGAGATGGATGTAGAGATGGAGGTGGTAGGGTGGATGTTGAGATGGAGGTAGAGATGGATGTAGAGATGGAGGTAGAGATGGATGTAGAGATGGATGTAGAGATGGATGTAGGGAATGGTGTAGAGATGGATGTAGAGATGGATGTAGAGATGGATGTAGAGATGGATGTAGAGATGGAGGTAGAGATGGAGGTAGAGATGGGTGTAGAGATGGATGTAGAGAAGGATGTAGAGATGGATGTAGAGATGGATGTAGAGATGGGTGTAGAGATGGATGTAGAGATGGAGGTTGTAGGGTGGATGTAGAGATGGATGTAGAGATGGATGTAGAGATGGATGTAGAGAGGGATGTAGAGATGGATGTAGAGATGGAGGTTGTAGGGTGGATGTAGAGATGGATGTAGAGATGGAGGTAGAGATGGATGTAGAGATGGAGGTAGAGATGGATGTAGAGATGGATGTAGAGATGGATGCAGTAGAGATGGATGTAGAGATGGAGGTAGAGATGGATGTAGAGATGGAGGTAGAGATGGATGTAGAGATGGATGTAGAGATGGATGTAGAGATGGAGGTATAGATGGATGTAGAGATGGATGTAGAGATGGATGTAGAGAAGGATGTAGAGAAGGATGTAGAGATGGATGTAGAGATGGATGTAGAGATGGATGTAGAGATGGATGTAGAGATGGATGTAGAGAAGGATGTAGAGAAGGATGTAGAGATGGATGTAGAGATGGATGTAGAGAAGGATGTAGAGATGGAGGTGGTAGGGTGGATGTAGAGATGGAGGTAGATATGGATGTAGAGATGGAGGTAGAGATGGATGTAGAGATGGATGTAGAGATGGATGTAGAGATGGATGTAGAGATGGAGGTAGTAGGGTGGATGTAGAGATGGATGTAGAGATGGGTGTAGATTGATTTAGATACCCTGGCATGTGTTCCCAAAGTATCAAGCTCACCCAAAATGATGAATCTAGCACATTTACAATTGACAATAATAAAATGACGGCGACACCTGTAGAGTGCTGTTGATATGGCACGTTGTGACTAAGGGATCAGCCGTCTTTGTGGACTAGTAACTGATAGCGGCTATATAATCGGAGTATTGACAGTATTGATTGGTCCTATCCAAGCCATGACATGTCCTGTGTCTTATGTGTTAATCTGTTGTGTCTCATAGGTTCCAGAGGGTCCTATAGTAGTCAACACAGCCACCTGGGTTCCGAACTCAGGCCCTTGCAGTCCCCTGAACACCACATCGACCCCATCTACGAGGACAGGGTCTACCAGAAGCCCTCGCTCAGGGGCCTCAACCAGGGACAAGGTAGGTCTGCCCCTGCTCTCTGCACGGGGACAACCTGTACATCACACTAGGGACAGGGGAGGCCTGCCCCTGCTCTCTGCACGGGGACAACCTGTACATCCCACTAGGGACAGGGGAGGTCTGCCCCTGCTCTCTGCACGGGGACAACCTGTACATCCCACTAGGGACAGGGGCGGTCTGTTCAGCGAGCACATTAGCAGGTTTATTACCTCATCACAACGTTCATTTCTCAGTTCAGGTATGCAAATCCGATTAGGTTCAGGATGCAATTTGTTTCCCAGTCACAGTTCATTAGGTAAATAGACAGGAGACATAAATTAGTCGTAATTAATCTCACGGTAATTTTTCTCGATGTGTTTGAAATGGAGGCATAAACCGCCATGGTCAAACAACACACACTATGATGATAAAAAATAATAATACTGTATATTGTCACCTTACACAAGACTCCATTGTTGTAGCACCTCAGGGCAGCGCTGGGTCTGAAATGTATTCGACTGCGTGTCCTTACTGTGACTTTGCTTCCATCCTCTTCCACCCCCTCCCCCCCTCCCTCTCTCCCTCTCGTATTCTTCTCTGGTGTCGGTGGTCGTGCATTGCTCTCCCACTCTGTGTGTGTGTGTGTGTGTGTGTAACTGTGTCGCATGCACTCGCTCCCCACCTCCCCAGTGAACCGACTTTGTGACGAGGTCGTGACCTTTCTGCTCTGCCCCTCCCACTACCCCCTTGACCCCGCCGTAGCCCCGCCCTCCCCCGGCGTTGACCCCATACCCCTGCAGCGCACGGGCAGCCAGAACGCCACGGGGACCTACCAGAGGGCCAGCTTCGCCACCGGCGCCGGCGACTACGGCAACCCGTACCGCACGCTCCAGTTCTGCCCGTCCACCGAGTCGCCCTACAGCAAGTCGGGCCCCGCCCTCCCGCCCGAGGCGGCGCTGGCTCGCTCTCCGTCCGTCGACAGCATCCAGAAGGACCCCAGGTCAGTCACGATATAACCAGACCCCAGGTCAGTCAGGACATCACGAGAACGTAGGTCGGTCATGACATAACCAGACCCCAGGTCAGTCACGATGTAAACAGACCCCAGGTCAGTCATGACATAACCCCACCCCAGGTCAGTCACGATATAACCAGACCCCAGGTCAGTTACGACATGACTCACCCCAGGTCAGTCACGATATAACCAGACCCCAGGTCAGTTACGACATGACTCACCCCAGGTGAGTCACGATATAACCAGACCCCAGGTCAGTCACGACATAACTCACCCCAGGTGAGTCACGAAATAACCAGACCCCAGGTCAGTCACGATATAACCAGACCCCAGGTCAGTCACGACATAACTCACCCCAGTTCAGTCACGATATAACCAGA
>NC_140257.1:16213432-16228432 GCF_949987555.1 Borostomias antarcticus
ACCGTAGGAGATTAGCATAGAAATGAGAAAGCAATTCAAAGCACGGAACACACTCAATCACAAATTAATCAGCCAGTAAGCCCTGTACAGACCCACAGGGACTCCTCCTCTCTTCTCCTCTCATCTTTTCTCCTCTCCTCCCCTCCCACTCCTCTCCTCTTTCTTCACCTCTCCTCGCCTTCTATTTCTCACCCCTGGTGTGTGTGTGTGTGTGTGTGTGTGTGTCATGTCATATTCATGGACCCTCTTTGGCCAGTGAGGACCAGAAGCAGAACTAGAGGGTTCAGAGTTCAGTGTTGTGACCTTAAATCAAACCTGACTGGCTGAGGTCGAGGGGGGGCGTGTCCTACTTCGAGCTCCCAAGTTGGGTCGGTCAGTGACATCACAGGAAGCCACAACAGGGTTGCTCACCTTTAACACTGCTCCACTACATCCCTTCATACTCTCTTTCTCTCTCTCTCTCTCTCCCTCTCTCTCTCTCTCTCATATCCTCTCTCTCTCTCTCTCTCTCTCTCTCTCACCCTCTCTCTCTCTCTCTCTCTCTTTCTCTCTCTCTCTCTCTCTCTCCCTCTTGAAAGATCAGTATTGAGGGGGAAATAAAGCTCTTTAAACTATGGATTTCTTCATGTCTCCTGAGATGAGATGTCCATGGGTGTTGTCCCGCGTCCTATAGCCTCCGTGTTCCACCAAACAGCCAGGATGCCCCGCCCCCGCCCCCACAACCCGACCAACCCAGCCCAGGGAAGGTCTAAACCAGGAAGTAGCTGCCGGGAACACAGAGAGCCGCTTCAACGCAACTCTCTGCCCGTGGTTCCAGGTGGAGAAGAGGATTCGTGACATTTCTCACGCTCGCCTCTTCGGACATCCCCTCGATGTCCCCCGTACAGCCAGGAGGTGGCGTAGCGGAGCTGCGTAGATAGGCGGCGTGGGGCCAGTCTGGCGTGGCGGGAGTGTTGGTGGTTGATGGAGGTAGATGTGGATGACGGCGCTTACGAAGCCTCTAGTCGCTCCTCTGCCACGGCAACGGCGCCTGGAATGGCGTCGTTCCTGTCGCCTTGACAACCGGGAGCTTGGCGGAAGCCCCTTATCTCTTGGCTTGGAGATGGCTTCCCGTGGAGCTAATTCACACATATGCGGACGAACGTACACACACGTGCACACACACACAAACACTCTCTCCTCCCTCCGTCTTCAGCACTCCATCTCTCTCTCTCTCTCTCTCTGATGATAGAAGGCAATTAACCTCTTTCATCTGTCAAACCAACGACAGCCCAACGTCTCCCACAGAGACAAGACAGATGGTGCAGCACTGTAAACATGTTGTCCCCCACCCATGATGCCTGCTCCTTTGCGGTAATGAAGGATTTGATTGATTTGATTTGATTGATTTATTTGCTGAGGGACAGCGCAAGTTAATGAACAATCACTATATGATTTTAGCAATACAACCAGAGATTGTAAACTAGCCAGGTTGTAGCCAGAGGCTAATTTCCACCTGTAGTCCCATGGGAAGATGTTCCCAAAGGAGTGGAAACGTTTTCTTCATGAATATGAATATATGAAATCCTTTTAATTGTTATTAATTTAATGTGCGTAGTATTTACCTCCCAGAGCTTTAAACCCTGTGTGCAAAGTAGATTGGCCCCCAGAGCGCTTTCTTTTAACTCAAAAAGAAATCCAGGAAACGGCACAGATGACTCTCCTCCTGATACGCTGTGCACCAATCAGCTTTGTGCTGGTTACGTCCTGGCAACGTGAAGCAGATGCAGTTGTGCTTATGCCTGACCACTGGCAGCTGGATGGATGGTGGCCCAAAGGGTTCAGTGTAGTATGATGCGTATGCAGCTTCTGACCGCTGGGGCTCATTCATCCTGTCTCTTGTTCGGAAAGGTGCCCGTTCCCTCGTAAGTGTGCGGTGTAAATTCTCGGCCAGCGGACGTGGAGCTCCAGAGTTTTCAGAGCTGGACCTCCGATGACCGCGTCACTCAGAGATCCCCATCACCTATGAAGCACAAACTCTCTCTAAGCGCATATCCAGTCAGTCATCGCAGAAGTACAGGTGCATCTCAGAAATGTATTATTATTATATAATAATATAATAATATATAAATAAAAAATAAAAATAAAAAGGCACATATTATGTTAACAGGCCTTTAATTCAGAGGAGGAACGCGGCCCCTTAGCTGGAGTACAGCGACGCTCCTCGCACCATTACCGTCTTCACTAATTGCACACGGCGCACAGTAAGTCACTGAGACGCGCGGACCGCCAGACACAACAACACAACCGGTCCTGTCTGCCGAGCGGGAACGCTAGTGTGTAATTACACTGCTGCTGTTCAGCCCAGGACAGAACAGAGCTGAAGAGAGAATGGCCGACCGCTTGTAATTGACTTCATAAAGGAGGCGCGTGTGTGTGTGTGTGTGTGTGTGTGTGTGTGTGTGGAGGGGGGAGGGAGCAGGGGAGGGGGGGGGTGAAGGTCAGCTAGAATTATGAGGTGTCAGGTCGGCCGCCAAGGTTATGACAATCAGCGTTAAGTGTGTGTGTGTGTGTGTACGTGCGTGCGTGTGTGTGTGAGGCCTCTTGACAAATCACAGTCGGTGCTTAGGAGGGGTGTGAAAGGCCCTCCCCGCGCCAGAGTGCTCTGTGTGGCCAATCTCTTTGTAATCTGTGTGCGCTGTTGACCTTTGGCTAACAGCTACATCTGCACCCCTGTAAACACATCACGCACGCCAGCTACAGCCTTAATTAACAGCCAAATAGAAGCCATTTCCTCTGGCTTGGGAGTAGGACACTGACAGCAGCACCTGCCCACCTTTCCTGCACTACATCCAGAGATGATTCCTCTCTCTACCACCCCACCCATACTCTCTATACCACCCCACCCATACTCTCTTTACCACCCCACCCATACTCTCTTTACCACCCCACCCATACTCTCTATACCACCCCACCCATACTCTCTTTACCACCCCACCCATACTCTCTTTACCACCCTACCCATACTCTCTTTACCACCCCACCCATACTCTCTTTACCACCCCACCCATACTCTCTCTACCACCCCACCCATACTCTCTTAACCACCCCACCCATACTCTCTCTACCACCCCACCCATACTCTCTTAACCACCCCACCCATACTCTCTATACCACCCCACCCATACTCTCTCTACCACCCCAGCCATACTCTCTCTACCACCCCACCCATACTCTATACCACCCCACCCATACTCTCTTTACCACCCCACCCATACTCTCTTTACCACCCCACCCATACTCTCTATACCACCCCACCCATACTCTCTTTACCACCCCACCCATACTCTCTTTACCACCCCACCTATTTTTTCCCACCCCAATACTCAATTGGCCCCCGGTTGATAACTGTTTTTTTGCTTCCCTCTGGAATATGTAGGGGTGGGTCGTATGCCCACCTCCCTTGTTCCCTGTAAAGCGCATTGTGATGCCTCTGGGTATGAAATGCGCTATACAAATAAAGCTTTGATTGATTGATTGATTGATTGATTGATTGATTGATTGATTGAATACTCCAACTCAAAATATCTCACAATGTGCATGATCAATATTGCCCTGCCCAACATGACAGCCCCCTCCCCCCATTCCCCCACAATACTGTACCTTTTGTCATGTGTTCGTTGTTGTTGTTGTGGTTTTATTAACTCTTCCGGTATCCCCCAGTGGGGAAACATCTGGTGATTTCTTAAAATGTACAGTAATTTGTCATGCGTCGTCCGTTATTTTGTGGACGTTTTTGTATTTTGCTTTTTATTTTAGAAAAGAAAGGGGCTGCAGTTCACTTAGGGACACGCTCTGCCGCTGTGACCCAACACAGTTATAACCGTGAGGGGGAGGGAGAGAGAGAGAGAGAGAGGGAGAGAGAGAGAGAGAGAGAAATTGGAGGCCGAAGAGAGACCAGCTGCATCTCTCCATCTCTGCCTCTCTCTCTCTCTCTCTCTCTCTCTCTCTCCCCCTCTCTCTCTCTCTCTCTCTCTCTCTCTCCCTCTCTCTCTCTCCCTCTCTCTCTCTCTCCCTCCCTCCCTCTCTCTCTCTCTCTCTCTCTCTCTCAGTCGGTGCTCATGCTCTCTGTGCCAACGTCAGTAGCTGAGAGGAGGGAGGCAATTGGTGAGAGGCGAGAGAAAAGTCTCTCCATTTTCGAGGTTGGCTGGCTGCACATTAAATTAGGGAGGAAGATCACGATCTGGGGAGCCGTGAGCGCGGCGGCGGCGGCGGTTTAGCAGTCACGACCGGCCCTCACAGATCTGCCCTGGGGCGGCGAGGGGGAGGGGCATCACGACCGGCCCTCACAGATCTGCCCTGGGGCGGCGAGGGGGAGGGGCATCCACTCGCTAATCACTATGGCGAACAGATGCACAAGTGGCCTTGTTAAACATTCACAGTGCAGAAGCTAGCATGGCTACGTTTTATTTGCGTGTTTTACGGCTTGATCACAATGCGAGGGCGCCTCCTCCTCAAACTAGCAGGCCCGGGCGCCATCGAGACGGCGTGCGTGTTTGCCATCCTACGGCGTCCCGAAAGGCACACGCGTATTTTTCATCAGTTTTAAGCAAAGTGCAGCAAGAGTGATTTGAACGTGTCGTCTATATGTGCGTCTGTTTGAGTGTGTGTGCGTACGCGTGCACAGTGCAGCATCCCGTAACCATGTATCCCGAGAGTGTTGCAGTGGTTGTGATTTAGCCATGTTAAACACACGTTGTGTGTGTGTCTGTGTGCGTGTGCGTGTGTGTGTGCGTGCGGAACCCACAGGCGTGCTGTGGAACCTGTCGTCGTGCGACGCCCTGAAGATGCCCATCATCCAGGACGCTCTGGCGGTCCTGACCAACGCCGTCATCATTCCGCACTCGGGCTGGGATGGCACCGCCCACCAGGCGGAGCGCAAGCTGCACCTGCACTCTTCCCAGGTGCTGCGCAACGCCACCGGCTGCCTCAGGTCCGTAAGGGTCGCCGCTCTGTTTGAAAGTGCATTATGGGTATTTTCGGGATGTTTGAGTTTGCGTTCGAGTTTGCTGTTTACATACTGCGGGGTTTCACAGACTGTAGCTAGCGAGCGCACCTTAAACGGTCTGCTTGCTCGCTGGAGGTCTACTCTTAGGGCAGGGCAGAGGTCACGTCCAGCCCGATGTTCAGAAAGGCGGGAGGTCACGGCGGGGGACGCGCGTCTGTCCAGGGGGAAGCTGTGGTCACAGGGCGAGGCGCGGTCCCCCCCCCCCCCCCCCCTGCGTCTCCCTCTGTCACGCCCTCCTCCGCCGACTCTCCGCAGGGTCCCTGTCACCGCGCTCCGCAGCGCTGCGTCCAGGAGACTGACACATTTGGAATTCATGTTTGTCACTCGATTTATATGTAAATAAACACGATTTGTACGCGAGTCTAGGGTTGTGTACATGAACAAAGAACTGCCAAGCTACAATGGCTTTGGAAAACCTACCCCTGGTCAACCCACTCTCTCCCTGCCCCCCCCTGCCCCCCCCCCTCCTCTGTAAATGCCCCCCCCCCCTGCCCACCCCCCCCATCCCCCCCCCCTCTGTAAATGCCCGACCAACCACAAACACACCACTGGATCCCAGCTTATTATAGAGGGATAAGGAGTATTGATTAAGGCGCTCAGGCCTGTGAGGTAGCAGACGGTGAACGGTGCCAGGGCCTGACCAGCCAGCCCAGACCATGTGTCACCCCCCCCCTCTACTCCGTAATTACCCACAGTGCACCATGAGGGATGTCTGTGTCTGGAAACAACCTGGGGTGTCGACTCAGCAAACCGGGGGGGTCTGCAGGATTCCAGAAATGGCTGCGCAGCTCTGTAACTTCGTCAGGGATTTTAATAACGATAAATAATGATAATTAATTTTATTCATAGAGCACTTGTCATTGTGAGACAATCTCAAAAGTGCTGGATTCTGGAAGTGGACTTTGGGAACTAAGTCTGCTGAGAGACAGACTGGTATTTGTATTGCACCAGCCCACACACACACACACACACACACACACACCCTATGGGAGGACGACTAGTGAGATCCGAGCCTAACACAGTGTCCTGTTACCTTGTTGAAGCAGGAAGTCATTCGCGAAAAACGGTAAGCTAACAGCGTACAGTATGGCACGCCCTGACCCCATTGGCTTCTGGCGTGAAGCCGCTCTCTCATGGGACCAATCATCACTAGTGTAGCTGAGCAAACTGTACATGATTGGCTGGGGAGTGGGCGGTGCGCTGAGTCACCGTAGCTGTCAGCTGTCAGAGGGATGGCCGCCCGCGGGTCCGTCAGCTCGGCCCGGCAGCTTGGCGGCCCTGATTGAAACATGCGACGGCAAGCTGGCTACGGCTTCCTTTACGCTGGTGTCACCCCATGCCTCCCCCCTCCCGCTGCCCCCCTCTCATCGCCGCGGGAGACGGGGCGCCGGCTGTCAACATTGTCACGGCGGCGGCTGAGAGGAAACGCAAACGCTCTCCGTCGGCCGGGGGTCCTCTAAGGACGGCCGCCTCGCAGGGACGACGTCTCTCTGTCTGCCTGTCCGCCACACCCCATTGGTTAGCAGTAGGAGGGTGCGATAGCTGTTTGTCACGAAGCCTTTATGAGTTGGTCCATTAGTCTTTTTAAAAGATATCTTAGTGCCTTTCTGGGACAGGATGGTGTGAGGACAGACAGGAAATGTGGGCGAGAGGGAGGGGAGGACATGCAGCGAAGGGCCCGGGCCGGATTCGAACCCGCGCCGCTGCGGTAAGGACTAGGCTTTACGTGGCAAGTGCCTTAAAGGACACCTCTGGGCAGAGCCATCGGCAGACACGAGCCACCTCCAAAGGACTTTGTTGACGTCCGAGGGTCACGGAGAGACAGAGAGATGAAGACGTGTCATCTATCTCCCTCAGAGGTCATCTCTGGTGTGTGATCTGGGTGATGACCTCTGACCTTGAGTGTTGCTGTTCCTTCCTGCTAAAATGGGATTCGCAGTGGTTTGACAGAACTCTCTCTGTCACTATCTCTGTCCCCTCCGCCCCTCTCTCTCTCTCTCTCTCTACCCCCCCCCTCTCTCTCTACCCCCCCTCTCCCCCCCCCCTCTCTCTCTCTCTCTGCCCCCCCCTCTCTCTCTCTGCCCCCCCCCTCTCCCTCTCCCCCCCCCCCCTCTCTCTCTCTCCCCACCTCTCTCTCGCTCCGCCCCCCCCCCCCCTCTCTCTCGCTCATCTCCACTCCAGCCCCCCATCACTGCCAGAGCGATCACTACTGTAACTAAATTCAGCTCCAAACAGCAGATTGATCCTGGCTTTGTTTGCTTGGCCGTTCACAGAGAACTCTGGGTCTGGAGACACAGACAGACCATCAATACTCAATACTCTCCCTTTCCCTAACAGAGGCTGTAGGCGGCATGATGCACAGACTAGACCAGACCAGACCAGACCAGACCAGACCAGACCAGACTAGACTAGGACCAGACTAGACCAGACTAGACCAGACTAGACCAGACTAGACCAGAATAGACCAGACCAGACCAGACCAGACCAGACCAGACCAGACCAGACCAGACCAGACCAGACCAGACCAGACCAGACTAGACTAGACCAGACCAGACCAGACTAGACCAGACTAGACTAGACCAGACCAGACCAGACCAGACTAGACCAGACCAGACCAGACCAGACCAGACCAGACCAGACCAGACCAGACCAGACTAGACTAGACTAGACTAGACTAGGCCAGACTAGACCAGACCAGACCAGACCAGACCAGACCAGACTAGACCAGACCAGACCAGACTAGACCAGACCAGACTAGACCAGACGTGTCCATATCAGATCAGGCCAAGCCAGGATGACGGATATGGCTAGATGGTTGAATTTGATCGATTGGCAAGTTGGCAGGACAACTGGCTGGTTGGTAGATTGGTTGGTTGGCTTGATAGCTGGCTACATGTGGCTGTCTGGCTGGTCGGCTCACTGGCTGTGTATCTGAATGGTTAGCTGGCTGGTTCCATCACTATCTGGCTGGTCGGCTCACTGGCTGTGTATCTGAATGGTTAGCTGGCTGGTTCCATCACTATCTGGCTGGTCGGCTCACTGGCTGTGTATCTGAATGGTTAGCTGGCTGGTTCCATCACTATCTGGCTGGTCGGCTCACTGGCTGTGTATCTGAATGGTTAGCTGGCTGGTTCCATCTCTATCTGGCTGGTTGGCTTGCTGGTTGGTTGTCTGCACCATTAGATGTTCCCTTAAAGGTGCACTGTGTAGAATGTAGTGGAATCTAGCTGAACGTACTCGGCAGAAATGGAGTATATTATTAATTATTCATAGTTAGTGTATAAAATAATAATCGTTGTGTTTTCTTCACCTTAGCATGAACCTTTAATAGTGTGACTGGGTCCGATTCCACGGTTGCACCACCATGCCTCTACGGTAGCCCAGAGCGGACAAATGGGTCTAGAGGGTCTAAGATGGCACTAGAGTTTAAAGAGGGGAGATGTTTTTTGGAAGTACTGGTACCTTACAGGCCACCGTAGCTTCTCCTACGTCAATGGAAAGGGAGGAATAGCATCACCGCTAGACACCACTAAATTCTACAGACTGCACCTTTAATAGACTGACCTTTAAAGTTCTTCACTGATGGCTTAGGCCTTGCTAAAGAGTCATAGGCAAACTCTACTATGGTTATGATTTGATATGTGAATTACGATGGTTGCAATGCTCGAAATGAGCAGTTATTTCCTACATCGTGTTTGAGAAGAGATATGTGTTTGAAGATATGCCAATCTGCAATACAAGCAAAGAGATGTGTTGACTGTGTGTGTGCGTGTGTGTGTGTGTGTGTGTGTGTGTGTGTGTGTGTGTGTGTGTGTGTGTGTGCGTGCGTGCGTGCGTGTGTGCGTGTGTGCGTGCGTGTGTGTGTGCGTGTGTGCGTGTGTGCGTGCGTGTGTGTGTGTGTGTGTGTGTGTGTGTGTGTTGTGTCTCAGGAACGTGAGCTCAGCAGGGGAGGAGGCGAGGAGGAGGATGAGGGAGTGTGAAGGTCTGACGGACGCCCTTCTCTACGTCATCCAGACCGCGCTTGGGAGCAGCGAGATCGACAGCAAGGTACTACTACTTCCTGTCTCCTCTGATACTACTACTTCCTGTCTCCTCTGGTACTACTACTTCCTGTCTCCTCTGGTACTACTACTTCCTGTCTCCTCTGATACGACTTCTTCCTGTCTCCTCTGATACGACTACTTCCTGTCTCCTCTGATGCTACTACTTCCTGTCTCCTCACCCTCTCATCCTGTCTGATGGAGGCTTTCTTTACAGTATGTTTGCCAACAGCGTTTCACCAGCAAACCGATATCTGTCTGCATTCCTGTACTCCTGTACACGCGGTCATTCTGTGACTCATCTACTCTACATACTCTACCACTGTCTAGTTTTTTACAATAATAATAATAATAATAGTAATAATAATAATTATAATAATTATAATAGTAATAACAATAATAACACATTTTATTCATATAGTGGTCTTCCAGGTGCCTAAGGCGCTAAGTGACTTCTTCAGATACTCCAGCTCCTGTAGTTGTCAGTCTAAATGAGTTCCTAGTTTGCGTGGGTCCAGATCAAAGCCCTTTGTTCTCTGTCTGTCTGACTTTCTGCAAAAAACCTGTTGGGGGCGGGGGGGGGGGTCTTACGGCTCTAATCCAGCCCAAATCCCTCGCCAGATCAAAGTGTCCCTCCATCTCTCCACCCCCTCCTCTGCTTGGCTGCTCGATCGCTACAATAGGATTATCAGATCCGCGGGGCCCCGGGCCCCAGACAGAACCGCTAGCTGGTTCCACCGTCTCCACCAGACCGGAGGCTCCGCCCACAAACACAGAGCAACGCTGCAGCGCCGGAACAATCGCTCTCACAAGGAGGCTTACCCGTCGTTTGGGAAGTGATTTCCTTCCTGTTGGGTTGTTGAGTCAGAATCACAATCAGAATTCATTGATTGCCGTTGTACTTACATGCCTTATTCTCTCAACCCGTGGTGCTTAAAGCAATACAACAATAGACAGGTGAAAGGACAGGAGAGGACAGGACAGTAAAGGACAGGACATGACAGGACTCCTAAAGTTGCACATTAATATTCACATTTCGGGACACTCACCCTGGACGATCGTAATATTTTGGTGGCTTATTTGACAACTTGTTTTACCGTTAATTAAACATTTAACGCATCTATCCTCCTCACCCCTCCCTCTCTCTCACTCTCTCTCCCTCCCTTCCTCTCTTTCTCTTTCTCTCCCCCTCCCTCTCTCTCTCTCTCTCTTCCCCCCTCCCTCCCACTCCCTCTCTCTCTCCCACTCCCTCTCTCTCTCCCTCTCTCTCTCTCCCCCTCCCTCCCTCTCTCCCCCCTCCCTCCCCCTCCCTCCCTTTCCCTCCCTTTCCCTCTCTCTCTCTCTCTCCCCCTCCCTCCCCCCCTCCCTCTCTCCAGACTATAGAGAACTGCGTGTGCATCCTGAGGAACCTGTCGTACCGCCTGGCTGCGGAGACGTCTCAGGGCCAGCAGGGCGGCAGCGAGGAGCTGGACGGGCTGCTGTGCGCCGACGCCAGCGGGAAGGACGGCGAGAGCTCCGGCTGCTGGGGCAAGAAGAAGAAGAAAAAGAAGGGTCACGACCAGGTGGGCGGCCGAGAGGGGCGGGGCTGGGTACGACAAGCGGAGGAAGTACGGATCAGTCCCGGGTCAGACACATCCATTTGTTTCTTGAAGGTATTCGAGGTGCATTCGATTTGCCACTTACTAGTATGTGCCACTAATGGGACTGATCCATTGATTTCATTTGCACTGGGTAAGATAAATCAAGTGCACCCTAAGTATATGATAGTTGTTTTTTATTCACCCAGCTGGTGATTAGCATAGTATTGTGAAGGCAGACTCTCAGCTGTGAGTGGAGGATTTACCCAGTCGAAGTCTCAGCTCAGAGCTCACGGGCGTGCAGCTGGCTGCACCAAACATGGCCGACATGAAACGGTCGTCATGGTGAAAGGCATGACATTGTCAGTGGAGAGGAGCGTCCCGTTGTCAGTGGAGAGGACGGCTCAGAAAGCTTTATTCAGACCTAAACTCTTCCGGACTGCGGGGGCGGGGAGCACGGGGCTCGTTGAGGTAATTGATGAGCAGCAACGACAACGCTGTTGCCGGGCAGAACTCTAGACTCAGCTTTCCCTCCTCGTTTCCCTTCCTCCACCATCGGGAGGAAACATTCCCCAAACCTCTACTACCCACCCCTGACCATCACCATCCTCAAACCCTCCTCTACTACCCCCCCCTGACCATCACCATCCTCAAACCCTCCTCTACTACCCCCCCCTGACCATCACCATCCACAAACCTCCCTCTACTACCCCCCCCCTGACCATCACCATCCTCAAACCCTCCTCTACTACCCACCCCTGACCATCACCATCCCCAAACCCTCCTCTACTACCCCCCCCTGACCATCACCATCCCCAAACCCTCTACTACCCACCCCTGACCATCACCATCCTCAAACCCTCCTCTACTACCCACCCCTGACCATCACCATCCCCAAACCCTCCTCTACTACCCACCCCTGACCATCACCATCCCCAAACCCTCCTCTACTACCCCCCCTGACCATCACCATCCTCAAACCCTCCTCTACTACCCACCCCTGACCATCACCATCCTCAAACCCTCCTCTACTACCCCCCCCTGACCATCACCATCCTCAAACCTCACTCTACTACCCCCCCCTGACCATCACCATCCCCAAACCCTCCTCTACTACCCACCCCTGACCATCACCATCCCCAAACCCTCCTCTACTACCCACCCCTGACCATCACCATCCTCAAACCCTCCTCTACTACCCACCCCTGACCATCACCATCCCCAACCCCTCCTCTACTACCCACCCCTGACCATCACCATCCTCAAACCCTCCTCTACTACCCACCCCTGACCATCACCATCCTCAAACCCTCCTCTACTACCCACCCCTGACCATCACCATCCCCAAACCCTCCTCTACTACCCACCCCTGACCATCACCATCCCTAAACCCTCCTCTACTACCCACCCCTGACCATCACCATCCTCAAACCCTCCTCTACTACCCACCCCTGACCATCACCATCCTCAAACCCTCCTCTACTACCCACCCCTGACCATCACCATCCCCAAACCCTCCTCTACTACCCCCCCCTGACCATCACCATCCCCAAACCCTCCTCTACTACCCACCCCTGACCATCACCATCCTCAAACCCTCCTCTACTACCCACCCCTGACCATCACCATCCTCAAACCTTCATCTACTACCCCCCCCTGACCATCACTATCCCCAAACCCTCCTCTACTACCCCCCCCTGACCATCACCATCCTCAAACCTTCATCTACTACCCTCCCCTGACCCTCACCATCCTCAAACCTCTACTACCCACCCCTGACCATCACCATCCTCAAACCCTCCTCTACTACCCACCCCTGACCCTCACCATCCTCAAACCTCTACTACCCACCCCTGACCATCACCATCCTCAAACCTCCCTCTACTACCCACCCCTGACCATCACCATCCTCAAACCTCCCTCTACTACCCACCCCTGACCATCACCATCCTCAAACCTCCCTCTACTACCCACCCCTGACCATCACCATCCTCAAACCTCCCTCTACTACCCACCCCTGACCATCACCATCCTCAAACCCTCCTCTACTACCCACCCCTGACCATCACCATCCTCAAACCCTCCTCTACTACCCACCCCTGACCCTCACCATCCTCAAACCCTCCTCTACTACCCCCCCCTGACCATCACCATCCCCAACCCCTCCTCTACTACCCACCCCTGACCATCACCATCCCCAAACCTTCATCTACTACCCACCCCTGACCATCACCATCCCCAAACCCTCCTCTACTACCCACCCCTGACCATCACCATCCTCAAACCCTCCTCTACTACCCCCCCCTGACCATCACCATCCCCAACCCCTCCTCTACTACCCCCCCTGACCATCACCATCCTCAAACCCTCCTCTACTACCCACCCCTGACCATCACCATCCTCAAACCCTCCTCTACTACCCACCCCTGACCATCACCATCCCCAACCCTCTACTACCCACCCCTGACCATCACCATCCTCAAACCCTCCTCTACTACCCACCCCTGACCATCACCATCCTCAAACCCTCCCTCTACTACCCACCCCTGACCCTCACCATCCTCAAACCCTCTACTACCCACCCCTGACCCTCACCATCCCCAAACCCTCCTCTACTACCCACCCCTGACCATCACCATCCTCAAACCCTCCTCTACTACCCACCCCTGACCATCACCATCCCCAAACCCTCCTCTACTACCCACCCCTGACCCTCACCATCCTCAAACCTCCCTCTACTACCCACCCCTGACCCTCACCATCCTCAAACCTCTACTACCCACCCCTGACCATCACCATCCTCAAACCCTCCTCTACTACCCACCCCTGACCATCACCATCCCCAAACCCTCCTCTACTACCCCCCCCTGACCATCACCATCCTCAAACCCTCCTCTACTACCCACCCCTGACCATCACCATCCCCAAACCCTCCTCTACTACCCACCCCTGACCCTCACCATCCTCAAACCTCTACTACCCACCCCTGACCATCACCATCCTCAAACCCTCCTCTACTACCCACCCCTGACCATCACCATCCCCAAACCCTCCTCTACTACCCACCCCTGACCCTCACCATCCTCAAACCTCACTCTACTACCCACCCCTGACCATCACCATCCTCAAACCCTCCTCTACTACCCCCCCCTGACCATCACCATCCTCAAACCCTCCTCTACTACCCACCCCTGACCATCACCATCCCCAACCCTCTACTACCCCCCCCTGACCATCACCATCCTCAAACCCTCCTCTACTACCCCCCCCTGACCATCACCATCCCCAAACCCTCCTCTACTACCCCCCCCTGACCATCACCATCCTCAAACCCTCCTCTACTACCCACCCCTGACCATCACCATCCCCAAACCCTCCTCTACTACCCACCCCTGACCATCACCATCCCCAAACCTCACTCTACTACCCACCCCTGACCCTCACCATCCTCAAACCTCTACTACCCACCCCTGACCCTCACCATCCTCAAACCTCTACTACCCACCCCTGACCATCACCATCCTCAAACCCTCCTCTACTACCCACCCCTGACCATCACCATCCCCAACCCCTCCTCTACTACCCCCCCCTGACCATCACCATCCTCAAACCCTCCTCTACTACCCACCCCTGACCATCACCATCCTCAAACCCTCCTCTACTACCCACCCCTGACCATCACCATCCCCAAACCCTCCTCTACTACCCACCCCTGACCCTCACCATCCTCAAACCTCCCTCTACTACCCACCCCTGACCATCACCATCCTCAAACCCTCCTCTACTACCCACCCCTGACCCTCACCATCCTCAAACCCTCCTCTACTACCCACCCCTGACCATCACCATCCTCAAACCCTCCTCTACTACCCACCCCTGACCATCACCATCCCCAAACCCTCCTCTACTACCCCCCCCTGACCATCACCATCCTCAAACCCTCCTCTACTACCCACCCCTGACCATCACCATCCTCAAACCCTCCTCTACTACCCCCCCCTGACCATCACCATCCTCAAACCCTCCTCTACTACCCACCCCTGACCATCACCATCCCCAAACCCTCCTCTACTACCCACCCCTGACCCTCACCATCCCCAAACCTCCTCTACTACCCCCCCCTGACCCTCACCATCCTCAAACCCTCCTCTACTACCCACCCCTGACCATCACCATCCTCAAACCCTCCTCTACTACCCACCCCTGACCCTCACCATCCCCAACCCTCTACTACCCAACCCTGACCATCACCATCCCCAAACCCTCCTCTACTACCCACCCCTGACCATCACCATCCCCAAACCCTCCTCTACTACCCACCCCTGACCATCACCAT
>NC_140257.1:16239583-16279583 GCF_949987555.1 Borostomias antarcticus
ATAAATATAAATATATATATACTTTTTATGTGCAGATGTGGATGTCACTTATAGCAGCAGCATTATGGGGAAAAAAAGACCTAAAAAAAAACAAAAAACATGTAGGATTTTGTTCACATTGATTTTGGGTCTACACACTAAAATGTTGAATCTGTGCAGTCATGTTGTTGCTCTGTGATCTAGGGGAGACCAGGGTCTAGGTAGACATGGGAGTTACTCACTACACCGTGAACGTTAAGACAAGGTGCTACAGAGATGATACTTACCCATCTGTGTGTGTTTGATGTTTAGTTTACAGAATGTGTGTTGCCACTTGATGATACTAAATCATTGACTAGTCAACCAGTTATGAACAGATAGTCTCTCACCACCAAGCTAGGAAACTCAAGCCCCTTACTCTCCTCAATGGGACATACAGTGAACAACTGAATGGAAGCATCCAATTCCTGGTTTCAACTGTTAGTAAGGAGTTATAAGTTGTACTGTTATAGGTCATAGCCCACTCACAACGCTATGCAGTTATGGCAAGTCTTACGATGCATTATAACTCAAAACACACTGTTATCTGTTAACTTTAGAGAAAATGCGACCCCTGTGTTTAAGATGGCAGTTCCCCCCCCCCCCTAAAGTTCCCTGTTAGGACCCCCCTGCATGTCACAGTGTCATAGGTCACCTTGTTCATGGCCAAATGACCCAGAACCTTCTTCGGACAGGAAATGACTAACCACTGTCCTCAAATGCATGAGCAAGTCTTCTTTGAGTCAATGTGAAACAAAAATGGTTCAAACTGCCACTGAATTAGGAGCAAACAAAATGGTGGACTTGTAATGGGTTTTGACGGCGGCTTTCCCTGGTCTCCCTGACGTGCTCTATAGAAGTCTAGACGTCATCTGCTGATGCTTTCACTATCAACAATGATGCAATTTCCACCAACTGGTGAAAGACCATGCATTTCCTCTGAGGAACCTTCTCTGTAGACAGCAGCTGGAGGTGGGCAGCGTCCGTGTGAACAGTAGGCATAAACCTGACTAAACTGTATGGATTTACAATCGTCAGTAACCTTTTTGTTGCTAGACAAACGTGTTTTGAAAAGAAAAAAAAATTGTGAATCTTTCTATTGCCTCGACAGATTGCAACTGCTACAAAAATATAAACAGACCATCGAAGAGTCACTGTTTACCGAGTTGTTTGTTCATGGTCACACACTTTTAGAAAAGACACGATTTGTTCCTGTGGATTTGTTCCTGTTCCAGAGAGAATTCTTTTCAGGTTAGGTACAGTAAAACCGTTCTGTGGTTACAAATCTGTGTTTCTACACACAGCCCTGTAAACGCTGTTATTTAGAACCAAAATGGCTTCTGTCTGATTTGTTTTATCTTTCAAACGGCCACTTTACAAGGACCTAACTGTTCAGTAGCCTATAGATCTACACAGCCCTCTTGCTTCCTGTCTTTTCTTCTCTGTCTGAAGCCGCGGCCGCCTTAATGAGTGTTAGCGGGATGGATGTGTTGTGTGGGTAAGAAGGGAGGGCTTGATGTGTTAGAACAAAGCTTCAGGTAAATATCCTCATCATTCATCCAACGGAAATGCAGAATTTGTCCTTCCAAGATTCACTAAATACCCCCTCTCCTCCTCCTCCACCACCTCCTCCTCCTCCTCTAATTTTCACATCAGAAATGTGCCGTCCATTTTACATTGACTGGCACTGCCTCTTTCTCATGTAGTCCATCATCCAAGACTCATATACTGTACTATACTGTATACGTGTGAGAGTGAGTACAGGACCTACTGTAGAACTGGTCTCCTAAAACTACATCCAATCAACTGAGGGTCCAGAAACTGCTCCCACAGCTCTGGAACCAGAGAGAGAGAGAGAGACTCACACTGCTGCCTCAGGAAGAGACCCACAGCTCTGGAACCAGAGAGAGAGACTCACACTGCTGCCTCAGGAAGAGATACCACAGCTCTGGAACCAGAGAGAGAGAGAGAGAGAGAGACTCACACTGCTGCCTCAGGGAGAGTCCCACAGCTCTGGAACCAGAGAGAGAGACTCACACTGCTGCCTCAGGAAGAGTCCCACAGCTCTGATACCAGAGAGAGAGAGACTCACACTGCTGCCTCAGGAAGAGTCCCACAGCTCTGGAACCAGAGAGAGAGAGAGAGACTCACCCTGCTGCCTCAGGAAGAGACCTACAGCTCTGGAACCAGAGAGAGAGAGAGAGACTCACCCTGCTGCCTCAGGAAGAGACCTACAGCTCTGGAACCAGAGAGAGAGAGAGACTCACACTGCAGCTCCTTCACCAAGCTGAGAAAAGCTTCCCAGTGCTTTAGAACAAGACATGGAATATTCCATTATATCCTTTATCCTTTTTAAATTTTCATTGCATGGCTTATACCAGAAGAATCCATCATTCGTGGGTTGTTGTCACGTGTGTGCGTGTGTGTGTGTGTGTGTGTGTGTGAGAGATAGAGAGAGAGAGAGAGAGAGAGAAAGAGAGAGAGAGAGAGAGAGAGAGAGAGAGAGAGAGAGAGAGAGAGAGAGAGAGGCTACTTTACATGTGAATGAGCCGCTGATGCTGCCTGTGTCGATCTCAGCACATTAATAGTCTGCAGTGCCCTCTACTGGACTACTGGAAAACTGCATATTCAGGTCTGCCATTTTAGCCCAGGCCGCCTACTGTACTGCTGGGTCTGACTGCAGCAGATAATGTAGCCTAGTCTACTACCATGTACTGTACTCAAGATATACAGTCAAGATACAGCAGGTGTATGAGTTTGAAGCTATTTAGCAAAATAATTCCTCCATGATTTCATAAAATCATTTAATTATGTAACTTTGATGGTTATGCAAATAATGTGATTCTGTAGAATGTAGAGCACTTACATAATCACCTTGGGCCATTTTGAATATGGAATCATATTTATTCTGTAGGGGGGTTGAGGGGAAAGATTTACATTGAAATACTGACTAACTGCCCACACCAGGGGTCGGCAACCTTTACCACCAAAAAGAGAAATTAGGGGGGCAAAAAATACATAGTAAATCTGACTGGAGCCACAAAGCATAGAAACAAAGACAGACACAGAGACTCCTCGCTCCTCCAACCAACAGCGTTAGACGTTTACCAGCCCTGGTTCTGACTGGTCACTGAGGTGACCAGTCTACCCGACCTGCCAGGTTCTGTGTGAAATGACAAATGTAAAACTATATCAAAGACTGGTCTCTGTCTGGCCGGCTAGTTCAGTGTGGCGGTGGATATTTCCACAGTATTGTTTCATCTCGCAGGGCTACACAAGTCTCTGAAGTGTGCCTCTTCTCCTAAAAAAATATCCTCATATTCCAACACACAAACATGCATAGGCCTACTACATTCTTGTTTTTGGCTGAGATGACAGTATGGGTCGTACAGTAAATACAGTAGGCTACAATCCAAAAAATGAAGAAAGGTTAAATTGATGCATACAAAAATAAATCTGTATCAAAGTTCAAGTATGAATTCCGCCCAGTGAGAGCACTGTTCAAAAACCCTGTGTTGCAATGACAACGCGACACAATCAAAAGCAACCGGCGACAGTGTGTTGTAGTCCCAAAGCACCCGGGGACAGTGTGCTGTAGTCCCAAAGCACCCGGCGACAGTGTGCTGTAGTCCCCAAGCACCCGGCGACAGTGCGCTGTAGTCCCAAAGCACCCGGCGACAGTGCGCTGTAGCCTAGTCCCAAAGCACCCGGTGACAGTGTGCTGTAGTCCCAAAGCACCCGGCGACAGTGTGCTGTAGTCCCAAAGCACCCGGTGACAGTGTGCTGTAGTCCCAAAGCACCCGGTGACAGTGTGCTGTAGTCCCAAAGCACCCGGCGACAGTGTGCTGTAGTCCCAAAGCACAGTCCTGCAGAGTTTGGGCTGTGGTGTGGTGGCCTACAGTGTCCCACGGGATTCCATAGATAAAAGCTCTATAGTGGCACAGTCCTTAAAAAAGGTGCCAAGCTCAAATCTTTTCATAACTTGGACGTCTTCGGGCGCTGTGGGGGAGTTGAGAGGGAATAAAGACTACATGGCCGTCGCTCCAAACTCAGATGCAGAGATGAATGCGTTTTTGGCTTTAGAGCCTTTTAGATCTACGGTAATAGTGGCACAGTCCTGTTCTGAGGGACAGGCTCAGGTCCTCGGCTGAGAGCGTGTTCCAGCACCGGGTCCACTCGGGTCCACTCGGGTCCATTCGGGTCCACTCCCTACCCAGCGCCGTTGTTTAGCGGTGAAAGGTGATGATGATTATAAGGGCCCACAAGCAAGCAGGGCCCACAAAAAAAACAAGAGTTCCCTCTTTCTATGATGAAATTATTCTGCATTAATTCAAATTAAGCCACAAATAATGCAATACAGATGAAAAAAGATTTAATTTACTGAGCAATATCCCCCTTCTTAAATGGTTTGGTCCATGCCATGGGCAAGTCTCACCTCTTTTGACATTAACATCACCGGCTGACTATACTAGCACTAATAGCCTAACGTTCAATCATAAACATTAAGCCCAAACATAAATACACACCAGAAAAGAGTGAGAGAAAAGGAGAAAAGGCAGCAGACTGGGAGCTTAAGCATTTTTTTCCACAAGAAAGGTGAGAGTAGCTGTGTTAAGACGGTATTATATTATATTATTATATATATATATGTTAGAAAGGTGAGAGTAGCTGTGTTCAGACGGTATTATATTATATATATATATATATATATATATATATATATGTTAGAAAGGTGAGAGTAGCTGTGTTCAGACGGTATTATATTATATTATATTATTATATATATATATATATATATGTTAGAAAGGTGAGAGTAGCTGTGTTCAGACGGTATTATATTATATTATTATATATATATATATATATGTTAGAAAGGTGAGAGTAGCTGTGTTCAGACGGTATTATATTATTATATCTATATATATATATATATATGTTAGAAAGGTGAGAGTAGCTGTGTTCAGACGGTATTATATTATTATATATATATATATATGTTAGAAAGCTGAGAGTAGCTGTGTTCAGACGGTATTATATTATTATATATATATATATGTTAGAAAGGTGAGAGTAGCTGTGTTCAGACGGTATTATATTATTATATATATATATATGTTAGAAAGGTGAGAGTAGCTGTGTTCAGACGGTATTATATTATTATATATATATATATGTTAGAAAGGTGAGAGTAGCTGTGTTCAGACGGTATTATATTATTATATATATATATATGTTAGAAAGGTGAGAGTAGCTGTGTTCAGACGGTATTATATTATTATATATATATATATGTTAGAAAGGTGAGAGTAGCTGTGTTCAGACGGTATTATATTATATTATTATATATATATATATATATGTTAGAAAGGTGAGAGTAGCTGTGTTCAGACGGTATTATATTATATTATTATATATATATATATGTTAGAAAGGTGAGAGTAGCTGTGTTCAGACGGTATTATATTATTATATATATATATATGTTAGAAAGGTGAGAGTAGCTGTGTTCAGACGGTATTATATTATATTATTATATATATATATATGTTAGAAAGGTGAGAGTAGCTGTGTTCAGACGGTATTATATTATTATATATATATATATGTTAGAAAGGTGAGAGTAGCTGTGTTCAGACGGTCGGTCAGTTGCCCGCGGTCTCACATTCACCATGACAACGAGAGCCGTTAGCCTAGTGTGTTAGAAAGTGCTAAGCTAGGTAGCTAACTAACCAAATAAATACATAAAAATCCCGTAGCAGCAGCCAGGACACATGTTTCCATTCTCATGAATGCTTATATTATAGTGTGCTATGCTAGCTAGCCGGTCCTGTTGACATGTCTTTTTAAAACCTTTATGTGCTGCTACTCACAGAATCAGCTGTGGCCCCTCTGATCTAGACACCCACTCCCAGCCCCCAGAAGATGCTTTAGATGGTGAGTGAGTGACTGGTAGACACTGGTTGGATATTAAACTTATTACTAAACTACTGTACTGCTATGAATAACAAAATGTAGATGTAAATTAACCCAGGTTAATATAGCCTACATATGAAACAGTTAGATTACATAAAGAAATCCATGGTTAATAAATAAATAGTGTTAAGTTAATTAATAGAAATTCATATTTCTTTTTAAATCCTTTATGTCCTGTGCTGCTACTCACAGAATCAGCTGTGGCCTCGTCTGACCTAGACACCCACCCCCAGCCCCCAGAAGATGCTTTAGACGGTGAGTGAGTGAGGTAGACACTGGTTGGCTAGTTAAACTTATTACTGAACTACTGTACTGAATAGCAACATGTAGATGTAATCCAGGTTAAGATAGCCTACATATGAATGCTCTTGAAATAAGAGATGCGTTTATTAGCTAATCAACAGCCTCCTAGCCAGCTTCCTGTAAACTCTACAGTGCTACATAGATTTATTCACAAGTCTTAAGAAGACACTGTTCTGTTCTAACTGTCTACAAGGTCCTAGCCAGTTAGAAACAGAGAGTGAAGGGAGTGAAGAGGCTCATAGTAGCTCCAGTCATGAAACTGCTACAGACAGAGACAGTCCAAGCACAGGAAGTACACAAGTAAATGTCTATGGAGAGGTTAATTGGAAAAAGAACATAGAGAAACAGACAAATTAATACAAAATGATACATAATTCAAAAAAAGAAAAGGGGGTCGAAAAAAGTGGTGACGAAAAGTCGGAGGTGTAGGGGCCCACACCAATATTCTTTAAGGGGGCCCAAAATTCCTAGCAACGGCCCTGTCCCTACCTCAAACATACCGAGCCGCTGCCGAGCCACATCCGTTTGATCTCACTTCCTGGCGTCTCTTTCCATCCAGAAGTACGACCTCCTCCTTGCTCCCCCCCCCCCCCTCCTCCCTCACCTCCTCCTGACCAAAGGCAACCACCTCCGCCTGTCCTCCTCCTCCGCCCTCCTCCTCTCCTCCCTGATGGCCTTGTAGTTCCACTTGGGCACCAGCAGGTTGCAGGTGTCCCGGCTCTTCTTGCGCTCTCTCTCGGGGACGTAGCTGGCCGCCGGCGCCTTGCACAGCCTCACGCGGGGCACCACGACGCCCGGCCGCACGCTGCTCCGCCGCATCATGTGCAGCGGCAGCAGGCTGCTGCGCCTTAGCGCCGCCGCGGACGCCGCCGCCGCCGCGTCCGCCACGTCGCGCAGCACCGGCGGCGGCTGCAGGCTGGCCCTGCGCTCGCGCTTCTTGGCGACCAGGAGCACGCGGGAGTTCTGGAACAGCCTCTTGTAGACGTTGAGCCTCTCGGGCCCCAGCCTCCTCAGCTCGTCCACGCGCCGCCTCCTCAGGATCTCCTGCACGGCGTGGCGGCGCTTGCCGACGCACGGCGGACTCCCCGGCGCCACGGTGCGGCAGACGGGCGCGACGAGCGGACTGGCCAGGCCGGTGGTGGCGCGGACCATGTGGTTGAGGACGCCATCTTCCACCGGGTCGGTTTTGGCGCTGAGGGCGAAGGAGCAGCAGTCCGCCGCCCCTTGGGAAACGCGGCGCCAGCAGGACCTGGGCCGCCGGGCTCGCGCCACCAGCTCCGCCAGCGGGGGCCACTCCAGACGGTACGAGTCGCAGAACTGCTCGGCGCACGGCTGCTCCATCAGGCGCCTCAACATGGCGGCCGTCTCGTAGCGGCCGGTGAAAAGCGCCCATTCCAGCGGGGTCTGCTGGCGCCCGTAGTCGCGAGCCTCCACGTCGCCCCCTAGTGTAGAGGCAGACACATTTATTCATTTAGGATTTCTACTGAACTTAACAAAAACAAAACCACACATCTAACGCAGACCTGTTAAGGGAATATGGCCTTTGTGCTGCATTGTCCTCTATCCATGTAATTAAATACTTGAGCTAGCCTCCAACTCGCCATCTCCACCTCACCGACTGCTGGGGTTAGGTTTCATTTGACTTCTGGCCTCTTTCTGATTGAAACTATTCGAGCCTGGGGGGGCTGTCAATGTGTTTTGCCCAAATGAAATCTCAGACCTCAGATATGTTCAACTTCAGAGAGAAGCCAGACTCATCCAAGGAACAAGTGCATAGTTAGGCTCGCGAGATGAGGCAGGTTTAGCAAGAGGTTGGTGAGAGAGTCGTCGGACCTCATTTATCATTGTGGATACACCCTTTTTCATTTACACCTGATTGTTGTACTTGCTTTTCTCTGCAAATAATGTGATGTATCATGACAAAACTCGATGGGAAATATTGTGAGATATATACAACAGAGTTGTCATGATACATCACATTATTTGCGGAGAAAAGCAAGTACAAAAATCAGGTGTAAATTAAAAAGGGTGTATCCACAATGATAAATGAGGCCCATCGTGCCCAGACAGCAATCCGATCAGGGCCACATACAGGCCAGCTCTGGCACTTGTGGCTTAGTTCCGACCCATATATGGCCCAGATCCGCTTGCTATCTGGGTGTTTACCTGACATGACCAGGGTCCTGGCGCACTCAACCCGGCCCTGCATGGCCGCCTTCATCAGCGCCGTGAAGCCGTGGACGTTCCTACGCTCCAAATCCAGACCCGGGAAATAGCTGAGCAGGTAGTTAGAGATCATGATATGTCCTGCAGGAGTACACACACACACACACACACACACACACACACACACACACACACACCAAGTTCACATCATACTGTACATTTGTCTATATGTGTCTGATGAAAGGTGCAAGTGAAATCAGTGTACGGTATTTCTAATGCTTTATAAGTGCAGAGCAAACCTGAACCGGCCACTGAGAGCACGTGTGTGAGCTAATCTCAATACTCTGAAGTGGCTCCCTTTTCTCTTCTGGACCTACACTCATCTGTAAACATAGATCCTTTGCTGGGGTAAAACTGGTCCAATCAAAGTGGGGTTTGCAATGTGTACATTGTGTACCTGGTACCTCCTCACTGTGGATACCTGGTACATCCTCACTGTGGATACCTGGTACATCCTCACTGTGGATACCTGGTACATCCTCACTGTGGATACCTGGTACCTCCTCAGTGTGGATACCTGGTACCTCCTCACTGTGGATACCTGGTACCTCCTCATTGTGGATACCTGGTACATCCTCACACTGTGGATACCTGGTACCTCCTCACTGTGGATACCTGGTACCTCCTCACTGTGGATACCTGGTACCTCCTCAGTGTGGATACCTGGTACATCTTCACTGTGGATACCTGGTACCTCCTCAGTGTGGATACCTGGTACATCCTCACTGTGGATACCTGGTACATCCTCACTGTGGATACCTGGTACATCCTCACTGTGGATACCTGGTACATCCTCACTGTGGATACCTGGTACATCCTCACACTGTGGATACCTGGTACATCTTCACTGTGGATACCTGGTACATCCTCACACTGTGGATACCTGGTACATCGTCACACTGTGGATACCTGGTACATCCTCACACTGTGGATACCTGGTACCTCCTCACTGTGGATACCTGGTACATCCTCACTGTGGATACCTGGTACATCTTCACACTGTGGATACCTGGTACCTCCTCACTGTGGATACCTGGTACATCCTCACTGTGGATACCTGGTACCTCCTCATTGTGGATACCTGGTACATCCTCACACTGTGGATACCTGGTACCTCCTCAGTGTGGATCCCTGGTACATCCTCACACTGTGGATACCTGGTACCTCCTCACTGTGGATCCCTGGTACATCCTCAGTGTGGATACCTGGTACATCCTCACACTGTGGATACCTGGTACCTCCTCACTGTGGATACCTGGTACCTCCTCATTGTGGATACCTGGTACCTCCTCAGTGTGGATACCTGGTACATCCTCACTGTGGATACCTGGTACATCCTCACTGTGGATACCTGGTACATCCTCACTGTGGATACCTGGTACCTCCTCATTGTGGATACCTGGTACATCCTCACACTGTGGATACCTGGTACCTCCTCAGTGTGGATCCCTGGTACATCCTCACACTGTGGATACCTGGTACCTCCTCAGTGTGGATCCCTGGTACATCCTCAGTGTGGATACCTGGTACATCCTCACACTGTGGATACCTGGTACCTCCTCACTGTGGATACCTGGTACCTCCTCACTGTGGATACCAGGTACCTCCTCAGTGTGGATACCTGGTACATCCTCACTGTGGATACCTGGTACATCCTCACACTGTGGATACCTGGTACCTCCTCACTGTGGATACCTGGTACATCCTCACTGTGGATACCTGGTACCTCCTCACTGTGGATACCTGGTACATCCTCACTGTGGATACCTGGTACATCCTCACTGTGGATACCTGGTACATCCTCACTGTGGATACCTGGTACCTCCTCACTGTGGATACCTGGTACATCCTAACTGTGGATACCTGGTACATCCTCACACTGTGGATACCTGGTACATCCTCACTGTGGATACCTGGTACATCTTCACACTGTGGATACCTGGTACATCTTCACAGTGTGGATACCTGGTACATCCTCACACTGTGGATACCTGGTACATCTTCACAGTGTGGATACCTGGTACCTCCTCACTGTGGATACCTGGTACATCCTCACACTGTGGATACCTGGTACCTCCTCACTGTGGATACCTGGTACCTCCTCAGTGTGGATACCTGGTACCTCCTCAGTGTGGATACCTGGTACATCCTCACACTGTGGATACCTGGTACCTCCTCAGTGTGGATACCTGGTACCTCCTCAGTGTGGATACCTGGTACCTCCACAGTGTGGATATCTGGTACATCCTCAGTGTGGATACCTGGTACATCCTCACTGTGGATACCTGGTACATCCTCACTGTGGATACCTGGTACCTCCTCATTGTGGATACCTGGTACATCCTCACACTGTGGATACCTGGTACCTCCTCAGTGTGGATCCCTGGTACATCCTCACACTGTGGATACCTGGTACCTCCTCACTGTGGATCCCTGGTACATCCTCAGTGTGGATACCTGGTACATCCTCACACTGTGGATACCTGGTACCTCCTCACTGTGGATACCTGGTACCTCCTCATTGTGGATACCTGGTACCTCCTCAGTGTGGATACCTGGTACATCCTCACTGTGGATACCTGGTACATCCTCACTGTGGATACCTGGTACATCCTCACTGTGGATACCTGGTACCTCCTCATTGTGGATACCTGGTACATCCTCACACTGTGGATACCTGGTACCTCCTCAGTGTGGATCCCTGGTACATCCTCACACTGTGGATACCTGGTACCTCCTCAGTGTGGATCCCTGGTACATCCTCAGTGTGGATACCTGGTACATCCTCACACTGTGGATACCTGGTACCTCCTCACTGTGGATACCTGGTACCTCCTCACTGTGGATACCAGGTACCTCCTCAGTGTGGATACCTGGTACATCCTCACTGTGGATACCTGGTACATCCTCACACTGTGGATACCTGGTACCTCCTCACTGTGGATACCTGGTACATCCTCACTGTGGATACCTGGTACCTCCTCACTGTGGATACCTGGTACATCCTCACTGTGGATACCTGGTACATCCTCACTGTGGATACCTGGTACATCCTCACTGTGGATACCTGGTACCTCCTCACTGTGGATACCTGGTACATCCTAACTGTGGATACCTGGTACATCCTCACACTGTGGATACCTGGTACATCCTCACTGTGGATACCTGGTACATCTTCACACTGTGGATACCTGGTACATCTTCACAGTGTGGATACCTGGTACATCCTCACACTGTGGATACCTGGTACATCTTCACAGTGTGGATACCTGGTACCTCCTCACTGTGGATACCTGGTACATCCTCACACTGTGGATACCTGGTACCTCCTCACTGTGGATACCTGGTACCTCCTCAGTGTGGATACCTGGTACCTCCTCAGTGTGGATACCTGGTACATCCTCACACTGTGGATACCTGGTACCTCCTCAGTGTGGATACCTGGTACCTCCTCAGTGTGGATACCTGGTACCTCCACAGTGTGGATATCTGGTACATCCTCAGTGTGGATACCTGCCCAGATAGCAAGCGGATCTGGGCCATATATGGGCCGGAACTAAACCACAAGGGCCAGATCTGGCCTGTATATGGCCCAGATCCGCTTGCTATCTGGGTGGTACCTCCTCAGTGTGGATACCTGGTACCTCCTCAGTGTGGATCCCTGGTACCTCCTCAGTGTGGATCCCTGGTACCTCCTCACTGTGGATACCTGGTACATCCTCATTGTGGATACCTGGTACATCCTCATTGTGGATCCCTGGTACCTCCTCATTGTGGATACCTGGTACATCCTCATTGTGGATCCCTGGTACATCCTCAGTGTGGATACCTGGTACCTCCTCATTGTGGATACCTGGTACCTCCTCATTGTGGATACCTGCTACCTCCTCAGTGTGGATACCTGGTACCTCCTCATTGTGGATCCCTGGTACCTCCTCATTGTGGATACCTGCTTGCGCGGCCGTAATGAGGGCTGTGTTGCCCTCGTTGTCCTGCCAGTTGATGTCAATGTACGGGCAGGAGGCGAGGGCGATGACCACGTCCACGTAGCCTTCGTAACACGCCACGATCAGTCCCGTCTGAAAGACACCAATCACATCAGGACGTCAGTGACTTTACCTGACCATCACTATAACTATGGGCTCAATGCCAAGAGACCCACATGGAAGTAGTGTGATCAAATGGACAAATAAACCAAATATGTAGGTGATAGTCTTTTCATTTAGACCCTGATGGATTAGAGAAAATATAGAAGTACAATAACATTGAGCTCTACTGTGGACATTGATAGTGGTTGTTCGCTCCACAGATTAATGTTGTTTTATCCTAACTATAGTACAAATCTAAAGCTATCTGAGGTATCAACTTCACCTAAGGTAAGGAACCAAATATTATGTTGGTAAATGTCTGTAATGGTAATAATAATAAACATTATTTGTGTAGCACACTGCATGCACCTTTTATACAACTAATGCAGCTCAAAGTGCTTTATAAAAATAAATGAGCCTACATGCACAGTGCTACACATGAAAATAGACAAAGTAAATTGACAAAAATAAATATCCATGAACATAAAAACAATTTGGGGTTCAGGGTCTTGCCCAAGTACACTTTGACATGTTGACAGGGATTTGAACCGCCCACCCCATGATCATCGGACGAGTCGCTCTACCTCCTGAGCTCCAGCCTGCGTATCATAATCAGGATCCCAAGGCAGAAGGGCTCGTTCAGTGTAATTTGATCAGCCTCCTCGCATGTTCAGTCTTTATATGGGACCAGGCAGATGGCAACTCCCTTTAATATCTCTCCTTTAATATGCAGTCCAACTGTGGTAAATTAAATTGATTGGACATGATTTGGAAAGGCACACACCTGTCTATATAAGGCCCCACAGTTGGCAGTGCATATTCAGAGCACAAACCAAGCCATGAAGTCAAACGAATTGTCTGTAGATCTCTGAGATAGGATTGTATTGGGGCAAAAGATGAATTTAATACATTTTGGAATAAGGCTTTAATATAACAAAATGTGGAAAACGTGAAGGGTTATGAATACTTTCCAGATGCACTGTAATTACATTTGAAGAGTTAATTTGCAAAAACAGATGTGTTTTGATAAATGTTGATGAACCATCAATCAAATATCAATATCAGATATCAATCAAATTGCATTTGAGTTGTTTTGAGTAAGTAAAGAAGAAGAATAAATCAAAATGTATCAAAATGTACATATATGTTTTTGCAAAGGAACTCTTCATTTTAAGAGGGAGCACAGCAGTAAGTAAGTGCACAATCATAATTAAAATCATTACAGTTACAAATGGTAAATAAAAACATCAAGTAAAATAGAACATTTAAAAAAAGAAGTGCAGCCGTCACTCAGCAAATGCACAAAAGAGCATCAGGCCTGTATCAGAAAGTCTAACATATAAATGAATAAATATTGAGCGAGCTGGCTTCCCTATGTCCATAGTTAATGTGTTCCATAGCTTCGGGGCGTAATTGACGACAGCAGCTTTCCCGATCTTCTTCCAGCTGTTGCTGGGAAGCTCCAGAGCCAGCAGCAGATGATCGCATTTTACCGGATGTCAGAGCAGAGCAGCTGAGACTGGACTAATGTAATAATAATAATTACAGGACCTCAAGGGTCTTTTATTTGCCACAAGTGACACACACAAACATACATGAATGAGCTGTGACATAGTACACACAACACACACACACACACACACTTAGCAGTCGCCAGTGGAATTTGTCCTCTGCATTTGACCCATCCAAGTTGTCCTCCTCTAGGGGCAGCCAGGAGCAGTGGGCAGCGTCATCTGTGCCACCTGTGTTCTCTGGTTAAGAATGAGCTGCTAAGTTTTGAACAAGCTGAAATCTCTCGTGTTTTATTTCCCGGGAGGCCAGTGAAGAGTGCATAGTCAAGTGACAAGAGTGCATAGTCAAGTGACAGAGTGCATAGTTAAGTGACAGAGTGCATAGTCAAGTGACAAGAGTGCATAAGTGACAGAGTGCATAGTCAAGTGACAGAGTGCATAGTCAAGTGACATAAATGCATGAATCAGTTTCTCTGCATCTTTTTGATGTATAAACGGGCATACTTTCTAAGGTGGAAAAATGATGTTTTCATCACCTTGTTAGTGGGACTTGAAGCGATCTCTGAATCTAGGATAACAGCAAGACTATAACCTGAGGTTTGACCAGGATGTCCTTTTCCCCGATTGTTTCAGGGCCAATCAGTAGGATATCAGTTTTGTCCTCGTTTAGCTTTACGAAATTATTCCTCATCCATGTATTGCCAAAAGGCAGTAATGGAGTTTATAGCTATTCGTTCATCAGAGATACAGTTGTGTCATCCACATACAGTAACTATGGACACATGCAATGTGCTCTCTAATGATATCCCCGAGTGGCAGCATGTATAGTGAGAATAGTAATGGACCAAGACAGCTGCCTTGTGCAACCCCAAAGCAGGCGTCGTGTTTCTCAGACACTTGATCTCCAAGCCTCTTTCTCTCTTTGATGCATGTTCTGAACCAGTTTAACACAGAGAGAGACCAACCAGCCTTTCAAGACGATTGATTAGGATATCATGGTAAATCATTTCAAATGCTGCACATAGGTGTAATAGGACAAGAACTGAGAGAGTGTAGTCTGAGGTGGGTGATTATTTTAGTAAGAGCAGTTGCAGCACTATTCTAAAGTCAGACTGAAAATCCTCCAGGATGTTTTTTCCTTTAAGAGAATACTTTATTTGTACTGAAACTATCTTTCAAGGAAAAGGTTGGATATCGGCCAATAGCTTGTCAGCATGGCTGACTTTTTTTGTACGATTCTACAGCTGTTTTGGAAAGATGCCTAGTCTGTGTCCAGACATTCGAGTCCGCCCACTCCACCGAAGTTGACTGATTGCTTCACATAACCATCTGGGACCTCTCCAATGGAAACTGTTTGGAAAAGGCCAGGCACTTTGAAAAATACTTAGTAGGTGATTGGATCAACCATCTGTCTATCACTGTCTATCATGTGCTAACTTCAACCGCTCCTCGCTGTCATCACACCTAAACCTGCCTAGTGCAACTGTATGTATTTAAAATTCCTTAGAACCAGCACTGATTGGCAAGATCGTTTTCTGATCTGACACAAATGGATCTCTATAGAAAGTATCCAGACTGATTTGCAAGAGGTGAGTTTGCGAAATCAGGAGGCTAGGCTAGAAGATGGCTGTTTGAAGAGATGTAACTTCAGGACATGACTTGAAACCTGCTTAAAAATGCTGTAGGTACAGGGTCAATACAGGGTCAGTAAACCGGCCCTTTAAGCTTGGAGAACCAGTGACCTTTTGTGACCATTAATTTTTACTTTGCTCAGAGACAGTTATTATGCTATATAATATATACATATTATGTTATTATGCCCTAAACAGTAGTCAAACTGTGTTTGTGTTAACATTTGCAGGTGGCATAAAATGAATGATCTAGAAACTTCAGCCAGGATGTGGGATGGTACGTGAGGAGAACAATTCCTTGTGATATAAATGCCTACACCCATTTACTCATGATCTTTTCCTGCTATCTAGCGTGTCAGAGCTAGTTGCCTAGACCTACAGTAGCATGCACAGCTAGCTTCATAAGGGCAACAGCTATCTCTGGTCCCTTGCTGAGGTCATTGTGACAGGATAGGATAGTCTATCCTGAGCTAGGGGTCAATTGGATCACTGCCAGCTTGCTCTGGTCCAGCGCATTAGTGAGGCAAGAGCTTCACTGTCAGGAACCATTCATTTCTCCATTCACCTTTTTCACTCAGTCTGCTCTGACTCACAGGACGTAGGTATTTGAGATAAGCCTCTCATTGGCACCGCTCAATTCCAGCAGCACCAATCAGATAAAAACAAGCTTAGCGCCACTCAAAAAAAAGAAAGAGAGAATGATAGCCTTAATGGGTTTCAGCCAACTGCTCTCCAGCACAGCACGAAACGAAGTGTGGAGATAGGTGTGTAGGCCTACGCGAGACTAGCTCTTCAGTAACTAACCTATAGGCTAAATATTAGCCTTTATATAATATTTCTCCTCTTGTGTGCCACACAAGGATAACCACTCCACTATAATTTAGCAAAGTAGCTAATTTACAGTACATACCTGTGAAAGTGCATGAGGATTGTAGATAAAAATAAATTTGAAAAAAAAGTCATACATACCCCTTATAGTTTTTTGGGGTAGAAATTATTGTTTTGGGATGTATTAAATTCCTCACTGCTCAGCGTAGTAATGGACTAGACACCCCTGGGTGGCAGATCTATAATCAGAACTGTTTGTTCTACATACCTGTGAAAGTGCATGAGGATTGTAGATAAAAATAAATTTGAAAAAAAAGTCATACATACCCCTTATAGTTTTTTGGGGTAGAAAATATTGTTTTGGGATGTATTAAATTCCTCACTGCTCGGCCTAGGAATGGACTAGACACCCCTGGGTGGCAGATCTATAATCAGAACTGTTTGTACTACATACCTGTGAAAGTGCATGAGGATTGTAGATAAAAATAAATTTGGTCTGAAAAAAAAACGCCATACATACCCTTATGTTTTTTTTCAGGTGGACATAATTAAATTGTTCACTGCTCGGCCTAGTAATGGACTAGACACCTCTGGGTGGCAGATCTATAATCAGAACTGTTTGTACTACATACCTGTGAAAGTGCATGAGGATTGTAGATAAAAATAAATTTGGTCTGAAAAAAAAACGCCATACATACCCCTTACGTTTTTTTTCAGGTGGACATAATTAAATTGTTCACTGCTCGGCCTAGTAATGGACTAGACACCCCTGGGTGGCAGATCTATAATCAGAACTGTTTGTACTACATACCTGTGAAAGTGCATGAGGATTGTAGATAAAAATAAATTTGGTCTGAAAAAAAAACGCCATACATACCCCTTATGTTTTTTTTCAGGTGGACATAATTAAATTGTTCACTGCTCGGCCTAGTAATGGACTAGACACCCCTGGGTGGCAGATCTATAATCAGAACTGTTTGTACTACATACCTGTGAAAGTGCATGAGGATTGTAGATAAAAATAAATTTGGTCTGAAAAAAAAACGCCATACATACCCCTTATGTTTTTTTTCAGGTGGACATAATTAAATTGTTCACTGCTCGGCCTAGTAATGGACTAGAGACCCCTGGTTGGCAGATCTATGATCAGAATTGCTTGTACTACATACCTGTGAATGTTCATGAAGATTGTAGATAAAAATAAATTTGGTCTGAAAAAAAAAAAGCCATACATACCCCTTACGTTTTTTTTCAGGTGGACATAATTAAATTGTTCACTGCTCGGCCTAGTAATGGACTAGACACCCCTGGGTGGCAGATCTATAATCAGAACTGTTTGTACTACATACCTGTGAAAGTGCATGAGGATTGTAGATACAAATAAATTTGGTCTGAAAAAAAAACGCCATACATACCCCTTATGTTTTTTTTCAGGTGGACAAAATTAAATTGTTCACTGCTCGGCCTAGTAATGGACTAGAGACCCCTGGTTGGCAGATCTATGATCAGAATTGCTTGTACTACATACCTGTGAATGTTAATGAAGATTGTAGATAAAAATAAATTTGGTCTGAAAAAAAAACGCCATACATATACCCCTTATGTTTTTTTTCAGGTGGACATAATTAAATTGTTCACTGCTCGGCCTAGTAATGGACTAGACACCCCTGGTTGGCAGATCTATGATCAGAATTGCTTGTACTACATACCTGTGAATGTTAATGAAGATTGTAGATAAAAATAAATTTGGTCTGAAAAAAAAACGCCATACATATACCCCTTATGTTTTTTTTCAGGTGGACATAATTAAATTGTTCACTGCTCGGCCTAGTAATGGACTAGACACCTCTGGGTGGCAGATCTATAATCAGAACTGTTTGTACTACATACCTGTGAAAGTGCATGAGGATTGTAGATAAAAATAAATGTGGTCTGAAAAAAAAAGAAGCCATACATACCCCTTATGTTTTTTTTCAGGTGGACATAATTAAATTGTTCACTGCTCGGCCTAGTAATGGACTAGACACCCCTGGGTGGCAGATCTATGATCAGAATTGCTTGGCCTATATACCTGTGAATGTTCATGAAGATTGTAGACAAAAAATAAATTTGGTCTGAAAAAAAACACCATACATACCCCTTATGTTTTTTTTCAGGTGGACATAATTAAATTGTTCACTGCTCGGCCTAGTAATGGACTAGACACCTCTGGGTGGCAGATCTATAATCAGAACTGTTTGTACTACATACCTGTGAAAGTGCATGAGGATTGTAGATAAAAATAAATGTGGTCTGAAAAAAAAAAGCCATACATACCCCTTATGTTTTTTTTCAGGTGGACATAATTAAATTGTTCACTGCTCGGCCTAGTAATGGACTAGACACCCCTGGGTGGCAGATCTATGATCAGAATTGCTTGGCCTATATACCTGTGAATGTTCATGAAGATTGTAGACAAAAAATAAATTTGGTCTGAAAAAAAACGCCATACATACCCCTTACGTTTTTTTTCAGGTGGACATAATTAAATTGTTCACTGCTCGGCCTAGTAATGGACTAGACACCCCTGGGTGGCAGATCTATAATCAGAACTGTTTGTACTACATACCTGTGAAAGTGCATGAGGATTGTAGATAAAAATAAATTTGGTCTGAAAAAAAAACACCATACATACCCCTTATGTTTTTTTTCAGGTGGACATAATTAAATTGTTCACTGCTCGGCCTAGTAATGGACTAGACACCTCTGGGTGGCAGATCTATAATCAGAACTGTTTGTACTACATACCTGTGAAAGTGCATGAGGATTGTAGATAAAAATAAATGTGGTCTGAAAAAAAAAAAGCCATACATACCCCTTACGTTTTTTTTCAGGTGGACATAATTAAATTGTTCACTGCTCGGCCTAGTAATGGACTAGACACCCCTGGTTGGCAGATCTATGATCAGAATTGCTTGTACTACATACCTGTGAATGTTCATGAAGATTGTAGATAAAAATAAATTTGGTCTGAAAAAGAAAAAGCCATACATACCCCTTATGTTTTTTTTCAGGTGGACATAATTAAATTGTTCACTGCTCGGCCTAGTAATGGACTAGACACCTCTGGGTGGCAGATCTATAATCAGAACTGTTTGTACTACATACCTGTGAAAGTGCATGAGGATTGTAGATAAAAATAAATGTGGTCTGAAAAAAAAAGAAGCCATACATACCCCTTATGTTTTTTTTCAGGTGGACATAATTAAATTGTTCACTGCTCGGCCTAGTAATGGACTAGACACCCCTGGGTGGCAGATCTATGATCAGAATTGCTTGGCCTATATACCTGTGAATGTTCATGAAGATTGTAGACAAAAAATAAATTTGGTCTGAAAAAAAACACCATACATACCCCTTATGTTTTTTTTCAGGTGGACATAATTAAATTGTTCACTGCTCGGCCTAGTAATGGACTAGACACCTCTGGGTGGCAGATCTATAATCAGAACTGTTTGTACTACATACCTGTGAAAGTGCATGAGGATTGTAGATAAAAATAAATGTGGTCTGAAAAAAAAAAAGCCATACATACCCCTTATGTTTTTTTTCAGGTGGACATAATTAAATTGTTCACTGCTCGGCCTAGTAATGGACTAGACACCCCTGGGTGGCAGATCTATGATCAGAATTGCTTGGCCTATATACCTGTGAATGTTCATGAAGATTGTAGACAAAAAATAAATTTGGTCTGAAAAAAAACGCCATACATACCCCTTACGTTTTTTTTCAGGTGGACATAATTAAATTGTTCACTGCTCGGCCTAGTAATGGACTAGACACCCCTGGGTGGCAGATCTATAATCAGAATTGTTTGTACTACATACCTGTGAAAGTGCATGAGGATTGTAGATAAAAATAAATGTGGTCTGAAAAAAAAAAAGCCATACATACCCCTTACGTTTTTTTTCAGGTGGACATAATTAAATTGTTCACTGCTCGGCCTAGTAATGGACTAGACACCCCTGGGTGGCAGATCTATGATCAGAATTGCTTGTACTACATACCTGTGAATGTTCATGAAGATTGTAGATAAAAATAAATTTGGTCTGAAAAAGAAAAAGCCATACATACCCCTTATGTTTTTTTTCAGGTGGACATAATTAAATTGTTCACTGCTCGGCCTAGTAATGGACTAGACACCTCTGGGTGGCAGATCTATAATCAGAACTGTTTGTACTACATACCTGTGAAAGTGCATGAGGATTGTAGATAAAAATAAATGTGGTCTGAAAAAAAAAGAAGCCATACATACCCCTTATGTTTTTTTTCAGGTGGACATAATTAAATTGTTCACTGCTCGGCCTAGTAATGGACTAGACACCCCTGGGTGGCAGATCTATGATCAGAATTGCTTGGCCTATATACCTGTGAATGTTCATGAAGATTGTAGACAAAAAATAAATTTGGTCTGAAAAAAAACACCATACATACCCCTTATGTTTTTTTTCAGGTGGACATAATTAAATTGTTCACTGCTCGGCCTAGTAATGGACTAGACACCTCTGGGTGGCAGATCTATAATCAGAACTGTTTGTACTACATACCTGTGAAAGTGCATGAGGATTGTAGATAAAAATAAATGTGGTCTGAAAAAAAAAAAGCCATACATACCCCTTATGTTTTTTTTCAGGTGGACATAATTAAATTGTTAACTGCTCGGCCTAGTAATGGACTAGACACCCCTGGGTGGCAGATCTATGATCAGAATTGCTTGGCCTATATACCTGTGAATGTTCATGAAGATTGTAGACAAAAAATAAATTTGGTCTGAAAAAAAACGCCATACATACCCCTTACGTTTTTTTTCAGGTGGACATAATTAAATTGTTCACTGCTCGGCCTAGTAATGGACTAGACACCCCTGGGTGGCAGATCTATAATCAGAATTGTTTGTACTACATACCTGTGAAAGTGCATGAGGATTGTAGATAAAAATAAATGTGGTCTGAAAAAAAAAAAGCCATACATACCCCTTACGTTTTTTTTCAGGTGGACATAATTAAATTGTTCACTGCTCGGCCTAGTAATGGACTAGACACCCCTGGGTGGCAGATCTATGATCAGAATTGCTTGTACTACATACCTGTGAATGTTCATGAAGATTGTAGATAAAAATAAATTTGGTCTGAAAAAGAAAAAGCCATACATACCCCTTATGTTTTTTTTCAGGTGGACATAATTAAATTGTTCACTGCTCGGCCTAGTAATGGACTAGACACCCCTGGGTGGCAGATCTATAATCAGAACTGTTTGTACTACATACCTGTGAAAGTGCATGAGGATTGTAGATTTAAAAAAATTTGGTCTGAAAAAAAAACGCCATACATACCCCTTATGTTTTTTTTTAGGTGGACATAATTAGATTGTTCACTGCTCGGCCTAGTAATGGACTAGACACCCCTGGGTGGCAGATCTATAATCAGAACTGTTTGTACTACATACCTGTGAATGTTCATGAAGATTGTAGATAAAAATAAATTTGGTCTGAAAAAAAAACGCCATACATATACCCCTTATGTTTTTTTTCAGGTGGACATAATTAAATTGTTCACTGCTCGGCCTAGTAATGGACTAGACACCTCTGGGTGGCAGATCTATAATCAGAACTGTTTGTACTACATACCTGTGAAAGTGCATGAGGATTGTAGATAAAAATAAATTTGGTCTGAAAAAAAAACGCCATACATACCCCTTATGTTTTTTTTCAGGTGGACATAATTAAATTGTTCACTGCTCGGCCTAGTAATGGACTAGAGACCCCTGGTTGGCAGATCTATGATCAGAATTGCTTGTACTACATACCTGTGAATGTTCATGAAGATTGTAGATAAAAATAAATTTGGTCTGAAAAAAAAACGCCATACATACCCCTTATGTTTTTTTTCAGGTGGAAATAATTAAATTGTTCACTGCTCGGCCTAGTAATGGACTAGAGACCCCTGGTTGGCAGATCTATGATCAGAATTGCTTGTACTACATACCTGTGAATGTTCATGA
The DNA here is from genome assembly GCF_949987555.1 of Borostomias antarcticus. Lineage (NCBI taxonomy): Eukaryota > Metazoa > Chordata > Actinopteri > Stomiiformes > Stomiidae > Borostomias > Borostomias antarcticus. The sequence continues at coordinate 16,262,201 of NC_140257.1, forward strand.
AGATTGTAGATAAAAATAAATTTGGTCTGAAAAAAAAAAAGCCATACATACCCCTTACGTTTTTTTTCAGGTGGACATAATTAAATTGTTCACTGCTCGGCCTAGTAATGGACTAGACACCCCTGGGTGGCAGATCTATGATCAGAATTGCTTGGCCTATATACCTGTGAATGTTCATGAAGATTGTAGAGAAAAAATAAATTTGGTCTGAAAAAAAAACGCTATACATACCCCTTACGTTTTTTTTCAGGTGGACATAATTAAATTGTTCACTGCTTGGCCTAGTAATGGACTAGACACCCCTGGGTGGCAGATCTATAATCAGAACTGTTTGTACTACATACCTGTGAAAGTGCATGAGGATTGTAGATTTAAAAAAATTTGGTCTGAAAAAAAAACGCCATACATACCCCTTATGTTTTTTTTTAGGTGGACATAATTAGATTGTTCACTGCTCGGCCTAGTAATGGACTAGACACCCCTGGGTGGCAGATCTATAATCAGAACTGTTTGTACTACATACCTGTGAATGTTCATGAAGATTGTAGATAAAAATAAATTTGGTCTGAAAAAAAAACGCCATACATATACTCCTTATGTTTTTTTTCAGGTGGACATAATTAAATTGTTCACTGCTCGGCCTAGTAATGGACTAGACACCTCTGGGTGGCAGATCTATAATCAGAACTGTTTGTACTACATACCTGTGAAAGTGCATGAGGATTGTAGATAAAAATAAATGTGGTCTGAAAAAAAAAAAGCCATACATACCCCTTATGTTTTTTTTCAGGTGGACATAATTAAATTGTTCACTGCTCGGCCTAGTAATGGACTAGACACCCCTGGGTGGCAGATCTATGATCAGAATTGCTTGGCCTATATACCTGTGAATGTTCATGAAGATTGTAGACAAAAATAAATTTGGTCTGAAAAAAGCCATAGATACCCCTTACATTTTTTTTCAGGTGGACATAATTAAATTGTTCACTGCTCGGCCTAGTAATGGACTAGACACCCCTGGGTGGCAGATCTATGATCAGAATTGCTTGTACTACATACCTGTGAATGTTCATGAAGATTGTAGATAAAAAATAAATTTGGTCTGAAAAAAAAACGCCATACATACCCCTTACGTTTTTTTTCAGGTGGACATAATTAAATTGTTCACTGCTCGGCCTAGTAATGGACTAGACACCCCTGGGTGGCAGATCTATGATCAGAATTGCTTGTACTACATACCTGTGAATGTTCATGAAGATTGTAGATAAAAAATAAATTTGGTCTGAAAAAAGAAATGCCATACATACCCCTTACGTTTTTTTTCAGGTGGACATAATTAAATTGTTCACTGCTCGGCCTAGTAATGGACTAGACACCCCTGGGTGGCAGATCTATAATCAGAACTGTTTGTACTACATACCTGTGAAAGTGCATGAGGATTGTAGATAAAAATAAATTTGGTCTGAAAAAAAACCGCCATACATACCCCTTATGTTTATTTTCAGGTGGACATAATTAAATTGTTCACTGCTCGGCCTAGTAATGGACTAGACTCCTCTGGGTGGCAGATCTATAATCAGAACTGTTTGTACTACATACCTGTGAAAGTGCATGAGGATTGTAGATAAAAATAAATTTGGTCTGAAAAAAAAACGCCATACATACCCCTTATGTTTTTTTTCAGGTGGACATAATTAAATTGTTCACTGCTCGGCCTAGTAATGGACTAGACTCCTCTGGGTGGCAGATCTATAATCAGAACTGTTTGTACTACATACCTGTGAAAGTGCATGAGGATTGTAGATAAAAATAAATTTGGTCTGAAAAAAAAACGCCATACATACCCCTTACGTTTTTTTTCAGGTGGACATAATTAAATTGTTCACTGCTCGGCCTAGTAATGGACTAGACACCCCTGGGTGGCAGATCTATGATCAGAATTGCTTGTACTACATACCTGTGAATGTTCATGAAGATTGTAGATAAAAAATAAATTTGGTCTGAAAAAAGAAATGCCATACATACCCCTTACGTTTTTTTTCAGGTGGACATAATTAAATTGTTCACTGCTCGGCCTAGTAATGGACTAGACACCCCTGGGTGGCAGATCTATAATCAGAACTGTTTGTACTACATACCTGTGAAAGTGCATGAGGATTGTAGATAAAAATAAATTTGGTCTGAAAAAAAACCGCCATACGTATCCTTATGTTTTTTTTCAGGTGGACATAATTAAATTGTTCACTGCTCGGCCTAGTAATGGACTAGACTCCTTCTGATACATACCCCTTACGTTTTTTTTCAGGTGGACATAATTAAATTGTTCACTGCTCGGCCTAGTAATGGACTAGACACCCCTGGGTGGCAGATCTATGATCAGAATTGCTTGGCCTATATACCTGTGAATGTTCATGAAGATTGTAGACAAAAAATAAATTTGGTCTGAAAAAAAAAACGCTATACATACCCCTTACGTTTTTTTTCAGGTGGACATAATTAAATTGTTCACTGCTTGGCCTAGTAATGGACTAGACACCCCTGGGTGGCAGATCTATAATCAGAACTGTTTGTACTACATACCTGTGAAAGTGCATGAGGATTGTAGATAAAAATAAATTTGGTCTGGAAAAAAAACGCCATACATACCGCTTACGTTTTTTTTCAGGTGGACATAATTAAATTGTTCACTGCTCGGCCTAGTAATGGACTAGATACCCCTGGGTGGCAGATCTATAATTAGAACTGTTTGTACTACATACCTGTGAAAGTGCATGAGGATTGTAGATAAAAATAAATTTGGTCTGAAAAAAAAAAAGCCATACATACCCCTTACGTTTTTTTTCAGGTGGACATAATTAAATTGTTCACTGCTCGGCCTAGTAATGGACTAGACACCCCTGGGTGGCAGATCTATGATCAGAACTGTTTGTACTATATACCTGTGAATGTTCATGAAGATTGTAGACAAAAAATAAATTTGGTCTGAAAAGAAAACGCCATACATCCCTTACGTTTTTTTTCAGGTGGACATAATTAAATTGTTCACTGCTCGGCCTAGTAATGGACTAGAGACCCCTGGTTGGCAGATCTATGATCAGAATTGTTTGTACTACATACCTGTGAAAGTGCATGAGGATTGTAGATAAAAATAAATTTGGTCTGAAAAAAAAACGCCATACATACCCCTTATGTTTTTTTTCAGGTGGACATAATTAAATTGTTCACTGCTCGGCCTAGTAATGGACTAGACACCCCTGGGTGGCAGATCTATGATCAGAATTGCTTGGCCTATATACCTGTGAATGTTCATGAAGATTGTAGATAAAAATAAATTTGGTCTGAAAAAAAAAAAGCCATACATACCCCTTACGTTTTTTTTCAGGTGGACATAATTAAATTGTTCACTGCTCGGCCTAGTAATGGACTAGACACCCCTGGGTGGCAGATCTATGATCAGAATTGCTTGGCCTATATACCTGTGAATGTTCATGAAGATTGTAGACAAAAAATAAATTTGGTCTGAAAAGAAAACGCCATACATACCCCTTACGTTTTTTTTCAGGTGGACATAATTAAATTGTTCACTGCTTGGCCTAGTAATGGACTAGAGACCCCTGGGTGGCAAATCTATTATCAGAATTGCTTGGCCTATATACCTGTGAATGTTCATGAAGATTGTAGACAAAAAATAAATTTGGTCTGAAAAGAAAACGCCATACATTCCCCTTACGTTTTTTTTCAGGTGGACATAATTAAATTGTTCACTGCTCGGCCTAGTAATGGACTAGACACCCCTGGGTGGCAGATCTATAATCAGAACTGTTTGTACTACATACCTGTGAAAGTGCATGAGGATTGTAGATAAAAATAAATTTGGTCTGAAAAAAAAAAGCCATACATACCCCTTATGTTTTTTTTCAGGTGGACATAATTAAATTGTTCACTGCTCGGCCTAGTAATGGACTAGACACCCCTGGGTGGCAGATCTATAATCAGAACTGTTTGTACTACATACCTGTGAAAGTGCATGAGGATTGTAGATAAAAATAAATTTGGTCTGAAAAAAAAACGCCATACATACCCCTTATGTTTTTTTTCAGGTGGACATAATTAAATTGTTCACTGCTCGGCCTAGTAATGGACTAGACACCCCTGGGTGGCAGATCTATAATCAGAACTGTTTGTACTACATACCTGTGAAAGTGCATGAGGATTGTAGATAAAAATAAATTTGGTCTGAAAAAAAAAAAGCCATACATACCCCTTACGTTTTTTTTCAGGTGGACATAATTAAATTGTTCACTGCTCGGCCTAGTAATGGACTAGACACCCCTGGGTGGCAGATCTATGATCAGAATTGCTTGGCCTATATACCTGTGAATGTTCATGAAGATTGTAGACAAAAAATAAATTTGGTCTGAAAAGAAAACGCCATACATACCCCTTACGTTTTTTTTCAGGTGGACATAATTAAATTGTTCACTGCTTGGCCTAGTAATGGACTAGAGACCCCTGGGTGGCAAATCTATTATCAGAATTGTCTTGGCCTATATACCTGTGAATGTTCATGAAGATTGTAGACAAAAAATAAATTTGGTCTGAAAAGAAAACGCCATACATTCCCCTTACGTTTTTTTTCAGGTGGACATAATTAAATTGTTCACTGCTCGGCCTAGTAATGGACTAGACACCCCTGGGTGGCAGATCTATAATCAGAACTGTTTGTACTACATACCTGTGAAAGTGCATGAGGATTGTAGATAAAAATAAATTTGGTCTGAAAAAAAAAAGCCATACATACCCCTTATGTTTTTTTTCAGGTAGACATAATTAAATTGTTCACTGCTCGGCCTAGTAATGGACTAGACACCTCTGGGTGGCAGATCTATAATCAGAACTGTTTGTACTACATACCTGTGAAAGTGCATGAGGATTGTAGATAAAAATAAATGTGGTCTGAAAAAAAAAAGCCATACATACCCCTTATGTTTTTTTTCAGGTGGACATAATTAAATTGTTCACTGCTCGGCCTAGTAATGGACTAGACACCTCTGGGTGGCAGATCTATGATCAGAATTGCTTGTACTACATACCTGTGAATGTTCATGAAGATTGTAGATAAAAATAAATTTGGTCTGAAAAAAAAAAAGCCATACATACCCCTTACGTTTTTTTTCAGTTGGACATAATTAAATTGTTCACTGCTCGGCCTAGTAATGGACTAGACACCCCTGGGTGGCAGATATATAATCAGAACTGTTTGTACTACATACCTGTGAAAGTGCATGAGGATTGTAGATAAAAATAAATTTGGTCTGAAAAAAAAACGCCATACATACCCCTTATGTTTTTTTTCAGGTGGACATAATTAAATTGTTCACTGCTCGGCCTAGTAATGGACTAGAGACCCCTGGTTGGCAGATCTATGATCAGAATTGCTTGTACTACATACCTGTGAATGTTCATGAAGATTGTAGATAAAAATAAATTTGGTCTGAAAAAAAAACGCCATACATACCCCTTATGTTTTTTTTCAGGTGGAAATAATTAAATTGTTCACTGCTCGGCCTAGTAATGGACTAGAGACCCCTGGGTGGCAGATCTATAATCAGAACTGTTTGTACTACATACCTGTGAAAGTGCATGAGGATTGTAGATAAAAATAAATTTGGTCTGAAAAAAAAACGCCATACATACATACCCCTTATGTTTTTTTTCAGGTGGACATAATTAAATTGTTCACTGCTCGGCCTAGTAATGGACTAGAGACCCCTGGTTGGCAGATCTATGATCAGAATTGCTTGTACTACATACCTGTGAATGTTCATGAAGATTGTAGATAAAAATAAATTTGGTCTGAAAAAAAAACGCCATACATACCCCTTATGTTTTTTTTCAGGTGGAAATAATTAAATTGTTCACTGCTCGGCCTAGTAATGGACTAGAGACCCCTGGTTGGCAGATCTATGATCAGAATTGCTTGTACTACATACCTGTGAATGTTCATGAAGATTGTAGACAAAAAATAAATTTGGTCTGAAAAAAAAACGCTATACATACCCCTTACGTTTTTTTTCAGGTGGACATAATTAAATTGTTCACTGCTTGGCCTAGTAATGGACTAGACACCCCTGGGTGGCAGATCTATAATCAGAACTGTTTGTACTACATACCTGTGAAAGTGCATGAGGATTGTAGATAAAAATAAATTTGGTCTGAAAAAAAAGTCATACATACCCCCTTATAGTTTTTTGGTTAGAAATTATTGTTTTGGGATGTATTCAATTCCTCACTGCTCGGCCTAGGAATGGACTAGACACCCCTGGGTGACAGATCTATAATCAGAACTGTTTGTACTACATACCTGTGAAAGTGCATGAGGATTGTAGATAAAAATAAATTTGAAAAAAAAGTCATACATACCCCTTATAGTTTTTTGGGGTAGAAATTATTGTTTTGGGATGTATTAAATTCCTCACTGCTCGGCCTAGGAATGGACTAGACACCCCTGGGTGGCAGATCTATAATCAGAACTGTTTGTACTACATACCTGTGAAAGTGCATGAGGATTGTAGATAAAAATAAATTTGGTCTGAAAAAAAAGTCATACATACCCCTTATAGTTTTTTGGGTAGAAATTATTGTTTTGGGATGTATTAAATTCCTCACTGCTCGGCCTAGGAATGGACTAGACACCCCTGGGTGGCAGATCTATAATCAGAACTGTTTGTACTACATACAGTACTTTCATCGATAACGTTAGCTAGCTAGTTTGCTTTCATAAGTACATGCTGTAATCGTAAGTTAAAAGTTAGCTAGCGAGCGTGTATCATGGATGTAGATATGGCAACAAACAATGTGTGGAAAGTGGAGGCCCGTTTCCAGTTCTCATGACACAAGGTGAACTATAGTTGAAATTTAGGTTTAGACAAATTATGTTTTAAAATACATAATGACTGAATAATACAACAAAAATAGGCTCTGTGCATGTGTTTTGTTGTTGCCTAAAGACAAATGCTAGTGTCACATTCAAACACCATGTTATGTACGTGGGGACCTGCGGTGACACCAGCCTCCTGATCTCACTGGGAATCCCAAGTTAAGTCTGGGCTAATAGTCTTTTACTGTAGCTGACCATCTGCCTGCTGCTGCCTGCAGACATATGGGACTGCAGTAGCCTACCGAAGGCCTGCTAGAGCACCATGAACAGCACGGTGGGATAGCCTAGCCTACCGTAGGCCTGCTAGAGCACCATGAACAGCACGGTGGGATAGCCTAGCCTACCGTAGGCCTGCTAGAGCACCATGAACAGCACGGTGGGATAGCCTAGCCTACCGTAGGCCTGCTAGAGCACCATGAACAGCACGGTGGGATAGCCTAGCCATCCAGTAATCCAGGAGTTTGTTTTTATTTTGAATTGTAGGTATTGCCATTATTCAAGCACATTGCACATATAGACTTCAATCTATATGCTTTTATCAAACCACAGATATTAAAAGTTGGCTGAGTTGTATTAATTTCAAATAATAGCAGCATTTGTAATGGTCTCCAAGGGTATCCATCCTCAAAGTAGATACATTTTACTGCTAAATATCAGTGCATCACAAGGTGTGAGACTGTGATGCAGAGGAAAACCTACTGTAACTCATAGCATAGGTCCTCTCAATAACAGGCTGTAGATGTTGAATAGGCTGCAGCTTTTACTGAGATCATAATGTTATGCTACTTCTAGGTAGGTATGTACTGAAGGTACTTTATTACTCGCCGAGAGGAAATTGCACCGCTACAAAACCGGTGATGATACGACAGCTTAATTAATCTAATTAACGCATCACTCAAACTGTTATTCAATAGTTTAACCTAAATATTGCTGGCTGTGCCTTTAAAAACCAAACCTCAGATAGGCCTGTAACCAGGTATAATCAGAGTTGGATACAGTACATGCTGATCCCTGGTCAGTTTTAGAGTTTTTCCCCACTGATGTTCTGGTATGAATCTGAGTTAGGTCGGCTGATCCTGGACCTGGGTGTCTCCACATGGCCACAGAGCCTGTCTTGGTGAACCCTTTAAAGGCTGAGCCATGTTTACGAGCTTATTGGGTTCCATCTCCCGCACCAATCCACACACCCCATCTGTTGCTGGGCTTAATCAACTGCTCTGAACGCTGGCTAGCTCCCCAGAGATTTAGGGGTGGGGGGTGGGGGCGAAAGGGGCCGTCGCACCGGGCCTCGCACTTTAGAAGGCCTCGGGCTTTGAGCCGTCTCGGGTAGGGGGGTGGGGGGTGAAGATTCATCTTCAACTATGAAGATGAAACTCCGAGATGATCTTGAATCATCTTATATGGAAAACTTGGAAACGTGTCATTTTTCCAGGAGATTTGCATGCCAGTGTCAAAAGCGTGCTGGAAAGTTTCAAGCTGTTTCTGTGTCTGTCTGCCTGCCTTCCTGTCTGCCTGCCTCTCATACTCTCACGCGTGCATGACTATTAACAGTCTGCAAGGCACTAAAGCCTGCTGGGTCAAATCTCAACGAAGCCCCACGGTGATCTCTTAGAAAATGTTCACTTTACTGAAAGAAGTATTTCAATAATTTGGGATTTTATTCTCTGAATTGATCAATTGTAAAGCCCTGTTTGTTTTTCAAAGATGAAGCCTCATCTTAATCTCTCTCTCTCTCTCCATAGTGCATAGTACCTTCAAAATAAAGCGAGTGCAACACAAAGTAAAACTAAAAAAAAGTATTTATCTACCAGAGGGATTTGAAATCTGTAATGGCCATCTGTTCACTGGGTTGACTAATAATGAGTGTGTGTGTGTGTGTGTGTGTGTGTGTGTGTGTGTGTGTGTGTGTGTGTGTGTGTGTGTGTGTGTGTGTGTGTGTGTGTGTGTGTGTGTGTGTGTGTGTGTGTGTGTGTGTGTGGAGTGTGTGGAGTTCTGTAATTGTGTGAGAAGAACCTACTCTTCTGTTCTTGTCCGTCTCCCTGACCTCCTCGGCGGTCACCCCTTGCCTGATCATGATCTTGACGATGATGGAGTTGTTCTTGCTGCAGGCCTTGAAGAAGGACACGGGTTCGGGGCTGGCGGGTCCGGCCACACGGACCTGGTGTGGGTAGAAAGAGTCATCGGAAGCGATGCTTCTGGTGTCGCAGGGAAGATCTGGTAGCGAGTCAAAGTCAAACTCCTCAAACTGCTGGTAGACGTCGTCATCGTCGTCGTAGAAGTCATCGTCCGCCGGGGCCCAGCCGCTGCTATTTTCGTCCCCGGCCGAGAGGGACTGTCGAGGAGAGAGGTCCTGGTTGGGGACCGATCCGTTCTGCCGAACCTTTACTGAGGATTCCCCACCACTTGGGTCATCTGTGATCAGCACCATTTAACCCCCCCCCCCCCCTCCCACACACACACACACACTCCTTAGCTCAGAACCCTAGAATCCTGAAATCCTAGAATGAATGAGTCGTCACAGGGATCACAAGAGGTCACAAACAACGCCACACTCATTGGACCACACTCCCAACTTCCCCTAATTCAACGAATGACGTGGTCCGGTCTTGAACAGGATCAGAGATGTCATTGAGGTTTGTCTGACCAACTGTCATGGGAGTAAAACAAATCTAATTGTAATCCATCACTCTCGGGAATATGATGGTAAAAGTCAAAGACAGTGACCCTCCAGAAAACTGACAGCGTGGTCTCGTGGTCCTCTATAGCTCTGGCTCCAAAAAGCAACCGGCCACCCCGTACACAGCTTGTAAATCCATCCCTTGCTTTAAATCTGAAGTCACAGATACACCAGATGCTTTGTTTTCATGTGTTGACCCCTTAGTCCTTCGTTTCCATACAAAACCCGTTAGTTCCCCCCGAGCGAGAGAGACCAGGAGAGAAGCATTTTCTGAACTGACGCAAAATAATCCCTTTAGTGTCTTTCTCTCTCTCCCACCCTTTGCCTCCTCCCTCTCTCACTGCACTCTCCTCCACTTCCATTTTACAGTTAAAATTGGCACCCAGTCGTGAAAGACTTATGAAGGCTATGACGTGTGATTTGTGACGCATGCCTTCTAACGTACCGGAGTGTCTTCCAGTGTTGTCAACTGTATGTGTCCATGTGTAACCTACTTGGGCTGTTATGTAAGCAACGGTAGGCTATAACAGTAATCAAAGCTTTATTTGTAACTGTGTACTGTTGTACAATGGGATACAAACTCTAGTTCATGCTTACAACATTGGGGACTGGGCTTGTGTATCTATCTCGCGTATCTTTCTCATACCTTCCCCCCAGTGACGTAATGTGGGATTCCCAGGCTAGCTGTGACATTCTGACATTACCACTGCTCAGCCCTCTAACGTCTGCCTCATTTGCATATGACCCTAATCTTTGCCGGAGTCTATTTCTTGTCGGCCCTGTGTTAGCTGAAAGATAATTGGATACAGCTGGAATAACACTGTGCCGTTACTGTACGCATGGTGATTTTCTACCTCACCCCAATAGCTAGCCTGTTCAAGTCACATTGGCCGTTTATTTATTTAAATTGCAACTCCTAGTCCCTTTAAACATCTCTGGCCAGGCAAGATAACGCTACACACATGGTTCCTGAGGATGAAGACTCCAGTCTGGTGATCAGCCCAGAACACTGACAGCCATGACCACAAATAGAGAAAATAAGATGTCTCTGGAGCAGGATGATGTCATTGTGGCCAGGCTCCAACCAGCAAGCTTATTGGTTTGGGGTAGCAGTAGGTGCAAATCTGATTGGCTTGACCTTCAAGGAGCTGGTCTTGTCCTGAAGCCAGTTGATAACCCCTGGTTCCAAGCATGGGCCTTGTTATGTTATGTTATGTTATTTTTATTTATAATGCGCCCCCCAACCAACTGTGACATCAGCCCGGGGCGCAGCCCAGGTACAAAGGGAGACAAACAGAAACAAAGGACTGCAAACGAACAGATGAACAAGAAACGGCAGGAATTGGAGAGTGGCTGGCTGCTGTCGGGCGTAGCGCCGCCATCATGCTTCCTAACAAAGCGCTTCACAATACAAATAACAGATAAAAAGGAAGAAAGAGCGACATACAAAATGCATTACGACAATTACGACATACAAAATACAGTACAAGGCAATTACAATGAGAGGGAAAGGGGGGGGGGGTGTGCGTGTTTGTGTGTGTGTGTTTCTGAGTCTGTGAGTTCAGTCCACACGTGTGTGTGTGTGTGTGTGTAAGCCTGAAGGCCTCTGGCTGAGGAGACTCGGACGGAATGTCTTAGCGATAACAGCAGGTTGCTATGGAGACGTCCTCGATCAGCCTCAAGACCAAAAGCCTTGTAGAACCAAGGGCCTTGTAGAACCATGGGCCTTGTAGAACCATGGGCCTTGTAGAACCATGGGCCTTGTAGAACCATGGGCCTTGTAGAATAAATACTGCCTACTTGGATGTTGTTTAGATTTTAGAAAGTAATGTGGATGTTTTACTTGTTAAATCTGAAGATTGAGGGCGTTTTCCCAAACCCAGCATAGGCCCACATCAGCCTACAATCTACAGCTCATGAAATGTGGATTCTCCAGTCAACAGACTATTGAGCCCTGGAAATCAGCCCTGCAGCTATTAATAACTGGGTGAAAATACATCACATACAGTAACACACAACACAAAATTGACATACATATTTATTTTTAATAAAACAACAACAAATGTCACTCTCCCACACAGCTAACATAAACACAACATGAAGGGAGGAATACCGAGTAATTAATCAATTAATCAATCAAAGCTTTATTTGTATAGCGCATTTCATACCCAGAGGCAACAGACTTTACAGAGAACAAGGGAGGTGGGCATACGACCCACTCTCTACATATTTAGTAAGGCTTATTGTCATTCAACATCACAGGAAGTCTTGTCACTCAAATCCATAGAACAGTATGTGTATTACTTGTTAAAAACCCTTGCCCTAACTTCCAATACCATCAGTTAGCACGACCTGTTGGGAGATCTCAACTCTGTACAGTGACAGCCATGTAGAGTACAGTATGTCCACAGCGTTTGACCGGAAAACTAAACATGCTCTCCATCCATCCATCCATCCATCCATCCATCCATCCATCCATCCATCCATCCATCCATTCATCCATCCATCCATCCATCCACCCATCCATCCATCCATCCATCCATCCATCCATCCATCCACCCACCCATCCACCCATCCATCCATCCATCCATCCACCCATCCATCCATCCATCCATCCACCCAACCGACATCATTCAATATTCTTACACATGACCACATAAGGCTGGAGATGACAGTTTAATGTTTTCATGGTTTAAAATTACAGACGTCTGTTTACAAGCCCTTGACAAACCATTTACATTTAAGCATCAGCTGTTACTCATACACCACCATATGCATGTATAAAAATAGAATGTTTGCTGTAATAAAAGTCGAAAGGTGAGACTTATCTAGCTTTAGGTCACTTAGGATAGGATCTCAACACTGAATACACCTTGAAGACACCTCCGGAAAAGCCTCAATCCAGACACAGACGCGATGCAACACTCTAATGTAGTCAACAGGTTTGCCATGGTAAAACAATTAATACCCTTACAAATGTATTATTATTTACAAAACAAAGGCTATTAAATATCTGACTTAAGTACATTCAAAAATATGAATGTTTAATAGTCATAAATCAATGTAATTTCTCTGGATGAGAAGCTCTCTAACCAGCTACTGTATGCTGGAGTTGCATCACCACATTGAAATACTGAAGCTATACTTATGATTGGGCTTGAAAAGGATTCTGAAAGATCACTTGTTTAAAGTGCAACAGAATGAATATGTGATGTCGGCAAAACAAGAAAGCTTAAGTGACCAAAAATGACGGACCGCCTTTATTTCTCTGGCTAGGAGTTCTGCAGGCAGAGAAGACATCCACATTCACCATGAACCACCTCCCTCACCTCCACACTGTAAAACCACACTGTAAAAACAATAACGACTAATAAATAAAAACTCTGAAACCGCTCCTGGTCCTGTCCAGGCTGACTCCTCTGGCTTGAATTACAGCAGGGGAGGAGTTTGTAGTTATACTCGAGGTCAGGCACAAGCGTTGAAATAAAGGCTGAAAATAAAGTTACAAATCAATTTGGGCCCCCAGTGTCCAAGACATCAGACAATGTCAATACTGTGCTCTCCCTAGAGGAGGTGGACGGGTCAGATACTTGAGAACGCGCTTCTCCCACAGTTGAAAATAAACCCTTCTGTTTGCTCGTCCAGGCCTCCAGGGCCTTGAGGCGGGCGGGAAAGATTGTGGTCGGCCCTTCCCACCCTGGTCACAACCTCTCTGATCCACTCCCCTCTGGCAGGAGGCTGCGGTCCATCAGGACCTAAACCTCAACCACACAAAAACCGTTTCTTCCTCGACTGCTACTGACCTCATCAACAGGGTCCGGGACCCTCACTGACCCTGCACGTTATTGTAGATTGTACTGTATGTATGGTACTGAATTGTATTTGCCACTTCATTATTGTATTTTGCACTGTCCTGTCTTGTCATTCCACTTTGTTTATTGATATCCTCCAACAGTCAATTGTGTCAATATTACGCAATAAAGCCGTTCCTGATTTCTGGTTCTGTCCATGCATCTGGCTGGAAATCTACTCTGAAAACACACAAGTGAATGTCTATTCCCCCGAGCCAAGAGACCGGCCCGTCTGAACGACATCACCTGCATCCCTCCCGCGATTGGCCGTCCATTTCCCAGACTGCACCACACCCCGAATCAGACAAGACTGGCGTTGGGGAGAGCAAACCACACAGATCAGCACCTGGAAACGGCCGCTATGACGACAGCTACTTTTAATAAATTAAACTATTCACTCTGTGAGTGAAACAAACAAACAACAAAACATCGTTCACACCCAGTTGGTCTGAGGTCCTAGTTGTGAGGGGAGCGGCTGTGTGTTCCCGAGCTCATCCTCGCCGCCTGGCGCTCGTAGTTCACCAGTCTCTGCCCAACGAGGTACCTGGAGGAAGGAGAAGCATCGACAGGCTAAAGGCACCATCTGCAAGATCCTACACATGCGTCAGTTCTGCTGACGCAGCTGCACCGAACATCCGGAACATACCGTTTACCAGAGAGGAAACGAGACCTGACGGCAGCTTCTTACTAAAAATATGTCGTAAAATAAAAGGTCCCATCCTTTGTGATGTTTTTCAACCATGGTAAAACCAACATGAATAACTCTCAAGAACCTGAATCAGGATTATGGGCCGATATTCATAATTAGCCTCTACTAGTGCAAACGTGCGTCGTGGTTGTCTGGCACATTCTATATATCTAATATGAGTGATTAAATCAGTGACCCATACAGCACAGACACAGAAACCATTACTCACAACACCAGAGGCAGATACATTTCAACACAATCAGTTAAAATTCACCATGCAAATCATCAACTCCGGCACGCACCACCAACCGAAACGAACCGTCTCTTTACGTGCTACAAACCGAAACGAACGCACCCATAACTGAATAAAGTCTTACAACGCTTTAGCTATAAGATTCAAGCCCATTCACCTGCCGAATGTCAACTTCATACATTGTCTGTTTCTCTAGTCCCTGCTATTTAAAACAGATGTGGGTTAGACTGAGGCCTGCTTTACACAAAATGCGTATTGCTGTGTATTCGAACCGTGAAAACTATCTGCAATTACATGGCCGTTTTGGCCAGAAACACTAAAACACACTATTCTAGCCCGAATACGTTGTTCGGGCGTATTCCAAGGCGTCCGGACTTCGAGGGTGGTTTTCGCCGGGGTAATTTCTAGGCTTAAACCAAGGAAAATATAAACTTTTTTTTCGGCGAATGTGCATTCGTGTAAATCCCGTCCTGAACGCTGTCCAGTGACTCACTTGTCGTTCTTGATGTGTTCGTAGAGGCGGCGGAACTGGCGGACCTGGAAGGAGAGGACGCCCAGCAGGACCGTCACCATCAGCAGGCACGGGTAGATCCTCCGACCCACCAGGGTCTGCATCTCCACCGTCACGCCTGCAGGGAGACCAGCCAATCAAATCAAACTAGAGCAGATTCAGCTTGGCGCTCAGGTGAGAACAGGGTAATACAAGAGAACAGGGTAATATGAGTCTATCAGGTGCTCTTGGGATTTGGGACGGAAACTTCAATGCAAGAACAGCAGGTCCCCAGGCACTCAAAACCAGAAGGTGAGGAAGGTAGGAGAAAAAAGACTTTATTCAGTCATCTTGGGCTTAAAAATATTAAAAAACGACATGTTTCGACCGCACTGGTCTTCTTCAGGGCAGAGATTGGTGACCAGTGCTGTCGAAACATTGGTTTTTAATACTGTACTGTACACAGGCACAAGAGGGGGGCGTACCCATACAAAATGTGCACGCTAAATGCCCGCGCGCACGTGACTGACCTAGTAGAGGGACCACTCCCGTGGCGATGGCGTAGGGCACGCAGAGGCACAGCAGCAACACCGCGATGACAGGCGCCGCCAGCCTGCGCACGATGAACCGCAGGTCGATCTGACGGATGCCGTTGGCGTACACCTAGAGACAAAACAAGCGGACGGTTAGAGAAGCCGTTCGGATCCCCAGACCAGGATCCTGCAGGGGTTTCCGGACCCGGCGGTGACGGGCCAGCGGGACAGACCTGCTCGATGACAGTCTTCAGCCACCACTGGGGTCCCATCAGGGTGATGGCAGCGATGATTTTGGCATGAAGCACTCCCAGGGCCCAGTCCTGAAAAACGGGTGATACATGTTATCTGGTAGGTGAAGGTAAGTTCTGTTTATTGGAGGTCGACTGCACATTGTAAAATCTATCTGGATGTGTATGGAAGTTGGTGTTATACAGTCTTATAACAGTGTTACGTAGTCTTATAGCTGTCTTGGGTAGTCTTATAGCAGTGTGTAGTCTTATAGTAGTGTTATGTGGTCTTATAGCAGTGTTATGTAGTCTAATAACAGTGTTACGTAGTCTTATAGCCGTCTTGGGTAGTCTTATAGCAGTGTGTAGTCTTATAGCAGTGTTATGTAGTCCTATAGCAGTGTTATGTAGTCTTATAGCAGTGTTATGTAGTCTTTAGCAGTGTTATGTAGTCTTATAGCCGTGTTATGTGGTCTTATAGCCGTGTTATGTGGTCTTATAGCAGTGTTATGTGGTCTTATAGCAGTGTTATGTGGTCTTATAGCAGTGTTATGTGGTCTTATAGCAGTGTTATGTAGTCTTATAGCAGTGTTATGTAGTCTTATAGCAGTGTTATGTAGTCTTATAGCAGTGTTATGTAGTCTTATAGCAGTGTTATGTAGTCTTAAAGCAGTGTTATGTAGTCTTATAGCAGTGTTATGTAGTCTTATAGCAGTGTTATGTAGTCTTATAGCAGTATGTAGTCTTATAGCAGTGTTATGTAGTCTTATAGCAGTGTTATGTAGTCTTATAGTAGTGTTATGTAGTCTTATATCAGTGTTATGTCGTCTTATAGCAGTATGTGGTCTTATAGCAGTGTTATGTGTCTTATAGCAGTGTTATGTGTCTTATAGCAGTGTTATGTGTCTTATAGCAGTGTTATGTGTCTTATAGCAGTGTTATGTGTCTTATAGCAGTGTTATGTAGTCTTATAGCAGTGTGTAGTCTTATAGCAGTGTTATGTAGTCTTATAGCAGTGTTATGTAGTCTTATAGCAGTGTTATGTATCTTATAGCAGTGTTATGTGTCTTATAGCAGTGTTATGTAGTCTTATAGCAGTGTTATGTGTCTTATAGCAGTGTTATGTAGTCTTATAGCAGTGTTATGTATCTTATAGCAGTGTTATGTGTCTTATAGCAGTGTTATGTAGTCTTATAGCAGTGTTATGTGTCTTATAGCAGTGTTGGGCCATGGGAGCAGGAGCACCCGTACCTGCCAGGGGTAGAAGAGTGGTGTCTGGTCCAGAGGGACCCTGAGAGGAGCAACGATGACCAGCTCAAACAGGAGGCCCAGCAGCAGAGGAATCACCCCTGCTAGTAGCACTGCTACACTCACAGTCTTCACGATCTACACACACACACACACACACACACACACACTTAGAATTAGGTTAGTAACCACATCACCAACTAACAATAATCAAAATCATGATATCACAATGATCCAAATGATGCCATTTCCAGCCTATTTTCACACATGACCTAACTCTAACCCTAACCATCACCCGGAGGAGCTGTATGTCAGAATGCAAATGTCCGAATCAGTTGGACCGGACATTAAACAGACTCTACCTAGCCAGCTCCCTGGTACAAAGTATATTATCCGATATGTCCGGACATAATTCATATGACGGCTTCTGACCCACACATATTGTACGATGCGTCCGATTCCTGCTACTACTA
>NC_140257.1:16284583-16429583 GCF_949987555.1 Borostomias antarcticus
TTCCCATGTCAGCTCCTCTGCTGCTCTGTCCCACTCCAGGGCGTTCCAGTTCATGTCGTCTGCATAGAGATACACACACACACCTCTGTAACTGACACGCTTCTGCAAGAGTGGGGCGGACACACACACACACACACACACACATGTCCTTCACATGTACCTTGTCCACCGTTGTTGCCGTCGGCTCCGTCTTCCGCTCCGGCCTCGTCTTCGTCCTCGTTGTCCAGCTCTCCGTCCTCCTCCTCCCCCCCCGGGTCCCCGTCTGCGTCCGGGGCCTCCGCCGGCCCCGCCTGCTCCGCGGGAGGCTCCGCCCCAGGGGCGTGGCCGGGCTCTCTCTGTCCGGGAGCCGGACCCTGCTGGTGGGGGGTAAGGGACTGGGGTCAACTCAGGACACACCTGGGGGGTGCGCTTGATTTATCTCTCTGGCGTGCAGAGCTGGTGTCACTGAGCTTGTCCCATTGATGCCCAGTGGTGGAACGAACTGCCCACTGACGTCAGGACAGCAGAGTCGCTGCCCATCTTTCACCACAGCCTCAAAACTCATCTCTTCAAGAAGTACAACCAGGATCTTCCCTCTTAAACACCTATTGTATTTATATTTTGCTACTCTTGCTCCTTGCCTTTAGCAGTAGATTATGCTCTTAGTCACTTGTTTAGAGAGGAGATTCACTTGTGAGTTCTGGCGAGTAATAGTACACTAACTGCATACCAGTATGTTAAATGCAATTACTATAAGTCGCCTTGGATAAAATAACCTGCTAAATGACTGTAATGTGATGATTCTGTCACATCTGACAGACTACCTCAACCGCACTTTTGCGTTTTTTCAAATATCTCAGAGGTATGGCAAACAGGCCCGGGCCGGTCCAGTGGTACACGGTTCTCCTGAGTGTGGGCGAACCAGTACCTCGTTGGGCTGGGCCGGCGGCTGGTTCTGCTCCAGCCACTGGGGGGCGCCGCCGTGGATGATCTGCTCTCGCAGCCACACCAGGCTGATGAAGGCACAGAGCGTGCACATCACCACGAAACAGCCCTGCAAGCAGTCCGCCAGCAGGTTCTCCCTGGGGACGGACAGAGGAGCAGACCGGGGGTGAACGGCTACACCAGAAAAAGAATGGGACTAATAGAAATGCTAGAAAGACACACACACACACACACACACACACACACACTTACGTGGAGAGCATGTCTAAGGGCAGGGTGAGGAGCGAGCTCACAGAGCCGGTAAACAAACACTTGTAGATGCGACCTGTATAGTCAAAACACACACACACAATCAGATTGTTATGGGATCGTCTTCATTGCAACCCTTTGGCATACTTTGTGTCACAGAGATGAAGGACACTTACATGCTGTGAGAGGCACCACTCCCAGCCAGGCGAAGGCCACCAGCGTGTAATGAAACCAGTATCTGACCGCCGTGCCCACGCTCGTCACCAGGCCGGCAAAGATGTCCTGGACTGGCAGCCTGGTCGGCATGTCCGGAGAGTAGACTGGACAGGGAGAAGAACAGGAACAAAGTCCTCACACTGGTGGTCAGGATAGTCACACTGGCTTAGGTGGGAGGGACAGAGAGTGATTGTGTGTGTGTGTGTGTTGGGGGGGGGTGCTTACTTGGTGTAAAAGCAAATCTGTGTTTGCATAGTTCACAGTATTCCTTTCTGCTGTGTTTCAGCCACTGAACCAAGCTGTGTAAGTGGAGACACACAACAAGAGAGAGAAGTCAGTGGTCACAGCTGATCTAGTAGCATGAGAAAAGTGTTTAGCATATTTAGCATAGACCTAAGAACTCCCACAAAGTGATATTCCAGTCAAACATCATCCCGTTAACCAGTAACATCATCCCGTTACTCAGTACCATCATCCCGTTAACCAGTACTGTCCGTTGACTAGGGGTTGAGGACATGTGCCCATCTTTCATCGCAGGCTCAAAACTCATCTCTTCAAGAAGTACTACAACAATCCTCCCTCCTAAGCACTTATTGTATTTTATTGTATTATATTGCACTGTACTTTAGATTGCTATTCTTGCACTTTGCCTTCAGCACTAGATTATGCTCTTAGTCACTTGTTTTAGAGAGAAGATGCACTTGTGAGTTCTGGCAAGTAGTAGTACACTGGCTCTTCCTACGTTAAATGCAGTTATTGTTAGTCGCTTTGAATAAAAGCGTCTGCTAAATGACTGTAATGTAATGTAATGTAATGTACCATTCTTGATGGATGAACTTGATGCTTCCAGTGCAGACACACGGGTGGTACAGGGGCTTGTCTGGGCTGCCCTCTGAGCGACACACCCTGCATATATCTGCTGTAGGACAGGAACAGGAATGAGAGACACAAACTGGTAATACAAGGCTGAGTAGAAAATAAGCGTTCAATGTATTTGTCATGTTGAGTTAACTATTTATGACATACATGTGACACCAACACTGGCTCCACCTGTGCTGGAGTAGGCTGTACAACAGGCATCTAGCTAACTTAGCTATAGCGTGTGTGTGTGTGTATCTGTGCGCGTGTGTGTATGTGTGTGTGTGTATCTGTGTGTGTGTGTATCTGTATGTGTGTGTGTATGTGTGTATCTGTGTGTGTGTGTGTGTATCTGTGTGTGTGTATCTGTGTGTGTGTGTGTGCGTGTGTATCTGTGTGTGTGTGTATCTGTGTGTGTGTGTGTGTGCGTGTGTATCTGTGTGCTAGCCACGACTAGATAAACTAAGCATTGCTAAAGTAGAAATCTTTGCTGTAGAAGTGATTTTAGCTGGTTACGCCAACGATGGAAGCGTAATTAGCTAGAATTGCAGCTAGCGGTACTAGCTAGCTAGCTAACTGAGCTAACACCCCACCTATAGACATTATGATTCTCTAACGAGTTAAATGTGTTATGACAACAGCTCCATGTTAACCCTAACCCAGTTATAACACTGTCATACAGTGACAATGTAGTGCATACATGCACAGAAAGCTGTTGCATCCGTTAGCTAGCGTTAGCTCCCTGAGCTAGGCGGTAGTAAGTTACCTTCCTCGGTGTCCATCTTGACAGCTGGGGCACACTAGCCTGGACTAGCTGGTAGCTAAGCTAACAGGCAAGTTATCTAACTTAAACAAACATAATTCATTTTGAAGTCAGACATCAACGGGTATGGTGACAATGACGCTGGACAGATATGGTCTTGGATCTGCTTAAAGCTGGGTGGATCTTATCATGGCTGCTCCGGCTAGCATGGTTCAGATGAACTGTGACAGTCACACGTAAACAGGGACGGAGGGTGGCTTGAGCAGGCGTGACCACTAGGTGGCGCTAAATCGTTCCAGGTCTTTATTGCAAATAAATAGGCTCTGTGCACCAGCTCCACTACTTCCTGAATGTCCCTTGGCATCTTTATTTCCTGTCCTATATGATTGGATTAAGTGATTAATCAGGTGTGCGGCAGACCAAGCGCACACCTGATTCATCACTTAATCCAATCATATTGGACAGGAAATAAAGATGCCAAGTGACTTTCAGGAAGTAGTGGAGCTGGTGCATAGAGCCTATTATGTATTTTACCATTTTCTTACGGAGGAAAAAATGTATGAATGCATGGCCGCTTAGGGCTTCCGTATCTTACCATACAAAACAAGGGTGTTTGAGATAAACCTCATTTAATTAAATTGTTAAATTTATATCAAAACCAAAATGTATGACCACATGTTGTACACAAGCTTTGCCATTACTGGGTTTAGGTGCAGATGATTTACATTCATACTGTAGCAAACATCGTCATGCCACAGTTTTATCGTCTGTGCTTTGTAGCTGTGCTGGTGCCGGTGCAGTCTGCTGAGCTGCTGCTCCTCGTTGTGACTTGAAGGTGCTGGCGTCGTACACCCACACGGTGTCTATGCCCTCCCCTGCTGTGGCGTCAGGGGCCCAGGACGGGAAGGGGAAGCGACAGGCCACCACCTTGGCTGAGCTCTGCAGCTCTCTCTCCAGCTTGTCCTCCAGCTGCTCCATCTGAGAGCACATGTCATTGCATTAAAGATCACTATTAAACTGGTTCAAAGGTACACTCAGCTATCTCTGCTCAGTTAACTTTAAATTAATAACTACACTCACCATTTGAGGGACTCCAAATATGACGACATTGGAGTACTGAGAGAAACTGACCTGAAATGATAACAAAGTCACTTGTTTTGACTGAATTTAAGGCCTAATCACTTTAACACAAGTCCATCTTGACATCTTGAAGTCAGGGAAGCATTTTTACAGCTCACTTTTCTGGCCCCCGGGTGAAACTGTTTTTTTTGCTTCCCTCTGGAATATGTAGGGGTGGGTCGTATGCCCACCCCCCAATTGTTCTCTGTAAAGTGCACTGTGTTGCCTCTGTGTATGAAATGTACTATACAAATAAAGTTTGATTTGATCTGAACACATCATATCTCTCCCCTCTCAAATCCACCCCTTGATTCCCCATCTCTACTCTTGCCTCCTCGTTGGAGGAGAATCCATGAGTCCTTCATAAAGACTTCTCACATGCTGTACATTTTGAGCAGGAGACGAGGAAAGAGAAGGAATGAAAGCAAGCAAGGTAAATATAAAATGCCATTTGAGATTCACTCAGTGTCTACAGAAAGGACCAGTTTAAAGCTCAGTGAAACGGTATAAGATTTTGGAAGTTGTGTAGTGTGCTCAGGCCCAGCTGTCTGCGAGGGTGAGACTAACCTTCCACAAGTTGGATATGTGGAAGGACGTAGAGTGGTGGACTCCTTCTCTCCAGGCCTTGTAGCGAGAGTACCACACCAGCCACGGGTTCAACTCCAACCCCTCAGCTCTGAAGCCCCGCTTGGCAGCTGCTATCACCTGGACATCAGAGACAGTGGAGCTCAAGTTTTCAGTGCAACATTGGCAACGTTTGATGATACTTTAGAAACAATTCATGTTTAAGTAGGCCTAAATATACCTGGGTGTATTTTTAAAACATAGGGATTTTTCCTCACACACCAGGTGAAAACCGCTGTGGGCAAGATTTCTGAAAGGCCACTGCCCTTGTCAAAAAAAAAACTATAGTTTTTATTATTATTATTATTATCCTACTGTATTTTATACGGTTTACTATTTATAGGCCACTGTATAGAATGAGCAGGAATACGTTGACGCGTGTTTTTAAGCACCGCAGAAAATAAATCTTGATGAATTGTACTTTTCTCTAAATTTATAGCGCCAAATTGCCTATAAACACAAAGAAATAACCTCTAACGGCTTGGAAAGAGTTTATATACTTTAGAATTCCAGTGACGGAATAATAAAGACGTTATGCGTCATAGCAACAGAGGCTGTAGCCCATACATTCATGCTGTAGCCTATGATTGTTTGTGAATGTGTTTGACAAATACAAAAACACTGAAGGCCTCGGCTATCAGATCTGTGATGATCAAAACAAATTAAACAAACAGGGCTAGGGTTAACAGTTAAATCTATTATGCATTGAACAATTAGTGTACTCCCATTCAAAAAGTAACATTTAATAATCATCATCATCAATCATCATCATTTAATAACATTTAGTAATCATTAACACTTAAGCAGAGAATAGCCTACATTAAACTTACTATCCTTCCATCTCCACTGCCAATGTCCACCAGGGACCCTGATCTGGACCGGAGGACCCTCAGGACGTTGTCCACCTGGGCCGAGGTCGCAGGGACGAAGGGCAGACACACCTTCCTCAGAGCCGGGGCCACGAAGGGGCCCGCCACCGCATAGAGGGCCACCAGAGACCCCCCAACCAAGCCTGTAGCGATCAGTCCGAGGCGTTTCTTGATGCCACTGTCGCTGACGGTACTTTGTGTTGCATCCGATTGAAATATAACGTTACTGGTCTCTGACATTACAAAATAGTGTCCGGTTTGATTTTTTTTTTTTTTTTTTTTTAAAGTACAGCAATTCGGTAGATGGACGCTCACCGAAGTCAAGGACAGTCAGTTCCAGGCATCAAACAACTTTCTTTAGACTACATCAAGCATATAACTTAACACTGATAATAATAACGTAGTTGCAAACAAAATATGTATTTGCAACGACTGACCAATACAGTAAAGTGATATTAGATTGCTAAATTCTTTTGAACGCTGACTGTGCATTGCAATAATATGTCCGACTTGATGACTGAATCACCGCTCACTAGTTCCTATGCGTTTATTTGACTAACTTTTCTTGCAATGGTGTTAAGACGATTTACACGTGGTTTTCAAGTGTTTATTGGCACAGTCACAACGCCATGATAAAATAAACATTTTCATTCGAGAGGAGGACCCGGCCCCGGCCCCGAAGCCAGAGAACCGGTGAGAACCGCTACCATTAACTAGACAGCTAGGAGCTACAGTTCTAGCAACCAGCCAACTACTGTTCTAGTAAGATAGCTGCTAGATAACATTACACTACCATTAACTAAATGACAGATGAACTAGACAGCTACTACAGTTCTAGTAAGCGAGCTTTCACTAGCCAGCCTCAACCACTGCCCTGTTCTAGTGAGGTGCTACTGTTAGCTAGCTTGCCAGCTGGCACACTTGCAAATACTTCCTGTCCAAATAAATACATAAAAGTCCAGTAGCAGCAGCCAGGACACATGTTTCCATTCTCATGAATGCTTATATTATAATGTGCTATGCTAGCTAGCCGGTCCTGTTGACATGTCTTTTTAAAACCTTTATGTGCTGCTACTCACAGAATCAGCTGTGGCCTCTGATCTAGACACCCACCCCCAGCCCCCAGAAGATGCTTTAGATGGTGAGTGAGTGACTGGTAGACACTGGTTGGCTATTAAACTTAAACTAGCAAAATGTAGATGTAAGTTAACCCAGGTTAAGATAGCCTACATATGAAACAGTTAAGTTACATAAAGAAATCCATGATTATTATATAAATAAATAGTGTTAAGTTAATTAATAGAAATTCATATAGAGTTGATTTCTTTTTAAATCCTTTATGTCCTGCTACTCACAGAATCAGCTGTGGCCTCGTCTGACCTAGACACCCACCCCCAGCCCCCATAAGATGCTTTAGACGGTGAGTGAGTGAGGTAGACACTGGTTGGCTAGTTAAACTTATTACTGAACTATTGTACTGAATAGCAACATGTAGATGTAATCCAGGTTAAGACAGCCTACATATGAATGCTCTTGAAATAAGAGAGGCGTTTATTAGCCAATCAACAGCCTCCTAGCCAGCTTCCTGTAAACTCTACAGTGCTACATAGATGTATTCCCAAGTCTTAAGAAGACACTGTTCTGGTCTTACTGTCTACAGAGCCAGGTCCTAGCCAGTTAGAAACAGAGAGTGAAGGGAGTGAAGAGGCTCATAGTAGTTCCAGTCATGAAACTGCTACAGACAGAGACAGTCCAAGCACAGGAAGTACACAAGTAAATGTCTATGGAGAGGTTAATTGGAAAAAGAACATAGAGAAACAGACAAATGAATACAAAATGATACATAATTAAACATTTTTAAAAAAGGGGTCGAAAAAAGTGGTGACGAAAAGTCGGAGGTGTAGGGACCCACACCAATATTCTTTAAAGGGGCCCAAAATTCCTAGCAACGGCCCTGGTTACAAACAACAAATGTGTGGAGGTTGGGGCCACGGCCTGTCAATCATTTCTGACTGACACGCCCTATTTGACACGCCCACAAAACGAGGTGAGCTTGGAGAGGGGGAAAAGTGGGCATATAAAGAGGAGTTTTATAGTACTTGATGATGACATGAGACAAATGACAGAATAACAACACTTATGGACATTTTCACTTTGATTTTACCTAAAGATAACTGGCATGTGTCACATTCAACCACTGTATGATCCCTTTAATAAGAAAACGAGATTCAATAAATTAGCCAATTTTAATTAAGGACAAAACAATCAACGTATTTGGAGAAATACAAGAACTCACCACACAACACTGAAATGCATAAATCAAGTGCAAACAAATATACGTACAAAAATTAAATAAACACATCTCGGGCCTACATTCCACACAAATACAACTTAAGGAAGAGAAAGGGATACAAGAATGCAGGATTCATAAATTAGAGATGTTCATAACATACAATAGACAAATATATTTACATATATTTTCTGGTACAACACTGACACATGCACACAACGATGTTCAAAATGAAACTATCAACTCGTCAACACTGTAAATGAGGGAGCTTTACGATAAATAAAGATTTGAAATCAAACTATAGACTGTTCCATATATTTCTGAAATACCTGTTACTAATAGTTGCCTAAATTATGGAAAGAATGGGAGAACACACATTTCCATCAAGACAAAAAAAAAAGCAAAGCAATAACGTTGGTTTAAACAAATGGATCAACAGAATGTTTTTGGAACAAAATAACATGAAAAGGAAGTCACGTGGTTGGGTATGCAAGGTCCTTCTACTCTAGAGACGCCAGCGCTACTGTATCCTGTCCAGAAAAATGTATTTGTCCCCCCCCCCCCCCCCCCCCAGAGATTATCATAGGATATATAAACACATCACAGTTGAGCTACCCCCATCTATCTTATTTCTATACAGTCCTGTCAGATCTATTCAAGTGTCTCCCACACATGCTTGTATATTTGATCCTACCGTACCTCTTACCTCAGAGGTCATTGGGCGTGGCCCGGTGCACATCGGGGTGGGGGTGCTGGTACTCATGCCCGGCCAGGCTGTGCTGGTGGCGGAGGATGTGGTGGCGGTGGTGGTGGCTGGTGGTGGGTCCCTCCTCCATCATGTCCCCGTTGGGCTCGCCCCCATCCTGCGAGTAGCTGTGCTTCATCACCCAGATGCTGCGCCGGCTCGTGGGCGTGGTGTGGTGCGAGCGAGACGACTGGGCCACCGAGGTCTCCGCCATCACGTCGGAGGAGGCGGCGGTGGCATCACGCGCGCTGAGGTCACTGCGGCTGCCGCGGACGCTGGATGTCTGCGAGCCGCAGTGGTGGTCGCGGATGCACTTGGACGACGCAGAGCGGTGGAGCTTCTGGAACTTGTCGAAGTCGTCGGCCGCGTGGTCAGCGACCGGGGACGACGCCCGGCGGATGGCGCACAGCTCGTAGTGCGGGGGCTCGAAGGCCTGGTGGAACAGGGCGGGGTCGAAGTCATCCCTTCGGATGATGTATTTCTTGCGCGGCTGTTTGACCTGGATGACGCAGGACACGATGAGGAGGATGAGCACCAGGCCGCAGGTCACGGTGATGATGGTCACGTTGGTGTTGTCCAGGTTGTCCAGGATGCTGGCTTCACGCTTCTCTGTGGAACATAGATGGCTTTCTTGCTTTACATTGGGGGGATTGTGCACCATATTTCATTTACATTTCATACATTTCATTTATTCTATTTGTTAAAAAGGGTCAGTGTACAGTTAAAACATATACTTCTTTTTTTTTTTTCTTTCACTGGGGCAAGTGCAATGTGGGTTGTGTGCAATAGTCTATGTATGTGCAATGTGTTGTGTTGTGTACTGTATGTGCAATATGTTGTGGACAACGTGTTGTGTGTAGTATATGTATGTGAGACATGTGATGTGTTGTGTGTAGTATATGTATGTGAGACATGTGTTGTGTGTAGTATATGTATGTGAGACATGTGATGTGTTGTGTGTAGTATATGTATGAGAGACATGTGATGTGTTGTGTGTAGTATGTGTATGTGAGACATGTGATGTGTTGTGTGTAGTATATGTATGTGAGACATGTGATGTGTTGTGTGTAGTATGTGTATGTGAGACGTGATGTGTGTAGTATATGTATGTGAGACATGTGATATGTTGTGTGTAGTATATGTATGTGAGACATGTGTTGTGTTGTGTGTAGTATATGTATGTGAGACATGTGATATGTTGTGTGTAGTATATGTATGTGAGACATGTGTTGTGTTGTGTGTAGTATATGTATGTGAGACATGTGATGTGTTGTGTGTAGTATATGTATGTGAGACGTGATGTGTTGTGTGTAGTATATGTATGTGAGACATGTGATATGTTGTGTGTAGTATATGTATGTGAGACATGTGTTGTGTTGTGTGTAGTATATGTATGTGAGACATGTGATGTGTTGTGTGTAGTATATGTATGTGAGACATGTGATGTGTTGTGTGTAGTATATGTATGTGAGACATGTGATGTGTTGTGTGTAGTATATGTATGTGAGACATGTGATGTGTTGTGTGTAGTATATGTATGTGAGACATGATGCGTTGTCCTCCTCTGTTTCTATGTATAGAGTTGATTTGTGCAGCAAACGAGTCCAAGACACATTTTCCTGAGGGGACAATAAAGTATATTCTATTCTATTCTATTCTATTCTATTCTATTCTATTCTATTCTATTCTATTCTATTCTATTCTATTCTATTCTATTCTATATAGCAACATATAATGCACTGATAATGTACCAGATTATAGCTTGAAGCTAATTTACATCTGCATTCCCTTTGGCAGCTCAAGATACAAACACAGTAACAAGTAATAAAGACTTAAACAACATACTGTACGAACACACAAAATACAACACAGCACATATGCTTGCCCCCCCAAAAAAACAATAAGACTCAATGGGTACATGACTGAGCAGCTTTTAACAGACGTTTTAAGCTAGATTTAAAAGTGCTGATAGAACTCCATCTCCTCACATCTTCAGATAGGGCATTCCACTGATTTGTGTCTCTCTCTGAGAAGGCATAACACAACGGTGTTCATTATACAGATGGATCACACAATAAAACCGCCCATCTAGACTTCTGCTCCGTCAGCTGAAACAGTCCTGAGCCACGCCCACCCATATCCAACACCGGTGGGTTGCTCACCTGTGCAGTGGTTCTCGTCCCAGGGGTAGACACAGTTCTGAATTCCATTGCACACCAGCGTGTGGTTGATGCACATGTTGCTATGGCAGAAGAACGTGTCTCCATCACAAGGGGCTGAAAGCAAGAGCACAAAGAGAAGACGCATACTGTAACTGTCATGTCCCGAACGCAGTTCCAGGATTGAACGCTGATTCACAGCACTATCTGAGCACTATAGGAACTAACCATCCTCTGTCTGAGCACTATAGGAACTATCCATCCTCTATCTGAGCACTATAGGAACTAACCATCTCCTATCTGAGCAGTATAGGAACTAACCATCCCCTATCTGAGCACTATAGGAACTAACCATCCTCTATATGAGCACTATAGGAACTAACCATCCTCTATATGAGCACTATAGGAACTAACCATCCTCTATCTGAGCACTATAGGAACTATCCATCCTCTATATGAGCACTATAGGAACTATCCATCCTCTATCTGAGCACTATAGGAACTAACCATCCTCTATCTGAGCACTATAGGAACTAACCATCCTCTATCTGAGCACTATAGGAACTATCCATCCTCTATCTGAGCACTATAGGAACTAACCATCCTCTATCTGAGCAGTATAGGAACTAACCATCCCCTATCTGAGCACTATAGGAACTAACCATCCTTTATCTGAGCACTATAGGAACTAACCATCCTCTATCTGAGCAGTATAGGAACTAACCATCCTCTATCTGAGCACTATAGGAACTAACCATCCTCTATCTGAGCACTATAGGAACTAACCATCCTCTATCTGAGCACTATAGGAACTAACCATCCCCTATCTGAGCACTATAGGAACTAACCATCCTCTATCTGAGCAGACTGCTCAATGAAAATGCATAGCCTGAATACCCCTCCTTTTAAATTATGTCTAGTTTAATGTAGCTTAATGTACTTTTTAACATGTATATTGTAAAGGGCATGTCATTCATCCTGTGTAAACTTGATGCAATTTGTTCCTCACTAAACTTGAAAACCGTAGCCTGAATCTGGTCGTTCGCACCAATATTTAATTATTAACCCGTGGAGAGTAATGGCAGTGGGTGGAGCCATTTAAGGATGAGTTACAGCTTCTCCTTCATGAAGAGCAATGAAACGTCATAATCAGTCCACTTATATAGCACGAGGTCTGAACACCTGGTCTTAAAAAATAGCCTGAATTGCCAGATCCGAATATGGCCGCATCCCACAGGGGAGGGGCACATTGGGCCCCCACTCCCGAGGGCGGTTTAATTTCGTCTCGAGGGTCCGCCGCTCTACAGCGACCCCGTCTGGTGTTGGAGTCACGGTCACGGGCTCGAGAGAGTCAGGTAGCTGGTAGTCGGCTAGCTGGCTCTCTCTTCCAGACCGCCGACCATGGGGTTGTGCAACGGACCCTCCACAGCAGTGACAATCGGACAATATCAGGCGTGATTGGCTACCATATCGGGTGAAAAATGGGATGAAATCAGAAATACATTCTGAAAAAAAGGGGTTAAATGTGTTGACTAACGGTCCTGGAAGGTGGTGAAGAGGATCCTGAATCGAGTCTTTCTGCTGCCCTCGTCAGCCCACATCCTGACCACTCCCACGGATGTCACCAGCATCACGTCGTTAGCCACGGTGGAGCAGAACTTGTTCTTCAGGTGCTCCACCGAGCTGCTGCCGTCGTACACCGCCACAAAGTTGCGCTTGCACTCGTTGGAGTTGTGCATCTCATACTCCAGGAAGCGCAGGTAGATCTGCAGGGACACAGGAGTCGGATGAAAAGAAAACACAGCTGAATATCACGTCCGAACATTGTTTTAACATGCCCAGGACGTCAGTTTGAGAACATCCCTGTCCCCTAAAACCTATAATGAACCAAATGAGAACATCCCTGTCCCCTAAAACCTATAATAAACCAAATGAGAACATCCCTGTCCCCTAAAACCTATAATGAACCAAATGAGAACATCCCTGTCCCCTAAAACCTATAAAACCTATAATGAACCAAATGAGAACATCCCTGTCCCCTAAAACCTATAATGAACCAAATGAGAACATCCCTGTCCCCTAAAACCTATAATGAACCAAATGAGAACATCCACAAATGTAAAGAAAACATCCTGTTTGTGGGACGATTACTGTTTAAATTATAATATTCTATTCTGTTGCCTATAAATAACCCCAAATGGACGACAGACCTTGGAACGCGGCGGAGCTCTGATGATCCACCTGCAGTCCACGGCCTCGCTCTGTAGCTCTTTGGTTATCATGGCTGAATCGGCCACCCCCTCGGGACCACCCATCTCAAACTCACACACTGAGGAGAACACATCAGTCAGAACAGACGGAAACAAATTAACAACTTACAGTATGTTTTGCAGAACGATGCTTGTGGGTCAATTCCACAGAGCCCTGGTTATGCAAAAAAGTTATTCGGCTCCTTCTGCCTGGAACATGCTAGAAAATGATCTCAAACTTGAGGAGCAGGTCTCAATCGATGTTTTTAAATCCACTATGAAGGTTTTAGCGGTGGATTTAGCAGTATGTTCATGTTTTTAACTAGCGTATTGCCATATAGCCAAATCACCAAGTCACATGTGTAAATTGTATTACTGTTGCATCTCTGTGTTTTCTGTTGTATTTTCCGTCTGTAACTCTGTGGTTGGATTGCACTGCTGCCCGTCTTGGCCAGGTCTCTCTTGAAAAAGAGATTTTTAATCTCAATGGGACCTTTCCTGGTTAAATAAAGGCTAAATAAAATAAAATAAAAATAAGGAAATGATATAGTGTACTGTAAGAGACTGGTATTACAGTTGCTGTTATCACGGTATTATGTTCACATAGAAGAACAAGAGTTCACCTACAGGGCAGGGGAGAGAGGGCACCGACATCTTGGAAGTCAGGGTCTGAAATGAGAGGAACACTAGTTGAAGATAAAACATTCTGTTGCAAAACAACCTGTAGCAAGAGAGACGTTTTATGCATCCTTTAATTGGTTACTACACTCCTCAGCTGTAGGTGGAATGATAGTTCCCTTAAAATAAGACTGAGAACAGTCAATTGACAGCACTTATATACTGTAGGTGCTCGCCTGCTCATTGGGAGCAATTTGTCGTTCAGTGTCTTGGCCAAGGACACGTTGACGTGTGGACAGGAGGAGCCGGGATTCGAACCGCCGACCCTACAATCACTGGGCGATCCGGTCCCCTCCTGAGCCACAGCGGACCCAAAATAGCTGCCCCCACTTGAGGTAGAGAGACCCCCCACCATGCTCCATAACCAGGTCGTTATATGACTGTTTGACACAAAAACATGATTGCATTGGGGAGGAGGGCAGAGGTCAGCCCTGCCCTGTCCCTGTTCCTCCACACTGCAATCCTCCCCTCTCCCCTCATAGAATGACTATGTGCCTTAAACAAGGATGATTCCCAGTAGGATTAATAATCCTCAGGATTAATACTCCTCAAGCCATCTTTGGAGAGATTAGACGATGCTGGCTATGAGAACACAATGATAACATGGGACCTCAGAACAATTTCACATGATACTTCCCACTTGATTTGGAGAGAATTAATTCCAATTAGGCTAAATCAAAGGGGTTCGTTACCTCAATAACGATGCTCTCTCAGTGATGTAAGAGGAACAGACTGGCAAGTCTTTTTGAGGTTAAATATAAAATCAGTCAGAATCCTTATTAATCCTCTTTTGTTTCTTACCTCTGCTTCATTTTGTCACGGATTATCCTCAGTGTGTGTGTGTGTGTGTGTGTGTGTGTCTGTGTGTGTGTGTGTGTGTGTGCATGTGGATGGGGGAATGTTCATGTGCTAAAGGAAAAATGTACAGAAATGCGGTCACACTTTACAATAAGGGTCACAAAAAACATTAGTTAACTGTTAACTAATGCTAATTTAGGGTTAGATTAGGTTACTAATATTAATTAATAAAAACCTCAATTAGGGTTAGGGTTAGGTGAGTTAACCTTAGTTACCAGTATAATCTCTACAGAGACAGGCCCTGGTGATACCAGCATCATCTCTAGAGAGAGATACAGACCCTGGTGATACCAGAATCATCTCTAGAGAGAGAGACAGACATAATCTCTAGAGAGAGAGACCCTGGTGATACCAGTATCATCTCTAGAGAGAGAGACTAGTATCATCTCTAGAGAGACAGACTAGTATCATCTCTAGAGACAGACCCTGGTGATACCAGCATCATCTCTAGAGAGATATACAGACCCTGGTGATACCAGCATCATCTCTAGAGAGATACAGACCCTGGTAATACCAGCATCATCTCTAGAGAGATACAGACCCTGGTGATACCAGCATCATCTCTAGAGAGAGATACAGACCCTGGTGATACCAGCATCATGAGAGAGAGAAAGAGACAGCGAGAGAGAGAGAGGAGGCAGATTAATCTTTCCTTGATATAGGTGGCCTATAAAATGTGCTGGTGATAAATTGTCGGCCGGCTCCAGTTCCTGGTATCCCTTAAGCTGACACTGACAAGCTGTACTCTCCTGAAGACAAGCTTTCATTAACTGTGGATGAGTGGATACAGACCCCCCCCCCCCCCCCACACACACACACACACAAGCTCTCTCTCTCCCTCTCCCTCTCTCTCTGTCTGTCTCATTCATACACACAAGATCACATGCACTCACACACACTCCACAGCTGCAGTAAGTGTGCCTGCACTACCAATAGACACGAACCCCACCTTCCAGTCGCTGAGGGTTAGCTAAGGGGTTTCTCTCTGGGTCCTCTAATTAAATTCTGTGTGTGTGTGTGTGTGTGCGTGCATATGTGTGTGTACATACTGTACGGTAGCAGCAGGTGTGTGTGAGTTTGTCCGTGTACATGCCAGCATGTGTGTGTGCATGTGTGTGTGTGCGTGTATATGTGTATGCGTGTGCGTGTATATGTGTGTGAGAGTGTGATTAATTGAGCCATAATAACAGCATGCCATTCCTCTTCCATCTCCCAACCTCTCAGGCTCTGTGAGACGATGAACCGGGAGGGGGGATGCAGCCCAGAGCAGCTTAGCGGTGTATTAAGACTGTGAAATCCACCCCCCCTGACGGACAGCTGGTTCTTATGTCAAATCTATATGAACGCAAACAGCAATAGTTCTTCTGAAACAGACACGCGTCCGTTCCCCTGTGCAAAACAACACGGATGCTTTGAGAATCAGCGCTGGTAGATGTAGTCGTGTGTGGACCAGGTGTAGATGTAGTCGTGTGTGGACCAGGTGTAGATGTAGTCGTGTTGTGGACCAGGTGTAGATGTAGTCGTGTGTGGACCAGGTGTGGATGTAGTCGTGTTGTGGACCAGGTGTAGATGTAGTCGTGTTGTGGACCAGGTGTAGATGTAGTCGTGTTGTGGACCAGGTGTAGATGTAGTCGTGTGTGGACCAGGTGTAGATGTAGTCGTGTTGTGGACCAGGTGTAGATGTAGTCGTGTGTGGACCAGGTGTAGATGTAGTCGTGTTGTGGACCAGGTGTAGATGTAGTCGTGTTGTGGACCAGGTGTAGATGTAGTCGTGTTGTGGACCAGGCTGACGCAGAGGTGATGCCAAGATGGAACGAGGTCTTCGACACCTGCACTGCATCACTTGGAAGGGTTCATATTCCAACACGCTGCACATCCCCTTCCCCCCCAGTAAAATCACAGGGTGCGTTAAGTAGCTGAGCGCTCACTCTTCGAATGCTCACTTTGAGCGCTGAGCGGTTTTTAAAACCACTTAACGGTCTGCTCTAACCGAGCGCTGAGTTGCTAGGAGACGAGAACGTTTCACCTGTTGTCAATCATGTGTGATTAGTGAGCAGCGTCCCGACGATTCCCAAGACAAAACGCGCCCCTGGTTTTTTTTGCTCAGATGATGATGATGATGACGTGGTGTTTGGCTCACACAGATCATAGTTCAAAACTGCTCACTTGTGCTCTGAGCAGATCAGTCTGAGCGTGACTGAGCAGCCCGTTAAGTGAATTCTGATCACTGATCGCTGACTGAGCGCTCAGCTACTTAACGCACCCCCCGTCTCACCTTTGGTGAAATTGTACCGTGCAGAAAACCCAATGGCCTCTAGCTCCCCGTCCGCCACAAACTTGATGTAGAGGTACCGCCCACTGGACCTGACGTAGGAGGGCCTCTGCTGCCCACAGTAGCGGCCAATGATGGGAGAGAATCCGAAGGGCCCGTCGCGAACTTCGATGTGGTCAAACTTGCAGTCCCATGAGGGTTCGATGGAGTACTTCTCGTCGAAGAAGAGGTCGATGCACTGCCTCGGGGAAGCTGTGGCAACACAGCCGATCACAAGTTAGTTATAATGAACAGTTATAATATCATTAAGTTATATTATAACTCAGTTATGACTCAATCAAACTCAAGCCATTGACTAAAGGCATTAGCATGTCTGCAATTATCGACGATTTTATGAATGCATTTTGTAATGTAATGTATTTTTGTAATGGAATGTTTCTAAATGTGTAATTTATGACGTTTTATTCATTTTGTGATGTTTGTAATGTTTCATTCTACAGATGTTTAACTTGCTGCCACGGCTACATGTTAAAACATAAAATACTGTATGACACGCATCAAGAGAAGACCTATAAAATATGTCAGACACCTTTAAATTATTAAAATGGCAAACTCTAAACTAGAACAAGTGCACCTCATCAAACACTTTGCATCAGAGCTTTGGTCATTCCTCCAGGACCCATATCTGACTTACCCTCTATGATGTAAACACACTCTCTGTCTGGGGGGTATTTGTGGGGGTAGTTGGGGGAGGTGAAGAGACCTCCCTCTGGCTCCTTCACCCAGGTACCACACAGATCCGCAGGCGTCACTCCAGAGTTGTTCTTCACTGGGGAACAGCAATGAAAACGGATGTCAAGCACAACACCATGTTGTTTAATAGTGTACACAATACTGCATGTAACAACCACATGGGTAAATCATAGCCCACTAAACGGGTTGCATGTTCATGTTGGGCTCCGTACCTGCTGACTTTTTGGTTGGGGTTGTACCAGACAAGCTTAGAGTGATGAGGTTTCCAGATACCACTGTACAGAAAGATACGTTTTTGTCTCATAAAACTATTTTTGCTGATGGTTCATAAATAGTTTTAACATCTTAATTCCTTATAAATTATAATAGATAAACAGCTTGACGGCCTATGCGCGTAGAGCACAACTTGATGTGGGAATCAAGGATCAGCTCAATTCAAATTGATGCCGTCTATTTGATTTATAAACACTCGATTGAGCCGTCAACTCACCAATAGATAATACAAGTTGCAGCATGTTCAGTCCGGTCTTCAGTCTTCGAAGATGTCATGTAACATTATAGAAAACTTACCAAATAGCCGTTTCGCCGTGGAATTTGTTTCCATAGCATGGCTGACAAAAAGTTAATTACACTAAAATGTTGGAGAAAACGAAAGGGCGTCAATCCATCCGCCGCGCCGCTCGGTACAGGCAGATTCATTCACGATCCTGTTCGCTACAGGCAGATTCATCACAATCCTGTTCGCTACAGGCAGATTCATCACAATCCTGTTCGCTACAGGCAGATTCATTCACAGTCCTGTTCGGCCAACCTTCACTTTTTGCTCCACCTTCATAATCCCTCAGAAAAGGCTTCTTCGCTGCGTTTGTAGCACTTGTTCAGAAGCGCCTCTCCTGCATACAACCCACCGGACAGGCACGGAGCTCAAAACAGCAGTAGCCTAAAGTATAATCTAGTCCTCTCTCTTTTCTCTTAAAAATGACTTATTTTTGTTATACCAGCTATCTCCTCTGCTTCGTTGACGTGTTCTTGAGAAAGACACTAATTTATCCCAAAGAGCAGGCTAATACCAGCTGGCCACCATTGGTGAGTGAATGGATGAATGAGAGAATACATTGTAAAGCTCTTTGAATAAAAGCGCTATATATGTGTGTCCATTCACCATGAGATATCTGGTGCTCTATATAATGCAGTTGTCCAGGACGGAGCAGAGCAGCCCAGGTTTGTTGTCATGTGGGATCATGTTAGTTTCCACCGGGCTGCTCTGGTCTGGGACTGGTTCACCAACCACCATACATAACTTCACAGGTGGATACACCGTTACCCCCTTACTCCTTACAGTCCAGGTTGGATACTGACGCAGGGTCAGTCACTGACCCCCCCTCAGTATCCAACCCTGTACTGACCCCCCCTCAGTATCCAACCCTGTACTGACCCCCCTCAGTATTCATCCCTGGACTGACCCCACCTCAGTATCCAACCCTGGACTGACCCCCCCTCAGTATCCAACCCTGGACTGACCCCCCCTCAGTATCCAACCCTGGACTGACCCCCCCTCAGTATCCAACCCTGGACTGACCCCCCCTCAGTATCCAACCCTGGACTGACCCCAGGGATGGATACTGAGGCAGGCACACAAATGAACACACTCTAGAGTACCTCTATCAGGTTATACAATGTTTATTAAAAAAGGTTCGTGAAAAATAAACATTCTGAAAAGTTTAAAGTTTAAAATGCAGCTGTCCAGCCATCCAACCAACGCCAACAGTCACCAACAAATACATTAATTTCCATGCCAGCTTGTGTTCTATGTCTGGTGCGCATTCCCTGCTTTTAAAATAATCTCAAATCTCAAGATATCCTACTTATTCCAATCTCTAATTGTAATCTCAATCTGCGCTGCTGTGATAACAATATTATAGCCTACCATTACTACTGTTCATCTTATTATTTATTAATGTATGTTGTAAGAGATACAGTTGTAAGCCATGAACTCAACCAGGTATCTTGGAATTCATTTAAACAGTCCCTTTGCAATCACCATCTCATCTACTTTGTGTTGCAGTACTTTTTGTTTTATTCTTTCATGTTTTAAGAGCACAATCGACTTTGACCAAGAGGACAAAATTAAGTCCATCCATTCATCCAACGTTGTCCTGGAGCGCAGCATTCCATAGGCCTATAGGATAAGGCCTGCTGTATTATTCAGTTCACCAAGGATCTTCCTCAAGTTCCTCTTTTCATTTTCTCCAGTAATCCAAACTCCATATCCAATTCCTATTTTGATCATTGGCTCACACCCAAATAAACCAATTGCTTGTAGAATGATTACAGATCTGATTTCAGAATATTATTCCAGATTAAACTGTATAACATATTTGAGGGGTTCTTTTGCAAAATCAAACATCTCCTTTTACTGGCCTAATAGGTAACCTAAATCATGTTTGCCCAAATCTGTGGTGCAGTTAAAAATAGTAGGCTTATTCATCTCTTGATGGTGATGTTTTAGAACGACACCATGAGGGACAGACAGTTGGCATATTCATAAAAACATTCACATACCCTGATAGTTAATCAGGGTATAGTTAATAGTTAATTATTATTATCAAGTCTCATCATAATACGGGAGATATCATGAGGGAATGGATGAAGGACTTAAAACTAAATGATTGTAAGGACTATATATCGGAACATTTGGACTGTATTGAGTATTGAATAGAGATATTATTGAAAAAGAAACACAAAAGACTGAGCTGGGGAGCCTTCCCACACATATAGCGGCATATCTCTATATATCTTATATAGCTATAGCTCAATAAAAATGTTGTAACTTTTTGCTAGTTACTTTTCTTTGAATGAGAGAATATTATTATTTGAGATGTGTATTCTTATGTAGGTTATGATTTGAAGTGTCTACTTTTTTGGGGGAACATGTAAACATGGAATACAGTGAAATTCCTCCTAAGATATTGTCCGCTTGTCTGATTAACTATAGTATACAATAATATGTAGCTCAAACTCGTAAATCATCTGTTTGATTGTTATAAGGTGAAGTGAACACAGCGTTACAGTGTAGCCCTATTCCTATAGGTTTTTTTTCAAAGGCCTCCAGATCTGCCTATTACACTAGAACGCATCTACGGATTTCAAGCACCAAAACGTGGCCCCGGACGTATCGAGCTGCCTCTGGGTTCGAGCCTCATTTTGGCCTCGGTATTGTAATTGATAGGCGCAAAGGTAGGAGAAAACTCAGAAAAACACAGTAGTGTAATCCAGGCCTAAGGCTATGGCTTCTCTCCTGTATGAACACACTGGTGTCTCTTTAAGCTTGTTGACTGAGCGAAGTTCTTTCCACACAGTTCACAGTGGTATGGCTTCTCTCCTGTATGAACACGCTGGTGTGTCTTTAAGCTTGTTGACGTAGTGAAGTTCTTTCCACACAGTTCACAGTGGTATGGCTTCTCTCCTGTATGAACACGCTGGTGTGTCCTAAGATGTTCCTTTTGAATGAAGTTCGTCCCACACTGGTCACAGTGGTATGGCTTCTCTCCTGTATGAAAACGCTGGTGTGTCTTTAAGCTTGTTGACCGAGTGAAGTTCTTTCCACACAGGTCACAGTGGTATGGCTTCTCTCCTGTATGAACACGCTGGTGTGTCTTTAAGCTTGTTGACTGAGCGAAGTTCTTTCCACACTGGTCACAGTGGTATGGCTTCTCTCCTGTATGAACACGCTGGTGTGTCCTTAACTTTCCTGACGTAGTGAAGTTCTTCCCACACTGGTCACAGTGGTATGGCTTCTCTCCTGTATGAACACGCTGGTGTGTCTTTAACTCTCCTGACGTAGTGAAGTTCTTTCCACACTGGTCACAGTGGTATGGCTTCTCTCCTGTATGAACACGCTGGTGTGTCTTTAAATCTCCTGACGTAGTGAAGTTCTTTCCACACTGGTCACAGTGGTATGGCTTCTCTCCTGTATGAACACGCTGGTGTATATTTAACTCTCCTGACGTAGTGAAGTTCTTTCCACACTGGTCACAGTGGTATGGCTTCTCTCCTGTATGAACACGCTGGTGTGTCTTGAGATGTTCCTTTTGAATGAAGTTCTTTCCACACTGGCCACAGTGGTATGGCTTCTCTCCTGTATGAACACGCTGGTGTATATTTAACTCTCCTGACGTAGTGAAGTTCTTTCCACACTGGTCACAGTGGTATGGCTTCTCTCCTGTATGAACACGCTGGTGTGTCTTTAACTCTCCTGACATAGTGAATTTCTTTCCACACTGGTCACAGTGGTATGGCTTCTCTCCTGTATGAACACGCTGGTGTGTCCTGAGATGGTTCTTTTGAATAAAGTTCTTTCCACACTGGTCACAGTGGTATGGCTTCTCTCCTGTATGAACACGCTGGTGTTTCTTTAACTCTCCTGACGTGGTGAAATTCTTTCCACACTGGTCACAGTGGTATGGCCTCTCTCCTGTATGAACACGCTGGTGTGTCTTTAACTCTCCTGACGTAGTGAAGTTCTTCCCACACTGGTCACAGTGGTATGGCTTCTCTCCTGTATGAACACGCTGGTGTGTCTTTAACTTTCCTGACGTAGTGAAGTTCCTTCCACACTGGTCACAGTGGTATGGCTTCTCTCCTGTATGAACACGCTGGTGTGTCCTGAGAGTTTCCTTTTGAATGAAGTTCTTTCCACACTGGTCACAGTGGTATGGCTTCTCCCTTGTATGAACACGCTGGTGTGTCTTTAAGTTTCCTGACTCAGTGAAGTTCTTTCCACACTGGTCACAGTGGTATGGCTTCTCTCCTGTATGAACACGCTGGTGTGTCTTTAACTTTCCTGACGTAGTGAAGTTCTTCCCACACTGGTCACAGTGGTACGGTCTTGGCTTGTCTGTGTCTCTCTGTCTCTGGGCGGGAGCTGGGGTGAGGGGGGTGTTGGAGGTGGTGATAGGGAGTGATTGAGAGGAGGAGGAGGAGAGAATCTCTGGTCTGATCTCTCTTTTCCTCAGCAGAGAGACGTAGAAGTTGTCATGGCTCCTCTTGAGGTGCTTGTGGAGGTAGATCTGGGAGGTGTGGGTGAATGGGCACTCAGAGCAGGAGAACACCTGAGTCTGGGACAAGTCTGACATCACTCCTGGGAGAGTGAAAGAGAAAGAGACAAACATTAAAAAGGATTCTCACACCAGTATTACAAGTGCAAATACTGTCTAGAGTGTTTATATGTAGCTAGTGGGGGGGAAAACACAACGACAACAGAACTTCAGATTGAGGACAGGAGAGAGAAACATATGTAAGAGGTTCCTCTGGCTGAGAGAGAGAGTGAAAGCGAGATGATGCATTACATCTTAAATGGTGTTGAGAGACTCGCGTTGATGTAGGCTATCTGATTGGCGAGAGAACATTTCTGCTGAGTTATTAACTATGGCAAATTTTAAACGTTAAAACATGTAAATAAAACATGTAAATAATGTAATGTAATGCATCATCCCCAACATGGGCGGCAGCAGTGAGTAGGCTAAACAAAGGGGAGAGTGCCGAATCGCCGGTAGAAGAAGACAGTCGATGCGCTGTGGATATTATATTTAATGTCGCGTTCCAGGCAACCCGTAACTCGTGTTTTTCCGACCTCCTACACGTGAAAATGCTCTGGAATGGCAGTCAAACCCGTAACTTCCCACCCGGCAACTGGGAGTACATCGACCTGTACGAGTTCACGGGTGGGAAGTTACGGGTTTGACTGCCATTCCAGAGCATTTTCACGTGTAGGAGGTCGGAAAAACACGAGTTACGGGTTGCCTGGAACGCGCCATAAGTGTACAACTTTGCCTTTTATTTGAAAGGTGGGGGCCTACAAACTGTAGCCACCTCGGAGAATTAAGACTTTCTTTCCAACGATGTTTTTACTTTGGTGAGTAACTAAACGGTTTTGTCTGTAGACTCGGACGAGCGGGCCGAGGAAGCGCATTCATAGATAAATTGCATTGAGAGTAGGGCGTTATCTGTAGGATATCACCCTGGACCAGATATATATACGGCCATGCTCTCCACTTAGTATCACCAGCGAATAAAAGAAGTGAACGCACGCAGCAACGACCAGCCACAGCGAAATTCAATGGAAAAAAACAGTAACCTTCTCCTAGACTCAAATTCAAAAACAGTCGTCTAACCCTCCCTTGGACATTAGAAGTTCACTTCCTAAACCGAAGCTCCAAACGGCTGCGCTCTAATCTTTCAAAAATAGAAAATAACATACAACTTACCGAATTGAGGATTGTCGTAGCCTACAGTGAAAGGCTAGTGAGTAGGTTGTGATGGAAACGTTTGTTTACTCAAAAAAGAATAAAGAGATCGTCTCTTGTTTTCTTCAGATGGATAAAAAAAAATCTTTGCAATGGGGAATCTTTACAGGCGTGACCAACAGTGTTCGACAGTGAAAAGTTTCCAAGGTAGAGAGAGAGACAAATTACGAACACAATTTATATACACTTCTAGTCGTGACTGCTAGTCTTTTCAATGCTCTTAACCAATCGGTGAAAGCCGGGAACAATGACGCGTTTCACTGTTCAGATCCGGTCTAGAGCCCGCCTCCTGAGACCAGAAAATACCTGACCCCCTCTTCTTGATATGTAATTGTAATATCTTGTACTATATTACATAATCAGGGTCGGACAGCGGGGTAACCATTTACTGACGTTTACTGATATACTTTAGGGAAGTGCATTACAGGGCATGGCCATCACTGACTAACTAACACTGCACTGCTATATCTACCTAGGTGATTAACAAGTAGTAGTGCTTAGGTGAACCTTATGAGTGACCCTTTCATTTATTTGAGGTCTTATATTGAATGTCCAGTGCTGACCATGTTCCTCCTTGTTTTAAAAAGATAAAAAGGCGCAGTCTCTTCTTGTTCTTTAGTCCTGGACCAGGGCTACTTCTTTCCATTCATTTGAATATGAGAGGTGTGAACACAAGACTACTGATGACCACTTCATCCAGACAATACGTAAGCTAGATGGTTCCCAAGTGTGAATGTGTCTGCTCTCCAACTTCAGCGCTATTGAAAACCTGAATTCCTCCTCATTCTCATTATAAGTGCTAATGGTCTAAATCACCAGCAACTGAAACTGACTTCTTAGGTCAGTCTTGCGGTCACACCTCTCATATTCAAATGAATGGAAAGGAAAGAACAAGTAGCCCTGGTCCAGGACTAAAGAACAAGAGGAGACGGCGCCTTTTTAAAACAAGGAGGAACATGGTCAGCACTGGACATTCATATAAGACCTCAAATAAATAAAGGGGTCACGCATAATGCATGTCAGGATAATAATGTCATGGTTAAGTTAGAACTGGTCACTACCATTACATATCCAGTAGAGGGCGTCGTGAACCTAATGTTGAAGCGCATCTTTCCTGTCTCAGGAGGCGGGCTCTAGACAGGATCTGAACAGATTGGGCCTCAGTCATCAAAACTTTGATTCTAGCTTTAGGAGAGCATAATCAATCTTTCGAGAGATAAAAGCAATGGATTAAAATTGATATAATAAGGATTTGTACCTATTTTTATTTCTCTCAGACTCAATCCCTGCAGCCCATAGATGACATGTTCTATAGGGTGTGTTAGGGTACTTGT
This sequence comes from Borostomias antarcticus, assembly GCF_949987555.1. Lineage (NCBI taxonomy): Eukaryota > Metazoa > Chordata > Actinopteri > Stomiiformes > Stomiidae > Borostomias > Borostomias antarcticus. The sequence continues at coordinate 16,309,849 of NC_140257.1, forward strand.
TTTCCAAAGTATGCTAAAATGAGCACTTGGGGCGGGTAAAAGGATCCATGAACCGTTTTCATTTGCGTTTATGGTCTTCTAACGTTAGACTAGTCAAGATCCTGCAGTAGCCTATTCATATCTACCTGGTTAGCTTTCTATCTGATGTTGGCTAGCTAATGTTAGCTGGTGGTGTTATTAGCAAGCTGGCTGGATGTGGACCTGATCCAGGGCTCTTGTTCTTGTGCATTCCATTCATTTCAATATGAGAGGTGTGAACGGCCTATTGGTGGTATTTGGCGCAGCTGCACAGCATCATGACCTCATTTTCATTGATGAAGCTGGATTCAATCTATCTAAAACCAGGCGTCAGGGCCCAGATGTTACAGGACAAAGAGCTGTTGTGAATGTCCCTGGGCAGCGTGGGGGAAATATCACCTTGTGTTCCTTGAAGAAGAATCAGTGTTTTGTGGTGTGTGGAAGCAGGTCTGTGAGCTTCAAGTATGTTAAGTTGGGGAGGGTTAGCTTCCACTAGCCCAGAGAGATAAGGAGGTCTTAAGATGAGGTCAGATGAAGTATAAGACTCATTGTTTTCTGACCACACATTTGTACTCTGATGTCCCTGCTCTGGAGATCAGACATACCTTGTGAGCTCACAATAAAATCATTTAAACATGCCAAGGTTTATGGAATATAATTACTAGATTGATCATCACCCTGCAAAAACCTAGATATGGCCTTTGAGGGCTGAAAACATTTTCAAGAGGTTCCTACATCTGCAAGGAGTTGTCCATCACCATGCCACCCTAGGTCCATCCAGTACTGCACACATGATCACGTTCTGAGGGGGCGGCAGCAGCTCAGGAGGTAGAGTAGCCGTCTGGGAGCCTCCAGTTCAATTCCAGCTATCTGCTCTCCTTCGTTGACGTGTTCTTGAGAAAGACACTAATTTATCCCAAAGAGCACGCTAATGCCTTCTGGCTGCCATTGGTGTGTGAATGGATGAATGAGAGAAGCCATTGTAAAGCTCTTTGAATAAAAGCGCTATATAAGTGCAGTCCATTCACCATGAGATATCTGGTGCTCTATATAAGGCAGTTGTCCAGGACGGAGCAGAGCAGCCCAGGTTTTTTGTCATGTGGGATCATGTTAGTTTCCACCGGGCTGCTCTGGTCTGGGACTGGTTCACCAACCACCATACATAACTTCACAGGTGGAGACACCTTTACCCCCTTACTCCCCATTTCTCAGTCCCATTGAGGAATTATTTTCACTTTGGCGTTGGAAGGTTTATGAACACCAACCATATACCTGCATGACTCTCCCTGGGAGCAATGGAAGAGACATGCAGAGACACTGAGGGGGGGTCAGTCCAGGGTTGGATACTGAGGGGGGGTCAGTCCAGGGATGGATACTGAGGGGGGGTCAGTCCAGGGTTGGATACTGAGGGGGGGTCAGTCCAGGGTTGGATACTGAGGGGGGGTCAGTCCAGGGTTGGATACTGAGGGGGGGTCAGTCCAGGGTTAGATACTGAGGAGGGGTCAGTCCAGGGTTGGATACTGAGGGGGGGGTCAGTCCAGGGTTGGATACTGAGGGGGGGTCAGTCCAGGGTTAGATACTGAGGAGGGGTCAGTCCAGGGTTGGATACTGAGGGGGGGTCAGTCCAGGGTTGGATACTGAGGGGGGGTCAGTCCAGGGTTGGATACTGAGGGGGGGTCAGTCCAGGGTTGGATACTGAGGCAGGCACACAAATGAACACACTCTCTACAGTACCTCTCTCAGGTTACACAATGTTTATTAAAAAGGTTAATGAAAAAAAAAAACATTCTGAAAAGTTAGGGTTAGAGTTTAAAATGCAGCTGTCCAGCCATCCAACCAACGCAAACAGTCACAACAAATACATTTCCATCCCAGTTTGTGTTCCATGTCTGGTGCGCATCCACTGCTTTTAAAACAAACTCAAATCCAAAAAGATAGCCTACTTATTCCAATCTCTAATTGTAATCTCAATCTGCGCTGCTGTGATAACAATATTATAGCCTACCATTACTCTTCCTCAAGTTCCTCTTTTCATTTTCTCCAGTAATCCAAACTCCATATCCAATTCCTATTTTGATCATTGGCTCACACCGGAATAAACCAATTGCTTGTAGAATGATTACAGATCTGATTTCAGAATATTATTCAAGATTAAACTGTATAACATATTTGAGGGGTTCTTTTGCAAAAGCAAACATCTCCTTTTACTGGCCTAATAGGTACCCTAAATCATGTTTGCCCAAATCTGTGGTGCGGTTTAAAATAGTAGGCTTATTCATCTCTTGATGGTGATGTTTTAGAACGACACCATGAGGGACAGACAGTTGGCATATTCGTAAAAAAATTCACCTACCCTGATAGTTATTAATTATTATTATCAAGTCTCATAATAATACGGGAGAAATCGTGAGGGAATGGATGAAGGACTTAAAACAAACTGATTATAAGGACTATATATCAGAACATTTGGACTGAATTTGAGTATTGAATAGAGATATTATTGAAAAAGAAACACAAAAGACTGAGCTGGGGAGCCTTCCCACACGTATAGCGGCATATCTCTATATATCTTATATAGCTATAGCTCAATAAAAATGTTGTAACTTTTTGCTAGTTACTTTTCTTTGAACGAGAGAATATTATTATTTGAGATGTGTATTCTTATGTAGGTTATGATTTGAAGTGTCTACTTTTTGGAGAGAACATGTAAACATGGAATAGAGTGAAATTCCTCCTAAGATATTGTCCGCTTGTCTGATTAACTATAGTATACAATAATATGTAGCTCAAACTCGTAAATCATCTGTTTGATTGTTATAAGGTGAAGTGAACACAGCGTTACAGTGTAGCCCTATTCCTATAGGTTTTTTTTCAAAGGCCTCCAGATCTGCCTATTACATTAGAACGCATCTACGGATTTCAAGCACCGAAACGTGGCCCCGGACATATCGATCTGCCTCTGGGTTCGAGCCTCATTTTGGCCAAGGTATTGTAATTGATAGGCGCAAAGGTAGGAGAAAACTCAGAAACACGCAGTAGTGTAATCCAGGCCTAAGGCTATGGCTTCTCTCCTGTATGAACACACTGGTGTGTCTTTAAGTTTGTTGTCGTAGTGAAGTTCTTCCCACACTGGTCACAGTGGTATGGCTTCTCTCCTGTATGAACACACTGGTGTGTCTTTAAGTTTGTTGACGTAGTGAAGTTCTTCCCACATAGGTCACAGTGGTATGGCTTCTCTCCTGTATGAACACGCTGGTGGTTCCTGAGATGTTCCTTTTGAATGAAGTTCTTTCCACACTGGTCACAGTGGTATGGCTTCTCTCCTGTATGAACACGCTGGTGTGTCTTTAACATTCCTGACGCAGTGAAGTTCTTTCCACACTGGTCACAGTGGTATGGCTTCTCTCCTGTATGAACACGCTGGTGTGTCTTTAACTCTCCTGACGTAGTGAAGTTCTTTCCACACTGGTCACAGTGGTATGGCTTCTCTCCTGTATGAATACGCTGGTGTATATTTAACTGTCCTGACTCAGTGAAGTTCTTTCCACACTGGTCACAGTGGTATGGCTTCTCTCCTGTATGAACACGCTGGTGTGTCCTGAGATGTTCCTTTTGAATGAAGTTCTTTCCACACTGGTCACAGTGGTATGGCTTCTCTCCTGTATGAACACGCTGGTGTGTCTTCAAGCTTGTTGACTGAGTGAAGTTCTTTCCACACAGGTCACAGTGGTATGGCTTCTCTCCTGTATGAACACGCTGGTGTGTCTTTAACTCTCCTGACGTAGTGAAGTTCTTTCCACACTGGTCACAGTGGTATGGCTTCTCTCCTGTATGAACACGCTGGTGTGTCTTTAACTCTCCTGACGTAGTGAAGTTCTTTCCACACTGGTCACAGTGGTATGGCTTCTCTCCTGTATGAACACGCTGGTGTGTCCTGAGATGTTCCTTTTGAATGAAGTTCTTTCCACACTGGTCACAGTGGTATGGCTTCTCTCCTGTATGAACACGCTGGTGTGTCTTCAAGCTTGTTGACTGAGTTAAGTTCTTTCCACACAGGTCACAGTGGTATGGCTTCTCTCCTGTATGAACACGTTGGTGTATATTTAACTTTCCTGAGTCAGTGAAGTTCTTTCCACACTGGTCACAGTGGTATGGCTTCTCTCCTGTATGAACACGCTGGTGTGTCTTTAAATCTCCTGACGTAGTGAAGTTCTTTCCACACTGGTCACAGTGGTATGGCTTCTCTCCTGTATGAACACGCTGGTGTGTCTTTAAGTTTCCTGACTTAGTGAAGTTCTTTCCACACTGGTCACAGTGGTATGGCTTCTCTCCTGTATGAACACGCTGGTGTGTCTTTAACTCTCCTGACGTAGTGAAGTTCTTCCCACACTGGTCACAGTGGTATGGCTTCTCTCCTGTATGAACACGCTGGTGTGTCCTGAGATGTTCCTTTTGAATGAAGTTCTTTCCACACTGGCCACAGTGGTATGGCTTCTCTCCTGTATGAACACGCTGGTGTATATTTAACTCTCCTGACGTAGTGAAGTTCTTTCCACACTGGTCACAGTGGTATGGCTTCTCTCCTGTATGAACATGCTGGTGTGTCTTTAAGCTTGTTGACTGAGCGAAGTTCTTTCCACACTGGTCACAGTGGTATGGCTTCTCTCCTGTATGAACACGCTGGTGTGTCTTTAACTCTCCTGACCTGGTGAAATTCTTCCCACACTGGTCACAGTGGTATGGCTTCTCTCCTGTATGAACACGCTGGTGTATATTTAAATTATCTGACCTAGTGAAGTTCTTCCCACACTGTTCACAGTGGTACGGTCTTGGCTTGTCTGTGTCTCTCTGTCTCTGGGCGGGAGCTGGGGTGAGGGGGGTGTTGGAGGTGGTGATAGGGAGTGATTGAGAAGAGGAGAAGGAGAGAATCTCTGGTCTGATCTCTCTTGTCCTCAGCAGGGAGACGTAGGGAGGGTTGTCATGGCTCCTCTTGAGGTGTGTGTGGAGGTAGATCTGGGAGGTGTAGGTGAATGGGCACTCAGAGCAGGAGAACACCTGAGTCTGGGACAAGTCTGACATCACTCCTGGGAGAGTGAAAGAGAGAGAGACAAACATTAAAAAGGATTCTCACACCAGTATTACAAGTGCAAATACTGTATAGAGTGTTTATATGTAGCTAGTGGGGGGGAAAACACAACGACACCAGAACTTCAGATTGAGGACAGGAGAGAGAAACATATGTAAGAGGTTCCTCTGGCTGAGAGAGAGAGTGAAAGCAGGATGATGCATTACATCTTAAATGGTGTTGAGAGACTCGCGTTGAGGTATCTGATTGGCGAGAGAACATTTCCGCTGAGTTATTAACTATGGCAAATTTTAAACGTTAAAACATGTAAATAAAACATGTAAATAATGTAATGTAATGCATCATCCCTAACATGGGCGGCAGCAGTGAGTAGGCTAAACAAAGGGGAGAGTGCCGAATCGCCGGTGGAAGAAGACAGGCAATGCGCTGTGGATATTATATTTAAGTGTACAACTTTGCCTTTTATTTGAAAGGTGGGGGCCTACAAACTGTAGCCACCTCGGAGAAAAAAGACTTTCTTTCCAACGATGTTTTTACTTTGGTGAGTAACTAAACAGTTTTGTCTGTAGACTCGGACGAGCGGGCCGAGGAAACGCATTCATAGATAAATTGCATTGAGAGTAGGGCGTTGTCTGTAGGATATCACCCTGGACCAGATATATATACGGCCATGCTCTCCACTTGTGCCGCGTCCCAGAGAGGATTTTGAGCTAGAGTCACGACTCACGACTTCATAGCGTTCCAGGCAAACTGTCTGAATGCGTGGTTCTGGATACATGTAAACAAGCCAATATGGTAAAAGCTTGAGATTTGGTACATTGTCAGAGCTGAAAAGCTAAACATTGTATGCCTAATTTCGCTATGCTAAGAAATTGTACGTTACATTTTATTTATTGACATCATCGACTTTTCGCCGTTTGCATGGTCACGTTCAGGTTTACCTTAATGTTAGCTAGCTAGCACTAGCTATCTCTTGCCAACATATTTGGGCATCATTACATACACATAGCAGGTTGTAGTGCATAATCGTTTGTATTATTTTGATTACAACGTACACATTTACTTTACATTGCCCTAAAGTTATCTTTGTCGCCATACCCATGGGGGCTGCCATCTTGCTTAGAGGGCTGTGTGACGTCAGTTGCGCAACTGGGAGTACATCGATCTGTACGAGTTCACGGGTGGGAAGTTACGGGTTTGACTGCCATTCCAGAGCATTTTCACGTGTAGGAGGTCGGAAAAACACGAGTTACGGGATATTACTGTGGATATTATATTTAAGTGTACAACTTTGCTTTTTATTTGAAAGGTGGGGGCCTACAAACTGTAGCCACCTCGGAGAAAAAAGACTTTCTTTCCAACGATGTTTTTACTTTGGTGAGTAACTAAACGGTTTTGTCTGTAGACTCGGACGAGCGGGCCGAGGAAGCGCATTCATAGATAAATAGCATTGAGAGTAGGGCGTTATCTGTAGGATATCACCCTGGACCAGATATATATACGGCCATGCTCTCCACTTAGTATCACCAGCGAATAAAAGAAGTGAACGCACGCAGCAACCACCAGCCACAGCGAAATTCAATGAATAATACAGTAACCTTCTCCTAGACTCAAATTCAAAAACAGTCGTCTAACCCTCCCTTGGACATTAGAAGTTCACTTCCTAAACCGAAGCTCCAAACGGCTTCGCTCTAATCTTTCAAAAATAGAAAATAACATACAACTTACCGAATTGAGGATTGTCGTAGCCTACAGTGAAAGGCTAGTGAGTAGGTTGTGATGGAAACGTTTGTTCACTCAAAAAAGAATAAAGAGATCGTCTCTTGTTTTCTTCAGATGGATAAAAAAAATCTTTGCAATGGGGAATCTTTACAGGCGTGACCAACAGTGTTCGACAGTGAAAAGTTTCCAAGGTAGAGAGAGAGACAAATTACGAACACAATTTATACACACTTCTAGTCGTGACTGCTAGTCTTTTCAATGCTCTTAACCAATCGGTGAAAGCCGGGAACAATGACGCGTTTCACTGTTCACATCCGGTCTAGAGCCCGCCTCCTGAGACCGGAAAATACCTGACGCCATCTTCTGGATATGTAATTGTAATATCTTGCACTATATTACATAATCAGGGTCGGACAGCGGGGTAACCATTTACTGACGTTTACTGATATACTTTGGAGAAGTGCATTACAGGGCATGGCCATAACTGACTAACTAACACTGCACTGCTATATCTACCTAGGTGATTAACAAGTAGTAGTGCTTAGGTGAACCTCTGTTGCCACCTGCTGGACATTGTTAAGAACACATAACCCAACCATAGCATATAGTACAGTAATGGTAGTGACCAGTTCTGACATTACTATGACATTATTATTCTGACATGCATTATGAGTGACCCCTTCATTTATTTGAGGTCTTATATGAATGTCCAGTGCTGACCATGTTCCTCCTTGTTTTAAAAAGATAAAAAGGCGCCGTCTCCTCTTGTTCTTTAGTCCTGGATCTGGACCAGGGCTACTTCTTTCCATTCATTTGAATATGAGAGGTGTGAACACAAGACTACTGATGACCACTTCAACCAGACAATACGCAGGCTAGATGGTTCCCAGGTGTGAATGTGTCTGCTCTCCAACTTCAGCGCTATTGAAAACCTGAATTCCTCCTCATTCTCATTATAAGTGCTAATGGTCTAAATCACCAGCAACTGAAACTGACTTCTCAGGTCAGTCTTGCGGTCACACCTCTCATATTCAAATGAATGGAAAGGAAAGAACAAGTAGCCCTGGTCCAGGACTAAAGAACAAGAGGAGACGGCGCCTTTTTAAAACAAGGAGGAACATGGTCAGCACTGGACATTCATATAAGACCTCAAATAAATAAAGGGGTCACGCATAATGCATGTCAGGATAATAATGTCATGGTTAAGTCAGAACTGGTCACTACCATTACATATCCAGTAGAGGGCGTCGTGTACCTAATGTTGAAGCGGCATCTTTCCGGTTTCAGGAGGCGGGCTCTAGACAGGATCTGAACAGATTGGGCCTCAGTCATCAAAACTTTGATTATAGCTTTAGGAGAGCATAATCAATCTTTCGAGAGATAAAAGCAATGGATTAAAATTGATTTTAATAAGGATTTGTACCTATTATTATTTCTCTCAGACTCAATCTCTGCAGCCCATAGATGACATGTTCTATAGGGTGTGTTAGGGTACTTGTTTTCCAAAGTATGCTCAAATGAGCACTTGGGGCGGGTAAAAGGATCCATGAACCGTTTTCATTTGCGTTTATGGTCTTCTAACGTTAGACTAGTCAAGATCCTGCAGTAGCCTATTCATATCTACCTGGTTAGCTTTCTATCTGATGTTGGCTAGCTAATGTTAGCTGGTGGTGTTATTAGCAAGCTGGCTGGATGTGGACCTGATCCAGGGCTCTTGTTCTTGTGCATTCCATTCATTTCAATATGAGAGGTTGTGAACGGCCTATTGGTGGTATTTGGCGCAGCTGCACAGCATCATGACCTCATTTTCATTGATGAAGCTGGATTCAATCTATCTAAAACCAGGCGTCAGGGCCCAGATGTTACAGGACAAAGAGCTGTTGTGAATGTCCCTGGGCAGCGTGGGGGAAATATCACCTTGTGTTCCTTGAAGAAGAATCAGTGTTTTGTGGTGTGTGGAAGCAGGTCTGTGAGCTTCAAGTATGTTAAGTTGGGGAGGGTTAGCTTCCACTAGCCCAGAGAGATAAGGGGTGGAGGTCTTAAGATGAGGTCGGATGAAGTATAAGACTCATTGTTTTCTGACCACACATTTGTACTCTGATGTCCCTGCTCTGGAGATCAGACATACCTTGTGAGCTCACAATAAAATCATTTAAACATGCCATGGTTTATGGAATATAATTACTAGATTGATCATCACCATGCCAAAACCTAGATATGGCCTTTGAGGGCTGAAAACATTTTCAAGAGGTTCCTACGTCTGCAAGGAGTTGTCCATCACCATGCCACCCTAGGTCCATCCAGTACTGCACACATGATCACGTTCTGAGGGGGCGGCAGGAGCTCAGGAGGTAGAGTAGCCGTCTGGGAGCCTCCAGTTCAATTCCAGCTATCTGCTCTGCTTCGTTGACGTGTTCTTGAGTAAGACACTAATTTATCCCAAAGAGCACGCTAATACCAGCTGGCCGCCATTGGTGTGTGAATGGATGAATGAGAGAAGCCATTGTAAAGCTCTTTGAATAAAAGCGCTATATAAGTGCAGTCCACTCACCATGAGATATCTGGTGCTCTATATAATGCAGTTGTCCAGGACGGAGCAGAGCAGCCCAGGTTTGTTGTCATGTGGGATCATGTTAGTTTCCACCGGGCTGCTCTGGTCTGGGACTGGTTCACCAACCACCATACATAACTTCACAGGTGGAGACACCGTTACCCCCTTACTCCCCATTTCTCAGTCCCATTGAGGAATTATTTTCACTTTGGCGTTGGACGGTTTATGAACACCAACCATATACCTGCATGACTCTCCCTGGGAGCAATGGAAGAGACATGCAGAGACACTGAGGGGGGGTCGGACCAGGGTTGGATACTGAGGGGGGGTCAGTCCAGGGTTGGATACTGAGGGGGGGTCAGTCCAGGGTTAGATACTGAGGGGGGGTCAGTCCAGGGTTGGATACTGAGGGGGGGTCAGTCCAGGGTTGGATACTGAGGGGGGGTCAGTCCAGGGTTAGATACTGAGGGGGGGTCAGTCCAGGGTTGGATACTGAGGGGGGGTCAGTCCAGGGTTGGATACTGAGGAGGGGTCAGTCCAGGGTGGGATACTGAGGCAGGCACACAAATGAACACACTCTCTACAGTACCTCTCTCAGGTTACACAATGTTTATTAAAAAGGTTAATGTAAAAAAACAACATTCTGAAAAGTTTAAAATGCAGCTGTCCAGCCATCCAACCAATGCAAACAGTCACTACAAATACATTTCCATTCCAGTTTGTGTTCCATGTCTGCTGCGCATCCACTGCTTTTAAAACAAACTCAAATCCAAAAAAATAGCCTACTTTTTCCAATCTCTAATTGTAATCTCAATCTGCGCTGCTGTGATAACAATATTATAGCCTACCATTACTACTGTTCATCTTATTATTTATTCATGTATGTTCTAAGAGATACAGTTGTAAACCATGAATTCAAACAAGGTCAAGGTCAAGGTCAACTTTATTTATAAAGCACGTTTAAAATCAACCGAAGTTGCACCAAAGTGCTGTACAATATATAAAATAAACTAAAACAAAAAACAGAATAAAGTGCACATAATCACAGAACAATAAAAGGACAGGACACAAAACAGGACAGGGGATGTAGGCTATCAGGCCTCAAAAGCCAGTGCAAACAAGTGAGTCTTAAGCTGAGACTTAAAGAGCCCTAGGTTCTGTGCGTGTCTAATGTGTGGAGGGAGGCTGTTCCAGAGCTTTGGGCCAGCCACCGCAAAAGCTTGGTCACCCTTGGTCTTAAGTCTCGATCTAGGGACTATTAAAAGAGTCTCGGAGGAGGACCTCAGGGTTCTAGATGTCGCCCGAACTTGAATCAGTTCAGCCAGATAGTGGGGGGCCAAACCATGTAGAGCCTTAAAAATAAACATTAAGATTTTAAAATCAATCCTGAAGCGAACAGGAAGCCAGTGGAGGGAGGCCAGCACCGGTGTGATGTGGTCCCGCTTCTTGGTTCCAGTCAGGAGGCGCGCAGCAGCATTAAACCGGGTTTATTGGAATTAATTTAAACAGTCCCTTTGCAATCACCATCTCATCTACTTTGTGTTGCAGTACTTTTTGTTTTATTCTTTCATGTTTTAAGAGCACAATCGACTTTGACCAAGAGGACAAAATTAAGTCCATCCATTCACCCAACGTTGCCCTGGAGCGCAGCATTCCATAGGCCTATAGGATAAGGCCTGCCGTATTATTCAGTTCACCAAGGATCTTCCTCAAGTTCCTCTTTTCATTTTCTCCAGTAATCCAAACTCCATATCCAATTCCTATTTTGATCATTGGCTCATACCCAAATAAACCAATTGCTTGTAGAATGATTACAGATCTGATTTCAGAATATTATTCCAGATTAAACTGTATAACATATTTGAGGGGTTCTTTTGCAAAAGCAAACATCTCCTTTTACTGGCCTAATAGGTAACCTAAATCTTGTTTGCCCAAATCTGTGGTGCAGTTTAAAATAGTAGGCTTATTCATCTCTTGATGGTGATGTTTTAAAACGACACCATGAGGGACAGACAGTTGGCATATTCATAAAAACATTCACATACCCTGATAGTTAATCAGGGTATAGTTAATAGTTAATTATTATTATCAAGTCTCATCATAATACGGGAGATATCATGAGGGAATGGATGAAGGACTTAAAACTAAATGATTGTAAGGACTATATATCGGAACATTTGGACTGTATTTAGTATTGAATAGAGATATTATTGAAAAAGAAACACAAAAGACTGAGCTGGGGAGCCTTCCCACACGTATAGCGGCATATCTCTTTATATCTTATATATTCAATAAAAATTTAACTTTTTGCTAGTTACTTTTCTTTGAACGAGAGAATAATATTATTTGAGATGTGTATTCTAACGTAGGTTATGATTTGAAGTGTCTACTTTTTGGGGGGAACATGTAAACATGGAATACAGTGAAATTCCTCCTAAGATATTGTCTGCTTGTCTGATTAACTATAGTATACAATAATATGTAGCTCAAACTCGTAAATCATCTGTTTGATTGTTATAAGGTGAAGTGAACACAGCGTTACAGTGTAGCCCTATTCCTATAGGTTTTTTTTCAAAGGCCTCCAGATCTGCCTATTACACTAGAACGCATCTACGGATTTCAAGCACCAAAACGTGGCCCCGGACGTATCGAGCTGCCTCTGGGTTCGAGCCTCATTTTGGCCTCGGTATTGTAATTGATAGGCGCAAAGGTAGGAGAAAACTCAGAAAAACACAGTAGTGTAATCCAGGCCTAAGGCTATGGTTTCTCTCCTGTATGAACACACTGGTGTGTCTTTAAGCTTGTTGACTGAGCGAAGTTCTTTCCACACAGGTCACAGTGGTATGGCTTCTCTCCTGTATGAACACGCTGGTGTGTCTTTAAGCTTGTTGACTGAGCGAAGTTCTTTCCACACTGGTCACAGTGGTATGGCTTCTCTCCTGTATGAACACGCTGGTGTGTCCTGAGATGTTCCTTTTGAATGAAGTTCTTCCCACACTGGTCACAGTGGTATGGCTTCTCTCCTGTATGAAAACGCTGGTGTGTCTTTAAGCTTGTTGACCGAGTGAAGTTCTTTCCACACAGGTCACAGTGGTATGGCTTCTCTCCTGTATGAACACGCTGGTGTGTCTTTAAGCTTGTTGACTGAGCGAAGTTCTTTCCACACTGGTCACAGTGGTATGGCTTCTCTCCTGTATGAACACGCTGGTGTGTCCTTAACTTTCCTGACGTAGTGAAGTTCTTCCCACACTAGTCACAGTGGTATGGCTTCTCTCCTGTATGAACACGCTGGTGTGTCTTTAACTCTCCTGACGTAGTGAAGTTCTTTCCACACTGGTCACAGTGGTATGGCTTCTCTCCTGTATGAACACGCTGGTGTGTCTTTAAATCTCCTGACGTAGTGAAGTTCTTTCCACACTGGTCACAGTGGTATGGCTTCTCTCCTGTATGAACACGCTGGTGTATATTTAACTCTCCTGACGTAGTGAAGTTCTTTCCACACTGGTCACAGTGGTATGGCTTCTCTCCTGTATGAACACGCTGGTGTGTCTTGAGATGTTCCTTTTGAATGAAGTTCTTTCCACACTGGCCACAGTGGTATGGCTTCTCTCCTGTATGAACACGCTGGTGTATATTTAACTCTCCTGACGTAGTGAAGTTCTTTCCACACTGGTCACAGTGGTATGGCTTCTCTCCTGTATGAACATGCTGGTGTGTCTTTAAGCTTGTTGACTGAGCGAAGTTCTTTCCACACTGGTCACAGTGGTATGGCTTCTCTCCTGTATGAACACGCTGGTGTGTCTTTAACTCTCCTGACCTGGTGAAATTCTTCCCACACTGGTCACAGTGGTATGGCTTCTCTCCTGTATGAACACGCTGGTGTATATTTAAATTATCTGACCTAGTGAAGTTCTTCCCACACTGTTCACAGTGGTACGGTCTTGGCTTGTCTGTTTCTCTCTGTCTCTGGGCGGGAGCTGGGGTGAGGGGGGTGTTGGAGGTGGTGATAGGGAGTGATTGAGAGGAGGAGGAGGAGAGAATCTCTGGTCTGATCTCTCTTTTCCTCAGCAGAGAGACGTAGAGGTTGTCATGGCTCCTCTTGAGGTGCTTGTGGAGATAGATCTGGGAGGTGTGTGTGAATGGGCACTCAGAGCAGGAGAACACCTGAGTCTGGGACAAGTCTGACATCACTCCTGGGAGAGTGAAAGAGAGAGAGACAAACATTAAAAAGGATTCTCACACCAGTATTACAAGTGCAAATACTGTATAGAGTGTTTATATGTAGCTAGTGGGGGGGAAAACACAACGACACCAGAACTTCAGATTGAGGACAGGAGAGAGAAACATATGTAAGAGGTTCCTCTGGCTGAGAGAGAGAGTGAAAGCAGGATGATGCATTACATCTTAAATGGTGTTGAGAGACTCACGTTGATGTATCTGATTGGCGAGAGAACATTTCTGCTGAGTTAATAACTATGGCAAATTTTAAACGTTAAAACATGTAAATAATGTAATGTAATGCATCATCCCCAACATGGGCGGCAGCAGTGAGTAGGCTAAACAAAGGGGAGAGTGCCGAATCGCCGGTAGAAGAAGACAGTCGATGCGCTGTGGATATTATATTTAATGTCGCGTTCCAGGCAACCCGTAACTCGTGTTTTCCCGACCTCCTACACGTGAAAATGCTCTGGAATGGCAGTCAAACCCGTAACTTACCACCCGGCAACTGGGAGTACATCGATCTGTACGAGTTCACGGGTGGGAAGTTACGGGTTTGACTGCCATTCCAGAGCATTTTCACGTGTAGGAGGTCGGGAAAACACGAGTTACGGGTTGCCTGGAACGCGCCATAAGTGTACAACTTTGCCTTTTATTTGAAAGGTGGGGGCCTACAAACTGTAGCCACCTCGGAGAAAAAAGACTTTCTTTCCAACGATGTTTTTACTTTGGTGAGTAACTAAACGGTTTTGTCTGTAGACTCGGACGAGCGGGCCGAGGAAGCGCATTCATAGATAAATTGCATTGAGAGTAGGGCGTTATCTGTAGGATATCACCCTGGACCAGATATATATACGGCCATGCTCTCCACTTAGTATCACCAGCGAACAAAAGAAGTGAACGCACGCAGCAACGACCAGCCACAGCGAAATTAAATGAATAAAACAGTAACCTTCTCCTAGACTCAAATTCCAAAACAGTCGTCTAACCCTCCCTTGGACATTAGAAGTTCACTTCCTAAACCGAAGCTCCAAACGGCTTCGCTCTAATCTTTCAAAAATAGAAAATAACATACAACTTACCGAATTGAGGATTGTCGTAGCCTACAGTGAAAGGCTAGTGAGTAGGTTGTGATGGAAACGTTTGTTTACTCAAAAAAGAATAAAGCGATCGTCTCTTGTTTTCTTCAGATGGATAAAAAAATTCTTTGCAATGTGGAATCTTTACAGGCGTGACAAACAGTGTTCGACAGTGAAAAGTTTCCAAGGTAGAGAGAGAGACAAATTACGAACACAATTTATACACACTTTTAGTCGTGACCGCTAGTCTTTTCAATGCTCTTAACCAATCGGTGAAAGCCGGGAACAATGACGCGTTTCACTGTTCAGATCCGGTCTAGAGCCCGCCTCCTGAGACCAGAAAATACCTGACCCCCTCTTCTGGATATGTAATTGTAATATCTTGTACTATATTACATAATCAGGGTCGGACAGCGGGGTAACCATTTACTGACGTTCACTGATATACTTTGGGAAAGTGCATTACAGGGCTTGGCCATCACTGACTAACTGACACTGCACTGCTATATCTACCTAGGTGATTAACAAGTAGTAGTGCTTAGGTGAACCTTATGAGTGACCCTTTCATTTATGTGAGGTCTTATATTGAATGTCCAGTGCTGACCATGTTCCTCCTTGTTTTAAAAAGGCGCCGTCTCTTCTTGTTGTTTAGTCCTGGACCTGGACCAGGGCTACTTCTTTCCATTCATTTGAATATGAGAGGTGTGAACACAAGACTACTGACGACCACTTCAACCAGACAATACGTAGACTAGATGGTTCCCAGGTGTGAATGTGTCTGCTCTCCAACTTCAGCGCTATTGAAAACCTGAATTCATCCTCATTCTCATTATAAGTGCTAATGGTCTAAATCACCAGCAACTGAAACTGACTTCTTAGGTCAGTCTTGCGGTCACACCTCTCATATTCAAATGAATGGATTGGAAAGAACAAGTAGCCCTGGTCCAGGACTAAAGAACAAGAGGAGACGGCGCCTTTTTAAAACAAGGAGGAACATGGTCAGCACTGGACATTCATATAAGACCTCAAATAAATAAAGGGGTCACGCATAATGCATGTCAGGATAATAATGTCATGGTTAAGTCAGAACTGGTCACTACCATTACATATCCAGAAGAGGGCGTCGTGAACCTAATGTTGAAGCGCATCTTTCCTGTCTCAGGAGGCGGGCTCTAGACAGGATCTGAACAGATTGGGCCTCAGTCATCAAAACTTTGATTATAGCTTTAGGAGAGCATAATCAATCTTTCGAGAGATAAAAGCAATGGATTAAAATTGATTTAATAAGGATTTGTACCTATTATTATTTCTCTCAGACTCAATCTCTGCAGCCCATAGATGACATGTTCTATAGGGTGTGTTAGGGTACTTGTTTTCCAAAGTATACTAAAATGAGCACTTGGGGCGGGTAAAAGGATCCATGAACCGTTTTCATTTGCGTTTATGGTCTTCTAGTCAAGATCCTGCAGTAGCCTATTCATATCTACCTGGTTAGCTTTCTATCTGATGTTGGCTAGCTAATGTTAGCTGGTGGTGTTATTAGCAAGCTGGCTGGATGTGGACCTGATCCAGGGCTCTTGTTCTTGTGCATTCCATTCATTTCAATATGAGAGGTGTGAACGGCCTATTGGTGGTATTTGGCGCAGCTGCACAGCATCATGACCTCATTTTCATTGATGAAGCTGGATTCAATCTATCTAAAACCAGGCGTCAGGGCCCAGATGTTACAGGACAAAGAGCTGTTGTGAATGTCCCTGGGCAGCGTGGGGGAAATATCACCTTGTGTTCCTGGAAGAAGAATCAGTGTTTTGTGGTGTGTGGAAGCAGGTCTGTGAGCTTCAAGTATGTTAAGTTGGGGGGGGTTAGCTTCCACTAGCCCAGAGAGATAAGGAGGAGGAGGTCTTAAGATGAGGTCGGATGAAGTATAAGACTCATTGTTTTCTGACCACACATTTGTACTCTGATGTCCCTGCTCTGGAGATCAGACATACCTTGTGAGCTCACAATAAAATCATTTAAACATGCCATGGTTTATGGAATATAATTACTAGATTGATCATCACCCTGCAAAAACCTAGATATGGCCTTTGAGGACTGAAAACATTTTCAAGAGGTTCCTACATCTGCAAGAAGTTGTCCATCACCATGCCACCCTAGGTCCATCCAGTACTGCACACATGATCACGTTCTGAGGGGGCGGCAGCAGCTCAGGAGGTAGAGTAGCCGTCTGGGAGCCTCCAGTTCAATTCCAGCTATCTGCTCTGCTTCGTTGACGTGTCTTTGAGAAAGACACTAATTTATCCCAAAGAGCACGCTAATACCAGCTGGCCGCCATTGGTGTGTGAATGGGTGAATGAGAGAAGCCATTGTAAAGCTCTTTGACTAAAAGCACTATATAAGTGCAGTCCATTCACCATGCAATATCTGGTGCTCTATATAATGCAGTTGTACAGGACGGAGCAGAGCAGCCCAGGTTTGTTGTCATGTGGGATCATGTTAGTTTCCATCGGGCTGCTCTGGTCTGGGACTGGTTCACCAACCATCATACATAACTTCACAGGTGGAGACACCGTTACCCCCTTACTCCCCATTTCTCAGTCCCATTGAGGAATTATTTTCAGCTTGGCGTTGGAAGGTTTATGAACACCAACCATATACCTGCATGACTCTCCCTGGGAGCAATGGAAGAGACATGCAGAGACACTGAGGGGGCAGTCCAGGGTTGGATACTGAGGGGGGGTCAGTCCAGGGTTGGATACTGAGGGGGGGGCAGTCCAGGGTTAGATACTGAGGGGGGGTCAGTCCAGGGTTGGATACTGAGGGGGGGTCAGTCCAGGATTGGATACTGAGGGGGGGTCAGTCCAGGGTTGGATACTGAGGGGGGGTCAGTCCAGGGTTGGATACTGAGGGGGGGTCAGTCCAGGGTTGGATACTGAGGGGGGGTCAGTCCAGGGATGGATACTGAGGGGGGGTCAGTCCAGGGATGGATACTGAGGCAGGCACACAAATGAACACACTCTCTACAGTACCTCTCTCAGGTTACACAATGTTTATTAAAAAGGTTAATGAAAAAAAAAAAAACATTCTGAAAGGTTAGGGTTAGAGTCTAAAATGCAGCTGTCCAGCCATCCAACCAACATCAACAGTCACCAACAAATACATTTCCATCCCAGTTTGTGTTCCATGTCTGGTGCGCATCCACTGCTTTTAAAATAATCTCAAATCAAAAAGATAGCCTAATTATTCCAATCTCTAATTGTAATCTCAATCTGCGCTGCTGTGATAACAATTTTTATTTTTTTATTTAACCTTTATTTATACAGGTAAAAAAACACGTTGAGTTCAGAGGACTCATTTTCAAGTGTGACCTGTTCACAATCATTCAGCACTCGTTACACTAAGTTACAAACAACAGGACAGAATTACAATAAAACATACAGGACTATGTGTAACAATAACAACAATAAAAGTCGGAAGTCTAAAAGTGCAAAGTGCATGGGGGATGAGAACAGGGGAGAGTTATCTTAGAGTGCAAGAACATGACATTGGCACACTCACTAAATCAGACAATATTCGCTTAAACCTTGTGAGAGAGATCAAATTTGACAACTTAAAACTCAGCTGTAAGGAGTTCCAAGAGGAAGGGGCTGCATATGAGAATGCTCTTTTGCCTCTCTCAGTACGGACCAGGGGGATGGAGCACGTTATGATGTCCTGAGAACGAAGGCCGTAGGTGGAGTGTTTGCGCGAAAGGAGAGTAGATAAGTAGGTGGGAAGCAGACCAAGAATGGATTTGTAAATGAAAATGTACCAGTGATGGGTTCGGCGAATGGAGAGAGATGGCCAGTTAACCCGAGAGTATAACACACAATGGTGTGAGTGCTTTACAGCCTGTAATATTATAGCCTACCATTACTACTGTTCATCTTATTATTTATTCATGTATGTTGTAAGAGATACAGTTGTAAGCCATGAACTCAACCAGGTATATTGGAATTCATTTAAACAGTCCCTTTGCAATCACCATCTCATCTACTTTGTGTTGCAGAATTTTTTGTTTTATTCTTTCATGTTTTTAAAGCATGTTTTTTGACCAAGAGGACAAAATTAAGTCCATCCATTCATCCAACGTCGTCCTGGAGCGCAGCATTCCATAGGCCTATAGGATAAGGCCTGCCGTATTATTCAGTTCACCAAGGATCTTCCTCAAGTTCCTCTTTTCATTTTCTCCAGTAATCAAAACTCCATATCCAGTTCATATTTTGATAATTGGCTCACACCCAAATAAACCAATTGCTTGTAGAATGATTACATATCTGATTTCAGAATATTATTCCTGATTAAACTGTATAACATATTTGAGGGGTTCTTTTGCAAAAGCAAACATCTCCTTTTACTGGCCTAATAGGTAACCTAAATCATGTTTGCCCAAATCTGTGGTGCGGTTTAAAATAGTAGGCTTATTAATCTCTTGATGGTGATGTTTTATAACGACACCATGAGGGACAGACAGTTGGCATATTCGTGAAAACATTCACATACCCTGATAGTTAATCAGGGTATAGTTAATAGTTAATTAACACGGCGTTACAGTGTAGCCCTATTCCTATAGGTTTTTTTTCAAAGGCCTCCAGATCTGCCTATTACACTAGAACGCATCTACGGATTTCAAGCACCAAAACGTGGCCCTGGACGTATCGATCTGCCTCTGGGTTCGAGCCTCATTTTGGCCTCGGTATTGTAATTGATAGGCGCAAAGGTAGAAGAAAACTCAGAAAAACGCAGTAGTGTAATCCAGGCCTAAGGCTATGGCTATGGCTTCTCTCCTGTATGAACACACTGGTGTGTCTTTAAGCTTGTTGAGTAAGTGAAGTTCTTCCCACACAGGTCACAGTGGTATGGCTTCTCTCCTGTATGAACACGCTGGTGTTTCTTTAAGTCTCCTAACGTATTGAAGTTCTTTCCACATTGGACACAGTGGTATGGCTTTTCTCCTGTATGAACACGCTGGTGTGTCTTTAACCTTCCTGACGTAGTGAAGTTCTTTCCACACTGGTCACAGTGGTATGGCTTCTCTCCTGTATGAACACGCTGGTGGGTCTTTAAGCTTGTTGACGTAGTGAAGTTCTTTCCACACTGGTCACAGTGGTATGGCTTCTCTCCTGTATGAACACGCTGGTGTGTCTTTAACTCTCCGGACGTAGTGAATTTCTTTCCACACTGGTCACAGTGGTATGGCTTTTCTCCTGTATGAACACGCTGGTGTGTCTTTAACTCTCCTGACGTAGTGAATTTCTTTCCACACTGGTCACAGTGGTATGGCTTCTCTCCTGTATGAACACGCTGGTGTGTCTTTAACTCTCCTGACGTAGTGAAGTTCTTTCCACACTGGTCACAGTGGTATGGCTTCTCTCCTGTATGAACACGCTGGTGTGTCTTTAAATTTCCTGACGTAGTGAAGTTGTTCCCACACTGGTCACAGTGGTATGGCTTCTCTCCTGTATGAACACGCTGGTGTGTCTTTAAATTTCCTGACTTAGTGAAGTTCTTCCCACACTGATCACAGTGGTATGGCTTCTCTCCTGTATGAACACGCTGGTGTATCTTTAACTCTCCTGACGTGGTGAAAGTCTTTCCACACTGGTCACAGTGGTATGGCTTCTCTCCTGTATGAACACGCTGGTGTGTCCTGAGATGGTCCTTTTTAATGAAGTTCTTCCCACACTGGTCACAGTGGTATGGCTTCTCTCCTGTATGAACACGCTGGTGTATCTTTAACTCTCCTGACCTGGTGAAAGTCTTTCCACACTGGTCACAGTGGTATGGCTTCTCTCCTGTATGAACACGCTGGTGTGTCTTTAACTGTCCTGACGTAGTGAAGTTCTTCCCACACTGGTCACAGTGGTACGGTCTTGGCTTGTCTGTGTCTGTCTGTCTCTGGGCGGGAGCTGGGGTGAGGGGGGTGTTGGAGGTGGTGATAGGGAGTGATTGAGAGGAGGACGATGACGAGGAGAGAGTCTCTGGTCTGATCTCTCTTTTCCTCAGCAGAGAGACATAGAGGTTGTCATGGCTCCTCTTGAGGTGCTTGTGGAGGTAGATCTGGGAGGTGTGGGTGAATGGGCACTCAGAGCAGGAGAACACCTGAGTCTGGGACAAGTCTGACATCACTCCTGAGAGAGTGAAAGAGAAAGAGAAAAATTAAAAAGGATTCTCACACCTGTAGTACAAGATCAAATACTGTATAGAGTGATTATATGTAGCTAGTGGGGGCGAAACACAACACCACAACTTCAGATTGAGGACAGGAGAGAGAAAGATATGCAAGAGGTTCCACTGGCTGAGCTTGAGTGAGGGAGAGTGAAAGAGGAGAGAGAGGAGTGAGAAAAAGAAAGACGTATGCTTCCTAAGAGCTTCTTTATCTCTGGTTGCTTGTGCGTCTGTATCTATCTGTGTAGCTCTGCTGGCTGGCTGCTCTGCAGCATGTTTAGTTCTGTCTGCTTGTGCGTCCCTCTCTGGGGTTGTTTTGTCCCTCTGCTACTTTCTCTTTTACTTTCTCTTCTCTTTTCTCAGTAAATCCATATCATAGTTGGACTGACAATTAATGGATTGAGATGCTACGAGGCTGTAATTGATTTCCTTTTCACAAGTTTTGCTAATGTCTTAACGGTTCGGCTACAGGGGTAGTGTACTATTTAGGACATTTAGTCATATTTGTTGTCCGTCTACCATGAACCTGAAACACAGAGACCATAATTTAATTGATCGTTTCAGTATTGAGCTAGCTGCAGTTTTTCTGCAAGCTCTCACTGGGCTACAAAGGAAGTCAATGGATCACCTGTAAATAAGTTGGAAAACTATGATAATTGTGCTTTTCTGAGACAGGAAAGCGCGGGAAGCACAGGGTGTAATCTTACCAGTCTCATTATGCTCTCCTGTGAAATATATCGCAATCCGAATATTTGTAGGTGTCTGGCATGACTTGCACATAGTCCTCTGAGGGAGAAGTGAAATCAAGCACCAGGGGAATGCTCATGTCCAAGCCATGCCTAACATGTAAATATATTGGGATTACGATACATTTCACAGGAGATCATATTGAGACTGGTAAGATTATACCCTGTGCTTCCCATCTCAGTAAAGCACATTTTCACTAACACAAATCCCGATCTATCCATCCATCCATCCAAGTAAGTATGAATGGATAACTATCTGTTTGTCTTCTATATTTTACTTCAATTCAAAGGGCTTTATTTGCATGGGAAACATACATTTACAATGCCAAAGCACACATGCCAGAAGGTCACAGAAATGTTATGGTTGAATCGAATTAATAAGTGTAATATTTACAAATGTATTTAAATGGTAACTTTAAACGTTGTATGTACAGTGTGTATATGTATAGTGACCAGTGTGGTGTGCAGGGATACTGATTGAAGAGTTTCAATCATGGAACCAAACCAACCAGCTATCTGATCAATCGTGTCCAAATCCAAATTTACTAGATCACTTTTAAGTGCTCGGGAATAAAAATTCGTGAACCTCCCCTTGACAGAAATATATCCAGCAAATCGATAATAATCATTTTAATAAGGTTTTAAGAAGAAAATAACGCGTTCCGTTTTCGAGTCAGCACAGTTTTTTATTAGAGTCAGCACAGGTGGTGGCCTCTAGTTGTGCTTATTAATGTCGTTATACGGCCAAGCTCTCCACTTAATGAACCAGCGAGTTAAAGAAGCGAAAGCGCGCAGCTCCGACCAGCAACAGCGAGATGACCTGAAAACTGACCGCATGTCGGTGTCTGTTCGTTCCACACGCTTCCCTCTCAGCATGGTCATACTAAACATCTTGATGAATTCTGAAAAGATGAATAAACTATTCTGTTTTCGACTCAAATGTGTAGCTGTATGACCCTCCCCTGGACTCGAATAAAAAAACAGTAACCTTCTCCTGGACTCAAATTCAAAAACAGTCGTCTAACCCTCCCTTGGACATTAGAAGTTCACTTCCTAAACCGAAGCTCCAAACGGCTGCGCTCTAATCTTTCAAAAATAGAAAATAACATACAACTTACCGAATTGAGGATTGTCGTAGCCTACAGTGAAAGGCTAGTGAGTAGGTTGGGATGGAAACGTTTGTTTACTCAAAAAGAATAAAGAGATCGTCTCTTGTTTTCTTCAGATGGATAAAAAAAAATCTTTGCAATGGGGAATCTTTACAGGCGTGACCAACAGTGTTCGACAGTGAAAAGTTTCCAAGGTAGAGAGAGAGACAAATTACGAACACAATTTATACACACTTCTAGTCGTGACTGATAGTCTTTTCAATGCTCTTAACCAATCGGTGAAAGCCGGGAACAATGACGCGTTTCACTGTTCAGATCCGGTCTAGAGCCCGCCTCCTGAGACCAGAAAATACCTGACCCCCTCTTCTGGATATGTAATTGTAATATCTTGCACTATATTACATAATCAGGGTCGGACAGCGGGGTAACCATTTACTGACGTTTACTGATATACTTTGGAGAAGTGCATTACAGGGCATGGCCATCACTGACTAACTAACACTGCACTGCTATATCTACCCAGTTGATTAACAAGTAGTAGTGCTTAGGTGAACCTCTGTTGCCACCTACTGGACATTGTTAAGAACGCATAACCCAACCATAGCATATAGTACAGTAATGGTAGTGACCAGTTCTGACATTACTATGACATTATTATTCTGACATGCATTATGAGTGACCCCTTCATTTATTTGAGGTCTTATATTAAATGTCCAGTGCTGACCATGTTCCTCCTTGTTTTAAAAAGATAAAAAGGCGCCGTCTCTTCTTGTTCTTTAGTCCTGGACCTGGACCAGGGCTACTTCTTTCCATTCATTTGAATATGAGAGGTGTGAACACAAGACTACTGATGACCACTTCATCCAGACAATACGTAGGCTAAATGGTTCCCAAGTGTGAATGTGTCTGCTCTCCAACTTCAGCGCTATTGAAAACCTGAATTCATCCTCATTCTCATTATAAGTGCTAACGGTCTAAATCACCAGCAACTGAAACTGAGGTCTTAGGTACCTGGATGAGTAGGTTCAGAGTTCAAGGACTATGCAAACACCTTCCCAGTCCAGTCCGCCTCCTCCTGCTGTTGGCTGTAGCCCTGGTTCTGGACCCGGACTCGGAACTGAATGTTTGATTGATCTTAAAATGAACTCATATTGGTATAATCACTGGTATGTAGGCTATGATTGGTTTGTCAAATAAAGGGAATTATTCGTGTGTTTTTTTTCTTGGGTGGACTCAATCTTATTTGGGTCCCTAAATTGGGCCTCAGTCATCAAAACTTTGATTATAGCTTTAGGAGAGCATAATCAATCTTTCGAGAGATAAAAGCAATGGATTAAAATTGATTTAATAAGGATTTGTACCTATTATTATTTCTCTCAGACTCAATCCCTGCAGCCCATAGATGACATGTTCTATAGGGTGTGTTAGGGTACTTGTTTTCCAAAGGATGCTCAAATGAGGACTTGGGGCGTGTAAAAGGATCCATGAACCGTTTTCATTTGCGTTTATGGTCTTCTAACATTAGACTAGTCAAGATCCTGCAGTAGCCTATTCATATCTGCCTGGTTAGCTTTCTATCTGATGTTGGCTAGCTAATGTTAGCTGGTGGTGTTATTAGCAAGCTGGCTGGATGTGGACCTGATCCAGGGCTCTTGTTCTTGTGCATTCCATTCATTTCAATATGAGAGGTGTGAACGGCCTATTGGTGGTATTTGGCGCAGCTGCACAGCATCATGACCTCATTTTCATTGATGAAGCTGGATTCAATCTATCTAAAACCAGGCGTCAGGGCCCAGATGTTACAGGACAAAGAGCTATTGTGAATGTCCCTGGGCAGCGTGGGGGAAATATCACCTTGTGTTCCTTGAAGAAGAATCAGTGTTTTGTGGTGTGTGGAAGCAGGTCTGTGAGCTTCAAGTATGTTAAGTTGGGGGGGGTTAGCTTCCACTAGCCCAGAGAGATAAGGAGGAGGAGGTCTTAAGATGAGGTCAGATGAAGTATAAGACTCATTGTTTTCTGACCACACATTTGTACTCTGATGTCCCTGCTCTGGAGATCAGACATACCTTGTGAGCTCACAATAAAATCATTTAAACATGCCATGGTTTATGGAATATAATTACTAGATTGATCATCACCCTGCAAAAACCTAGATATGGCCTTTGAGGACTGAAAACATTTTCAAGAGGTTCCTACGTCTGCAAGGAGTTGTCCATCACCATGCCACCCTAGGTCCATCCAGTACTGCACACATGATCACGTTCTGAGGGGGCGGCAGCAGCTCAGGAGGTAGAGTAGCCGTCTGGGAGCCTCCAGTTCAATTCCAGCTATCTGCTCTGCTTCGTTGACGTGTTCTTGAGCAAGACACTAATTTATCCCAAAGAGCACGCTAATGCCTGCTGGCCGCCATTGGTGTGTGAATGGGTGAATGAGAGAAGCCATTGTAAAGCTCTTTGAATAAAAGCGCTATAGAAGTGCAGTCCATTCACCATGAGATATCTGGTGCTCTATATAATGCAGTTGTCCAGGACGGAGCAGAGCAGCCCAGGTTTGTTGTCATGTGGGATCATGTTAGTTTCCACCGGGCTGCTCTGGTCTGGGACTGGTTCACCAACCACCATACATAACTTCACAGGTGGAGACACCGTTACCCCCTTACTCCCCATTTCTCAGTCCCATTGAGGAATTATTTTCAGCTTGGCGTTGGAAGGTTTATGAACACCAACCATATACCTGCATTACTCTCCCTGGTAGCAATGGAAGAGGCATGCAGAGACACTGAGGGGGGGTCAGTCCAGGGTTGGATACTGAGGGGGGGTCAGTCCAGGGTTGGATACTGAGGGGGGGTCAGTCCAGGGTTGGATACTGAGGCAGGCACACAAATGAACACACTCTCTACAGTACCTCTCTCAGGTTACACAATGTTTATTAAAAAGGTTAATGTAAAAAAACAACATTCTGAAAAGTTTAAAATGCAGCTCTCCAGCCATCCAACCAACGCAACCAGTCACAACAAATACATTTCCATCCCAGTTTGTGTTCCATGTCTGGTGCGCATCCACTGCTTTTAAAATAATCTCAAATCCAAAAAGATAGCCTACTTATTCCAATCTCTAATTGTAATCTCCATCTGCGCTTCTGTGATAACAATATTATAGCCTACCATTACTACTGTTCATCTTATTATTTATTCATGCATGTTGTAAGAGATATAGTTGTAAACCATGAACTCAACCAGGTATCTTGGAATTCATTTAAACAGTCCCTTTGCAATCACCATCTCATCTACTTCGTGTTGCAGTATTTTTTGTTTTATTCTTTCATGTTTTTAAAGCATGTTTTTTGACCAAGAGGACAAAATTAAGTCCATCCATTCATCCAACATTGTCCTGGAGCGCAGCATTCCATAGGCCTATAGGATAAGGCCTGCCGTATTATTCAGTTCACCAAGGATCTTCCTCAAGTTCCTCTTTTCATTTTCTCCAGTAATCCAAACTCCATATCCAATTCCTATTTTGATCATTGGCTCACACCCAAATAAACCAATTGCTTGTAGAATGATTACAGATCTGATTTCAGAATATTATTCCAGATTAAACTGTATAACATATTTGAGGGGTTCTTTTGCAAAAGCAAACATCTCCTTTTACTGGCCTAATAGGTCACCTAAATCGTGTTTGCCCATATCTGTGGTGCGGTTTAAAATAGTAGGCTTATTCATCTCTTGATGGTGATGTTTTAGAACGACACCATGAGGGACAGACAGTTGGCATATTCATAAAAACATTCACATACCCTGATAGTTATTAATTATTATTATCAAGTCTCATCATAATACGGGAGATATCATGAGGGAATGGATGAAGGACTTAAAACTAAATGATTGTAAGGACTATATATCAGAACATTTGGACTGTATTGAGTATTGAATAGAGATATTATTGAAAAAGAAACACAAAAGACTGAGCTGGGGAGCCTTCCCACACGTATAGCGGCATATCTTTATATATCTTATATAGCTATAGCTCAGTAAAAAATGTGTAACTTTTTGCTAGTTACTTTTCTTTGGGGGAACATGTAAACATGGAATACAGTGAAATTCCTCCTAAGATATTGTCCGCTTGTCTGATTAACTATAGTATACAATAATATGTAGCTCAAACTCGTAAATCATCTGTTTGATTGTTATAAGGTGAAGTGAACACAGCGTTACAGTGTAGCCCTATTCCTATAGTTTTTTTTTTCAAAGGCCTCCAGATCTGCCTATTACACTAGAACGCATCTACGGATTTCAAGCACCAAAACGTGGCCCCGGACGTATCGATCTGCCTCTGGGTTCGAGCCTCATTTTGGCCTCGGTATTGTAATTGATAGGCGCAAAGGTAGGAGAAAACTCAGAAAAACGCAGTAGTGTAATCCAGGCCTAAGGCTATGGCTTCTCTCCTGTATGAACACACTGGTGTGTCTTTAAGCTTGTTGACCGAGTGAAGTTCTTTCCACACAGGTCACAGTGGTATGGCTTCTCTCCTGTATGAACACGCTGGTGTGTCTTTAAGCTTGTTGACTGAGCGAAGTTCTTTCCACACTGGTCACAGTGGTATGGCTTCTCTCCTGTATGAACACGCTGGTGTGTCCTTAACTTTCCTGACGTAGTGAAGTTCTTCCCACACTGGTCACAGTGGTATGGCTTCTCTCCTGTATGAACACGCTGGTGTGTCTTTAACTCTCCTGACGTAGTGAAGTTATTTCCACACTGGTCACAGTGGTATGGCTTCTCTCCTGTATGAACACGCTGGTGTGTCTTTAAATCTCCTGACGTAGTGAAGTTCTTTCCACACTGGTCACAGTGGTATGGCTTCTCTCCTGTATGAACACGCTTGTGTGTCTTGAGATGTTCCTTTTGAATGAAGTTCTTTCCACACTGGTCACAGTGGTATGGCTTCTGTCCTGTATGAACACTCTGGTGTTTCTTTAACTCTCCTGACGTAGTGAAGTTCTTCCCACACTGGTCACAGTGGTATGGCTTCTCTCCTGTATGAACACGCTGGTGTGTCTTTAAATCTCTTGACGTAGTGAAGTTCTTCCCACACTGGTCACAGTGGTATGGCTTCTCTCCTGTATGAACACGCTGGTGTGTCTTTAAATTTCCTGACGTAGTGAAGTTCTTCCCACACTGGTCACAGTGGTATGGCTTCTCTCCTGTATGAACACGCTGGTGTATATTTAAATTATCTGACCTAGTGAAGTTCTTCCCACACTGTTCACAGTGGTACGGTCTTGGCTTGTCTGTGTCTCTCTGTCTCTGGGCGGGAGCTGGGGTGAGGGGGGTGTTGGAGGTGGTGATAGGGGGTGATTGAGAAGAGGAGGAGGAGGAGAGAATCTCTGGTCTGATCTCTCTTTTCCTCAGCAGAGAGACGTAGAGGTTGTCATGGCTCCTCTTGAGGTGCTTGTGGAGGTAGATCTGGGAGGTGTAGGTGAATGGGCACACAGAGCAGGAGAACACCTGAGTCTGGGACAAGTCTGACATCACTCCTGGGAGAGTGAAAGAGAGAGAGACAAACCTTAAAAAGGATTCTCACACCAGTATTACAAGTGCAAATACTGTCTAAAGTGTTTATATGTAGCTAGTGGGGGGAAACACACCGACACCAGAACTTCAGATTGAGGACAGGAGAGAGAAACATATGTAAGAGGTTCCTCTGGCTGAGAGAGAGAGTGAAAGCAGGATGATCTTAAATGGTGTTGAGAGACTCGCGTTGATGTATCTGATTGTCGAGAGAACATTTCTGCTGAGTTATTAACTATGGCAAATTTTAAACGTTAAAACATGTAAATAAAACATGTAGATAATGTAATGCATCATCCCCAACATGGGCGGCAGCAGTGAGTAGGCTAAACAAAGGGGAGAGTGCCGAATCGCCGGTAGAAGAAGACAGTCGATGCGCTGTGGATATTATATTTAATGTCGCGTTCCAGGCAACCCGTAACTCGTGTTTTCCCGACCTCCTACACGTGAAAATGCTCTGGAATGGCAGTCAAACCCGTAACTTACCACCCGGCAACTGGGAGTACATCGATCTGTACGAGTTCACGGGTGGGAAGTTACGGGTTTGACTGCCATTCCAGAGCATTTTCACGTGTAGGAGGTCGGGAAAACACGAGTTACGGGTTGCCTGGAACGCGCCATAAGTGTACAACTTTGCCTTTTATTTGAAAGGTGGGGGCCTACAAACTGTAGCCACCTCGGAGAAAAAAGACTTTCTTTCCAACGATGTTTTTACTTTGGTGAGTAACTAAACGGTTTTGTCTGTAGACTCGGACGAGCGGGCCGAGGAAGCGCATTCATAGATAAATTGCATTGAGAGTAGGGCGTTATCTGTAGGATATCACCCTGGACCAGATATATATACGGCCATGCTCTCCACTTAGTATCACCAGCGAATAAAAGAAGTGAACGCACGCAGCAACGACCAGCCACAGCGAAATTCAATGAATAAAACAGTAACCTTCTCCTAGACTCAAATTCAAAAACAGTCGTCTAACCCTCCCTTGGACATTAGAAGTTCACTTCCTAAACCGAAGCTCCAAACAGCTGCGCTCTAATCTTTCAAAAATAGAAAATAACATACAACTTACCGAATTGAGGATTGTCGTAGCCTACAGTGAAAGGCTAGTGAGTAGGTTGTGATGGAAACGTTTGTTTCCTCAAACAAGAATAAAGAGATCGTCTCTTGTTTTCTTCAGATGGATAAAAAAAATCTTTGCAATGGGGAATCTTTACAGGCGTGACCAACAGTGTTCGACAGTGAAACGTTTCCAAGGTAGAGAGAGAGACAAATTACGAACACAATTTATATACACTTGTAGTCGTGACTGCTAGTCTTTTCAATGCTCTTAACCAATCGGTGAAAGCCGGGAACAATGACGCGTTTCACTGTTCAGATCCGGTCTAGAGCCCGCCTCCTGAGACCGGAAAATACCTGACGCCATCTTCTGGATATGTAATTGTAATATCTTGCACTATATTACATAATCAGGGTCGGACAGCGGGGTAACCATTTACTGACGTTTACTGATATACTTTGGAGAAGTGCATTACAGGGCATGGCCATCACTGACTAACTAACACTGCACTGCTATATCTACCTAGGTGATTAACAAGTAGTAGTGCTTAGGTGAACCTCTGTTCCCACCTGCTGGACATTGTTAAGAACACATAACCCAACCATAGCATATAGTACAGTAATGGTAGTGACCAGTTCTGACATTACTATGACATTATTATTCTGACATGCATTATGAGTGACCCCTTCATTTATTTGAGGTCTTATATGAATGTCCAGTGCTGACCATGTTCCTCCTTGTTTTAAAAAGATAAAAAGGCGCCGTCTCCTCTTGTTCTTTAGTCCTGGATCTGGACCAGGGCTACTTCTTTCCATTCATTTGAATATGAGAGGTGTGAACACAAGACTACTGATGACCACTTTAACCAGACAATACGTAGACTAGATGGTTCCCAGGTGTGAATGTGTCTGCTCTACAACTTCAGCGCTATTGAAAACCTGAATTCCTCCTCATTCTCATTATAAGTGCTAATGGTCTAAATCACCAGCAACTGAAACTCACTTCTCAGGTCAGTCTTGCGGTCGCACCTCTCATATTCAAATGAATGGAATGGAAAGAACAGGTAGCCCTGGTCCAGGACTAAAGAACAAGAGGAGACGGCGCCTTTTTAAAACAAGGAGGAACATGGTCAGCACTGGACATTCATATAAGACCTCAAATAAATAAAGGGGTCACGCATAATGCATGTCAGGATAATAATGTCATGGTTAAGTCAGAACTGGTCACTACCATTACATATCCAGTAGAGGGCGTCGTGAACCTAATGTTGAAGCGGCATCTTTCCTGTCTCAGGAGGCGGGCTCTAGACAGGATCTGAACAGATTGGGCCTCAGTCATCAAAACTTTGATTATAGCTTTAGGAGAGCATAATCAATCTTTCGAGAGATAAAAGCAATGGATTAAAATTGATTTAATAAGGATTTGTACCTATTATTATTTCTCCCAGACTCAATCCCTGCAGCCCATAGATGACATGTTCTATAGGGTGTGTTAGGGTACTTGTTTTCCAAAGTATGCTGAAATGAGCACTTGGGGCGGGTAAAAGGATCCATGAACCGTTTTCATTTGCGTTTATGGTCTTCTAACGTTAGACTAGTCAAGATCCTGCAGTAGCCTATTCATATCTACCTGGTTAGCTTTCTATCTGATGTTGGCTAGCTAATGTTAGATGGGGGTGTTATTAGCAAGCTGGCTGGATTTGGACCTGATCCAGGGCTCTTGTTCTTGTGCATTCCATTCATTTCAATATGAGAGGTGTGAACGGCCTATTGGTGGTATTTGGCGCAGCTGCACAGCATCATGACCTCATTTTCATTGATGAAGCTGGATTCAATCTATCTAAAACCAGGCGTCAGGGCCCAGATGTTACAGGACAAAGAGCTGTTGTGAATGTCCCTGGGCAGCGTGGGGGGAAATATCACCTTGTGTTCCTTGAAGAAGAATCAGTGTTTTGTGGTGTGTGGAAGCAGGTCTGTGAGCTTCAAGTATGTTAAGTTGGGGAGGGTTAGCTTCCACTAGCCCAGAGAGATAAGGAGGAGGAGGTCTTAAGATGAGGTCAGATGAAGTATAAGACTCATTGTTTTCTGACCACACATTTGTACTCTGATGTCCCTGCTCTGGAGATCAGACATACCTTGTGAGCTCACAATAAAATCATTTAAACATGCCATGGTTTATGGAATATAATTACTAGATTGATCATCACCCTGCAAAAACCTAGATATGGCCTTTGAGGGCTGAAAACATTTTCAAGAGGTTCCTACGTCTGCAAGGAGTTGTCCATCACCATGCCACCCTAGGTCCATCCAGTACTGCACACATGATCACGTTCTGAGGGGGCGGCAGCAGCTCAGGAGGTAGAGTAGCCGTCTGGGAGCCTCCAGTTCAATTCCAGCTATCTGCTCTGCTTCGTTGACGTGTTCTTGAGTAAGACACTAATTTATCCCAAAGAGCACGCTAATACCAGCTGGCCGCCATTGGTGTGTGAATGGATGAATGAGAGAAGCCATTGTAAAGCTCTTTGAATAAAAGCGCTATATAAGTGCAGTCCACTCACCATGAGATATCTGGTGCTCTATATAATGCAGTTGTCCAGGACGGAGCAGAGCAGCCCAGGTTTGTTGTCATGTGGGATCATGTTAGTTTCCACCGGGCTGCTCTGGTCTGGGACTGGTTCACCAACCACCATACATAACTTCACAGGTGGAGACACCGTTACCCCCTTACTCCCCATTTCTCAGTCCCATTGAGGAATTATTTTCACTTTGGGTTGGAAGGTTTATGAACACCAACCATATACCTGCATGACTCCCTGGGAGCAATGGAAGAGGCATGCAGAGACACTGAGGGGGGGTCAGTCCAGGGTTAGATACTGAGGGGTGGTCAGTCCAGGGATGGATACTGAGGGGGGGTCAGTCCAGGGTTGGATACTGAGGGGGGGTCAGTCCAGGGTTGGATACTGAGGCAGGCACACAAATGAACACACTCTCTACAGTACCTCTCTCAGGTTATACAATGTTTATTAAAAAGGTTAATGAAAAAAAACAACATTCTGAAAAGTTAGGGTTAGAGTTTAAAATGCAGCTGTCCAGCTATCCAACCAACATCAACAGTCACCAACAAATACATTTCCATCCCAGTTTGTGTTCCATGTCTGGTGCGCATCCACTGCTTTTAAAATAATCTCAAATCCAAAAAGATAGCCTACTTATTCCAATCTCTAATTGTAATCTCAATCTGCGCTGCTGTGATAACAATATTATAGCCTACCATTACTACTGTTCATCTTATTATTTATTCATGTATGTTTTAAGAGATACAGTTGTAAGCCATGAACTCAACCAGGTATATTGGAATTCATTTAAACAGTCCCTTTGCAATCACCATCTCATCTACTTTGTGTTGCAGAATTTTTTGTTTTATTCTTTCATGTTTTTAAAGCATGTTTTTTGACCAAGAGGACAAAATTAAGTCCATCCAGTCACCCAACGTTGTCCTGGAGCGCAGCATTCCATAGGCCTATAGGATAAGGCCTGCCATATTATTCAGTTCACCAAGGATCTTCCTCAAGTTCCTCTTTTCATTTTCTCCAGTAATCCAAACTCCATATCCAATTCCTATTTTGACCATTGGCTCACACCTGAATAAACCAATTGCTTGTAGAATGATTACAGATCTGATTTCAGAATATTATTCCAGATTTAACTGTATAACATATTTGAGGGGTTCTTTTGCAAAAGCAAACATCTCCTTTTACTGGCCTAATAGGTAACCTAAATCATGTTTGCCCATATCTGTGGTGCGGTTTAAAATAGTAGGCTTATTCATCTCTTGATGGTGATGTTTTAGAACGACACCATGAGGGACAGACAGTTGGCATATTCGTAAAAACATTCACCTACCCTGATAGTTATTAATTATTATTATCAAGTCTCATAATAATACGGGAGAAATCGTGAGGGAATGGATGAAGGACTTAAAACAAACTGATTGTAAGGACTATATATCAGAACATTTGGACTGAATTTGAGTATTGAATAGAGATATTATTGAAAAAGAAACACAAAAGACTGAGCTGGGGAGCCTTTCCACACGTATAGCGGCATATCTCTATATATCTTATATAGCTATAGCTCAGTAAAAATGTTGTAACTTTTTGCTAGTTACTTTTCTTTGAACGAGCGAATATTATTATTTGAGATGTGTATTCTTACGTAGGTTATGATTTGAAGTGTCTACTTTTTTGGGGGAACATGTAAACATGGAATACAGTGAAATTCCTCCTAAGATATTGTCTGCTTGTCTGAATAACTATAGTATACAATAATATGTCTGCTCTACAACTTCAGCGCTATTGAAAACCTGAATTCCTCCTCATTCTCATTATACGTGCTAATGGTCTAAATCACCAGTAACTGAAACTGACTTCTCAGGTCAGTCTTGCGGTCACACCTCTCATATTCAAATGAATGGAATGGAAAGAACAAGTAGCCCTGGTCCAGGACTAAAGAACAAGAGGAGATGGCGCCTTTTTAAAACAAGGAGGAACATGGTCAGCACTGGACATTCATATAAGACCTCAAATAAATAAAGGGGTCACGCATAATGCATGTCAGGATAATAATGTCATGGTTAAGTCAGAACGGGTCACTACCATTACATATCCAGAAGAGGGCGTCGTGAACCTAATGTTGAAGCGCATCTTTCCGGTTTCAGGAGGCGGGCTCTAGACAGGATCTGAACAGATTGGGCCTCAGTCATCAAAACTTTGATTATAGCTTTAGGAGAGCATAATCAATCTTTCGAGAGATAAAAGCAATGGATAAAAATTGATTTAATAAGGATTTGTACCTATTATTATTTCTCCCAGACTCAATCCCTGCAGCCCATAGATGACATGTTCTATAGGGTGTGTTAGGGTACTTGTTTTCCAAAGTATGCTCAAATGAGCACTTGGGGCAGGTAAAAGGATCCATGAACCGTTTTCATTTGCGTTTATGGTCTTCTAACTTTAGACTAGTCAAGATCCTGCAGTAGCCTATTTATATCTACCTGGTTAGCTTTCTATCTGATGTTGGCTAGCTAATGTTAGCTGGTGGTGTTATTAGCAAGCTGGCTGGATGTGGACCTGATCCAGGGCTCTTGTTCTTGTGCATTCCATTCATTTCAATATGAGAGGTGTGAACGGCCTATTGGTGGTATTTGGCGCAGCTGCACAGCATCATGACCTAATTTTCATTGATGAAGCTGGATTCAATCTATCTAAAACCAGGCGTCAGGGCCCAGATGTTACAGGACAAAGAGCTGTTGTGAATGTCCCTGGGCAGCGTGGGGGAAATATCACCTTGTGTTCCTGGAAGAAGAATCAGTGTTTTGTGGTGTGTGGAAGCAGGTCTGTGAGCTTCAAGTATGTTAAGTTGGGGAGGGTTAGCTTCCACTAGCCCAGAGAGATAAGGAGGTGGAGGTCTTAAGATGAGGTCAGATGAAGTATAAGACTCATTGTTTTCTGACCACACATTTGTACTCTGATGTCCCTGCTCTGGAGATCAGACATACCTTGTGAGCTCACAATAAAATTATTTAAACATGCCACTATTTATGGAATATAATTACTAGATTGATCATCACCCTGCAAAAACCTAGATATGGCCTTTGAGGGCTGAAAACATTTTCAAGAGGTTCCTACATCTGCAAGGAGTTGTCCATCACCATGCCACCCTAGGTCCATCCAGTACTGCACACATGATCACGTTCTGAGGGGGCGGCAGCAGCTCAGGAGGTAGAGTAGCCGTCTGGGAGCCTCCAGTTCAATTCCAGCTATCTGCTCTGCTTCGTTGACATGTTCTTGAGAAAGACACTAATTTATCCCAAAGAGCACGCTAATACCAGCTGGCCACCATTGGTGAGTGAATGGATGAATGAGAGAAGCCATTGTAAAGCTCTTTGAATAAAAGCGCTATAGAAGTGCAGTCCATTCACCATGAGATATCTGGTGCTCTATATAATGCAGTTGTCCAGGACGGAGCAGAGCAGCCCAGGTTTGTTGTCATGTGGGATCATGTTAGTTTCCACCGGGCTGCTCTGGTCTGGGACTGGTTCACCAAGCACCATACATAACTTCACAGGTGGAGACACCGTTACCCCCTTACTCCCCATTTCTCAGTCCCATTGAGGAATTATTTTCAGCTTGGCGTTGGAAGGTTTATGAACACCATCTTTTGTTTTAAATGTCTATAATGTCTTGCTTTTTGTTTTAATGCTTTTAATGTCTCATGTAAAGCACCTTGAATTGCCCTGTGGCTGAAATGTGCTATATAAATAAACTTGCCTTGCCTTGCCTTACCAACCATATACCTGCATGACTCTCCCTGGGAGCAATGGAAGAGGCATGCAGAGACACTGAGGGGGGTTCAGTCCAGGGTTGGATACTGAGGGGGGGTCAGTCCAGGGTTGGATACTGAGGGGGGGTCAGTCCAGGGTTGGATACTGAGGGGGGGTCAGTCCAGGGTTGGATACTGAGGGGGGGTCAGTCCAGGGTTGGATACTGAGGGGGGGTGAGTCCAGGGTTAGATACTGAGGGGGGGTCAGTCCAGGGTTGGATACTGAGGGGGGGTCAGTCTAGGGATGGATACTGAGGCAGGCACACAAATGAACACACTCTCTACAGTACCTCTCTCAGGTTACACAATGTTTATTAAAAAGGTTAATAAAAAAAAAAAAACATTCTGAAAAGTTAGGGTTAGAGTTTAAAATGCAGCTGTCCAGCCATCCAACCAACATCAACAGTCACCAACAAATACATTTCCATCTCAGTTTGGGTTCCATGTCTGGTGCGCATCCACTGCTTTTAAAATAATCTCAAATCCAAAAAGATAGCCTACTTATTCCAATCTCTAATTGTAATCTCAATCTGCGCTGCTGTGATAACAATATTATAGCCTACCATTACTACTGTTCATCTTATTATTTATTCATGTATGTTGCAAGAGATACAGTTGTAAGCCATGAACTCAACCAGGTATATTGGAATTCATTTAAACAGTCCCTTTGCAATCACCATCTCATCTTCTTTGTGTTGCAGTATTTTTTGTTTTATTCTTTCATGTTTTTAAAGCATGTTTTTTGACCAAGAGGACAAAATTAAGTCCATCCATTCACCCAACGTTGTCCTGGAGCGCAGCATTCCATAGGCCTATAGGATAAGGCCTGCCGTATTATTCAGTTCACCAAGGATCTTCCTCAAGTTCCCCTTTTCATTTTCTCCAGTAATCCAAACTCCATATCCAATTCCTATTTTGATCATTGGCTCACACCCGAATAAACCAATTGCTTGTAGAATGATTACAGATCTGATTTCAGAATATTATTCCAGATTAAACTGTATAACATATTTGAGGGGTTCTTTTGCAAAAGCAAACATCTCCTTTTACTGGCCTAATAGGTAACCTAAATCATGTTTGCCCAAATCTGTTGTGCGGTTTAAAATAGTAGGCTTATTCATCTCTTGATGGTGATGTTTTAGAACGACACCATGAGGGACAGACAGTTGGCATATTCATAAAAACATTCACATACCCTGATAGTTATTAATTATTATTATCAAGTCTCATCATAATACGGGAGATATCGTGAGGGAATGGATGAAGGGCTTAAAACTAAATGATTGTAAGGACTATATATCAGAACATTTGGACTGTATTGAGTATTGAATAGAGATATTATTGAAAAAGAAACACAAAAGACTGAGCTGGGGAGCCTTCCCACACGTATAGCGGCATATCTTTATATATCTTATATAGCTATAGCTCAGTAAAAAATTTGTAACTTTTTGCTAGTTACTTTTCTTTGGGGGAACATGTAAACATGGAATACAGTGAAATTCCTCCTAAGATATTGTCCGCTTGTCTGATTAACTATAGTATACAATAATATGTAACTCAAACTCGTAAATCATCTGTTTGATTGTTATAAGGTGAAGTGAACACAGCGTTACAGTGTAGCCCTATTCCTATAGGTTTTTTTTCAAAGGCCTCCAGATCTGCCTATTACACTAGAACGCATCTACGGATTTCAAGCACCAAAACGTGGCCCCGGACGTATCGATCTGCCTCTGGGTTCGAGCCTCATTTTGGCCTCGGTATTGTAATTGATAGGCGCAAAGGTAGGAGAAAACTCAGAAAAACGCAGTAGTGTAATCCAGGCCTAAGGCTATGGCTATGGCTTCTCTCCTGTATGAACACACTGGTGTGTCTTTAAGCTTGTTGACTGAGCGAAGTTCTTTCCACACTGGTCACAGTGGTATGGCTTCTCTCCTGTATGAACACGCTGGTGTGTCCTTAACTTTCCTGACGTAGTGAAGTTCTTCCCACACTGGTCACAGTGGTATGGCTTCTCTCCTGTATGAACACGCTGGTGGGTCTTTAAGCTTGTTGACTGAGTGAAGTTCTTTCCACACTGGTCACAGTGGTATGGCTTCTCTCCTGTATGAACACGCTGGTGTGTCTTTAAGTTTCCTGACTCAGTGAAGTTCTTTCCACACTGGTCACAGTGGTATGGCTTCTCTCCTGTATGAACACGCTGGTGTGTCCTTAACTTTCCTGACGTAGTGAAGTTCTTCCCACACTGGTCACAGTGGTATGGCTTCTCTCCTGTATGAACACGCTGGTGTGTCTTTAACTCTCCTGACGTAGTGAAGTTATTTCCACACTGGTCACAGTGGTATGGCTTCTCTCCTGTATGAACACGCTGGTGTGTCTTTAAATCTCCTGACGTAGTGAAGTTCTTTCCACACTGGTCACAGTGGTATGGCTTCTCTCCTGTATGAACACGCTTGTGTGTCTTGAGATGTTCCTTTTGAATGAAGTTCTTTCCACACTGGTCACAGTGGTATGGCTTCTGTCCTGTATGAACACTCTGGTGTTTCTTTAACTCTCCTGACGTAGTGAAGTTCTTCCCACACTGGTCACAGTGGTATGGCTTCTCTCCTGTATGAACACGCTGGTGTGTCTTTAAGCTTGTTGACTGAGCGAAGTTCTTTCCACACAGGTCACAGTGGTATGGCTTCTCTCCTGTATGAACACGCTGGTGTGTCCTGAGATCTTCCTTTTGAATGAAGTTCTTTCCACACTGGTGACAGTGGTATGGCTTCTCTCCTGTATGAACACGCTGGTGTGTCTTTAACTGTCCTGACGTAGTGAATTTCTTCCCACACTGGTCACAGTGGTATGGCTTCTCTCCTGTATGAACACGCTGGTGTGTCTTTAATTCTCCTGACGTAGTGAATTTCTTTCCACACTGGTCACAGTGGTATGGCTTCTCTCCTGTATGAACACGCTGGTGTGTCTTTAACTCTCCTGACGTAGTGAATTTCTTTCCACACTGGTCACAGTGGTATGGCTTCTCTCCTGTATGAACACGCTGGTGTGTCTTTAAATTTCCTGATTTAGTGAAGTTGTTCCCACACTGGTCACAGTGGTACGGTCTTGGCTTGTCTGTGTCTCTCTGTCTCTGGGCGGGAGCTGGGGTGAGGGGGGTGTTGGAGGTGGTGATAGGGAGTAATTGAGAAGAGGAGGAGAAGGAGAGAATCTCTGGTCTGATCTCTCTTGTCCTCAGCAGGGAGACGTAGAGGTTGTCATGGCTCCTCTTGAGGTGCGTGTGGAGGTAGATCTGGGAGGTGTAGGTGAATGGGCACTCAGAGCAGGAGAACACCTGAGTCTGGGACAAGTCTGACATCACTCCTGGGAGAGTGAAAGAGAGAGAGACAAACATTAAAAAGGATTCTCACACCAGTATTACAAGTGCAAATACTGTCTAAAGTGTTTATATGTAGCTAGTGGGGGGGAAAACACAACGACACCAGAACTTCAGATTGAGGACAGGAGAGAGAAACATATGTAAGAGGTTCCTCTGGCTGAGAGAGAGAGTGAAAGCAGGATGATGCATTACATCTTAAATGGTGTTGAGAGACTCGCGTTGATGTATCTGATTGGCGAGAGAACATTTCCGCTGAGTTATTAACTATGGCAAATTTTAAACGTTAAAACATGTAAATAAAACATGTAAATAATGTAATGTAATGCATCATCCCCAACATGGGCGGCAGCAGTGAGTAAGCTAAACAAAGGGGAGAGTGCCGAATCGCCGGTAGAAGAAGACAGTCGATGCGCTGTGGATATGATATTTAATGTCGCGTTCCAGGCAACCCGTAACTCGTGTTTTTCCGACCTCCTACACGTGAAAATGCTCTGGAATGGCAGTCAAATCCGTAACTTCCCACCCGGAAACTGGGAGTACATCGATCTGTACGAGTTCACGGGTGGGAAGTTACGGGTTTGACTGACATTCCAGAGCATTTTCACGTGTAGGACGTAGGAAAAATACGAGTTACGGGTTGCCTGGAACGCGCCATAAGTGTACAACTTTGCCTTTTATTTGAAAGGTTGGGGCCTAAAAACTGTAGCCACCTCGGAGAAAAAAGACTTTCTTTCCAACGATGTTTTTACTTTGGTGAGTAACTAAACGGTTTTGTCTGTAGACTCGGACGAGCGGGCCGAGGAAGCGCATTCATAGATAAATTGCATTGAGAGTAGGGCGTTATCTGTAGGATATCACCCTGGACCAGATATATATACGGCCATGCTCTCCACTTAGTATCACCAGCGAATAAAAGAAGTGAACGCACGCAGCAACGACCAGCCACAGCGAAATTCAATGAAAAGAACAGTAACCTTCTCCTAGACTCAAATTCAAAAACAGTCGTCTAACCCTCCCTTGGACATTAGAAGTTCACTTCCTAAACCGAAGCTCCAAACGGCTTCGCTCTAATCTTTCAAAAATAGAAAATAACATACAACTTACCGAATTGAGGATTGTCGTAGCCTACAGTGAAAGGCTAGTGAGTAGGTTGTGATGGAAACGTTTGTTTACTCAAACAAGAATAAAGAGATCGTCTCTTGTTTTCTTCAGATGGATAAAAAAATTCTTTGCAATGTGGAATCTTTACAGGCGTGACCAACAGTGTTCGACAGTGAAAAGTTTCCAAGGTAGAGAGAGAGAGAGACAAATTACGAACACAATTTATACACACTTTTAGTCGTGACCGCTAGTCTTTTCAATGCTCTTAACCAATCGGTGAAAGCCGGGAACAATGACGCGTTTCACTGTTCAGATCCGGTCTAGAGCCCGCCTCTTGAGACCAGAAAATACCTGAGCCCCTCTTCTGGATATGTAATTGTAATATCTTGCACTATATTACATAATCAGGGTCGGATAGCGGGGTAACCATTTTCTGACGTTTACTGATATACTTTGGAGAAGTGCATTACAGGGCATGGCCATCACTGACTAACTAACACTGCACTGCTATATCTACCTAGGTGATTAACAAGTAGTAGTGCTTAGGTGAACCTTATGAGTGACCCCTTCATTTATTTGAGGTCTTATATTGAATGTCCAGTGCTGACCATGTTCCTCCTTGTTTTAAAAAGGCGCCGTCTCTTCTTGTTCTTTAGTCCTGGACCTGGACCAGGGCTACTTCTTTCCATTCATTTGAATATGAGAGGTGTGAACACAAGACTACTGATGACCACTTCATCCAGACAATGCGTAGACTAGATGGTTCCCAGGTGTGAATGTGTCTGCTCTCCAACTTCAGCGCTATTGAAAACCTGAATTCATCCTCATTCTCATTATAAGTGCTAATGGTCTAAATCACCAGCAACTGAAACTGACTTCTCAGGACAGTCTTGCGGTCACACCTCTCATATTCAAATGAATAGAATGGAAAGAACAAGTAGCCCTGGTCCAGGACTAAAGAACAAGAGGAGACGGCGCCTTTTTAAAACAAGGAGGAACATGGTCAGCACTGGACATTCATATAAGACCTCAAATAAATAAAGGGGTCACGCATAATGCATGTCAGGATAATAATGTCATGGTTAAGTCAGAACTGGTCACTACCATTACATATCCAGAAGAGGGCGTCGTGAACCTAATGTTGAAGCGCATCTTTCCGGTTTCAGGAGGCGGGCTCTAGACAGGATCTGAACAGATTGGGCCTCAGTCATCAAAACTTTGATTATAGCTTTAGGAGAGCATAATCAATCTTTCGAGAGATAAAAGCAATGGATTAAAATTGATTTAATAAGGATTTGTACCTATTATTATTTCTCTGACTCAATCTCTGCAGCCCATAGATGACATGTTCTATAGGGTGTGTTAGGGTACTTGTTTTCCAAAGTATGCTCAAATGAGCACTTGGGGCGGGTAAAAGGATCCATGAACCGTTTTCATTTGCGTTTATGGTCTTCTAACGTTAGACTAGTCAAGATCCTGCAGTAGCCTATTCATATCTACCTGGTTAGCTTTCTATCTGATGTTGGCTAGCTAATGTTAGCTGGTGGTGTTATTAGCAAGATGGCTGGATGTGGACCTGATCCAGGGCTCTTGTTCTTG
Source organism: Borostomias antarcticus (assembly GCF_949987555.1). Taxonomy (NCBI): domain Eukaryota; kingdom Metazoa; phylum Chordata; class Actinopteri; order Stomiiformes; family Stomiidae; genus Borostomias; species Borostomias antarcticus. The sequence goes on from NC_140257.1 coordinate 16,351,662, forward strand.
TGCATTCCATTCATTTCAATATGAGAGGTGTGAACGGCCTATTGGTGGTATTTGGCGCAGCTGCACAGCATCATGACCTCATTTTCATTGATGAAGCTGGATTCAATCTATCTAAAACCAGGCGTCAGGGCCCAGATGTTACAGGACAAAGAGCTGTTGTGAATGTCCCTGGGCAGCGTGGGGGAAATATCACCTTGTGTTCCTTGAAGAAGAATCAGTGTTTTGTGGTGTGTGGAAGCAGGTCTGTGAGCTTCAAGTAAGTTAAGTTGGGGAGGGTTAGCTTCCACTAGCCCAGAGAGATAAGGAGGAGGAGGTCTTAAGATGAGGTCGGATGAAGTATAAGACTCATTGTTTTCTGACCACACATTTGTACTCTGATGTCCCTGCTCTGGAGATCAGACATACCTTGTGAGCTCACAATAAAATCATTTAAACATGCCATGGTTTATGGAATATAATTACTAGATTGATCATCACCCTGCAAAAACCTAGATATGGCCTTTGAGGACTGAAAACATTTTCAAGAGGTTCCTACATCTGCAAGAAGTTGTCCATCACCATGCCACCCTAGGTCCATCCAGTACTGCACACATGATCACGTTCTGAGGGGGCGGCAGCAGCTCAGGAGGTAGAGTAGCCGTCTGGGAGCCTCCAGTTCAATTCCAGCTATCTGCTCTGCTTCGTTGACGTGTCTTTGAGAAAGACACTAATTTATCCCAAAGAGCACGCTAATACCAGCTGGCCGCCATTGGTGTGTGAATGGGTGAATGAGAGAAGCCATTGTAAAGCTCTTTCACTAAAAGCACTATATAAGTGCAGTCCATTCACCATGCGATATCTGGTGCTCTATATAATGCAGTTGTACAGGACGGAGCAGAGCAGCCCAGGTTTGTTGTCATGTGGGATCATGTTAGTTTCCACCAGGCTGCTCTGGTCTGGGACTGGTTCACCAACCATCATACATAACTTCACAGGTGGAGACACCGTTACCCCCTTACTCCCCATTTCTCAGTCCCATTGAGGAATTATTTTCAGCTTGGCGTTGGAAGGTTTATGAACACCAACCATATACCTGCATGACTCTCCCTGGGAGCAATGGAAGAGACATGCAGAGACACTGAGGGGGCAGTCCAGGGTTGGATACTGAGGGGGGGTCAGTCCAGGGTTGGATACTGAGGGGGGGTCAGTCCAGGGTTAGATACTGAGGGGGGGTCAGTCCAGGGTTGGATACTGAGGGGGGGTCAGTCCAGGATTGGATACTGAGGGGGGGTCAGTCCAGGGTTGGATACTGAGGGGGGGTCAGTCCAGGGTTGGATACTGAGGGGGGGTCAGTCCAGGGTTGGATACTGAGGGGGGGTCAGTCCAGGGATGGATACTGAGGGGGGGTCAGTCCAGGGATGGATACTGAGGCAGGCACACAAATGAACACACTCTCTACAGTACCTCTCTCAGGTTACACAATGTTTATTAAAAAGGTTAATGAAAAAAAAAAAAACATTCTGAAAGGTTAGGGTTAGAGTTTAAAATGCAGCTGTCCAGCCATCCAACCAACATCAACAGTCACCAACAAATACATTTCCATCCCAGTTTGTGTTCCATGTCTGGTACGCATCCACTGCTTTTAAAATAATCTCAAATCAAAAAGATAGCCTAATTATTCCAATCTCTAATTGTAATCTCAATCTGCGCTGCTGTGATAACAATTTTTATTTTTTTATTTAACCTTTATTTATACAGGTAAAAAAACACGTTGAGTTCAGAGGACTCATTTTCAAGTGTGACCTGTTCACAATCATTCAGCACTCGTTACACTAAGTTACAAACAACAGGACAGAATTACAATAAAACATACAGGACTATGTGTAACAATAACAACAATAAAAGTCGGAAGTCTAAAAGTGCAAAGTGCATGGGGGATGAGAACAGGGGAGAGTTATCTTAGAGTGCAAGAACATGACATTGGCACACTCACTAAATCAGACAATATTCGCTTAAACCTTGTGAGAGAGATCAAATTTGACAACTTAAAACTCAGCTGTAAGGAGTTCCAAGAGGAAGGGGCTGCATATGAGAATGCTCTTTTGCCTCTCTCAGTACGGACCAGGGGGATGGAGCACGTTATGATGTCCTGAGAACGAAGGCCGTAGGTGGAGTGTTTGCGCGAAAGGAGAGTAGATAAGTAGGTGGGAAGCAGACCAAGAATGGATTTGTAAATGAAAATGTACCAGTGATGGGTTCGGCGAATGGAGAGAGATGGCCAGTTAACCCGAGAGTATAACACACAGTGGTGTGAGTGCTTTACAGCCTGTAATATTATAGCCTACCATTACTACTGTTCATCTTATTATTTATTCATGTATGTTGTAAGAGATACAGTTGTAAGCCATGAACTCAACCAGGTATATTGGAATTCATTTAAACAGTCCCTTTGCAATCACCATCTCATCTACTTTGTGTTGCAGAATTTTTTGTTTTATTCTTTCATGTTTTTAAAGCATGTTTTTTGACCAAGAGGACAAAATTAAGTCCATCCATTCATCCAACGTCGTCCTGGAGCGCAGCATTCCATAGGCCTATAGGATAAGGCCTGCCGTATTATTCAGTTCACCAAGGATCTTCCTCAAGTTCCTCTTTTCATTTTCTCCAGTAATCCAAACTCCATATCCAGTTCATATTTTGATAATTGGCTCACACCCAAATAAACCAATTGCTTGTAGAATGATTACATATCTGATTTCAGAATATTATTCCTGATTAAACTGTATAACATATTTGAGGGGTTCTTTTGCAAAAGCAAACATCTCCTTTTACGGGCCTAATAGGTAACCTAAATCATGTTTGCCCAAATCTGTGGTGCGGTTTAAAATAGTAGGCTTATTCATCTCTTGATGGTGATGTTTTATAACGACACCATGAGGGACAGACAGTTGGCATATTCGTGAAAACATTCACATACCCTGATAGTTAATCAGGGTATAGTTAATAGTTAATTAACACGGCGTTACAGTGTAGCCCTATTCCTATAGGTTTTTTTTCAAAGGCCTCCAGATCTGCCTATTACACTAGAACGCATCTACGGATTTCAAGCACCAAAACGTGGCCCTGGACGTATCGATCTGCCTCTGGGTTCGAGCCTCATTTTGGCCTCGGTATTGTAATTGATAGGCGCAAAGGTAGAAGAAAACTCAGAAAAACGCAGTAGTGTAATCCAGGCCTAAGGCTATGGCTATGGCTTCTCTCCTGTATGAACACACTGGTGTGTCTTTAAGCTTGTTGAGTAAGTGAAGTTCTTCCCACACAGGTCACAGTGGTATGGCTTCTCTCCTGTATGAACACGCTGGTGTTTCTTTAAGTCTCCTAACGTATTGAAGTTCTTTCCACATTGGACACAGTGGTATGGCTTTTCTCCTGTATGAACACGCTGGTGTGTCTTTAACCTTCCTGACGTAGTGAAGTTCTTTCCACACTGGTCACAGTGGTATGGCTTCTCTCCTGTATGAACACGCTGGTGGGTCTTTAAGCTTGTTGACGTAGTGAAGTTCTTTCCACACTGGTCACAGTGGTATGGCTTCTCTCCTGTATGAACACGCTGGTGTGTCTTTAACTCTCCTGACTTAGTGAATTTCTTTCCACACTGGTCACAGTGGTATGGCTTTTCTCCTGTATGAACACGCTGGTGTGTCTTTAACTCTCCTGACGTAGTGAATTTCTTTCCACACTGGTCACAGTGGTATGGCTTCTCTCCTGTATGAACACGCTGGTGTGTCTTTAACTCTCCTGACGTAGTGAAGTTCTTTCCACACTGGTCACAGTGGTATGGCTTCTCTCCTGTATGAACACGCTGGTGTGTCTTTAAATTTCCTGACGTAGTGAAGTTGTTCCCACACTGGTCACAGTGGTATGGCTTCTCTCCTGTATGAACACGCTGGTGTGTCTTTAAATTTCCTGACTTAGTGAAGTTCTTCCCACACTGATCACAGTGGTATGGCTTCTCTCCTGTATGAACACGCTGGTGTATCTTTAACTCTCCTGACGTGGTGAAAGTCTTTCCACACTGGTCACAGTGGTATGGCTTCTCTCCTGTATGAACACGCTGGTGTGTCCTGAGATGGTCCTTTTTAATGAAGTTCTTCCCACACTGGTCACAGTGGTATGGCTTCTCTCCTGTATGAACACGCTGGTGTATCTTTAACTCTCCTGACCTGGTGAAAGTCTTTCCACACTGGTCACAGTGGTATGGCTTCTCTCCTGTATGAACACGCTGGTGTGTCTTTAACTGTCCTGACGTAGTGAAGTTCTTCCCACACTGGTCACAGTGGTACGGTCTTGGCTTGTCTGTGTCTGTCTGTCTCTGGGCGGGAGCTGGGGTGAGGAAGGTGTTGGAGGTGGTGATGGGGAGTGATTGAGAGGAGGACGATGACGAGGAGAGAGTCTCTGGTCTGATCTCTCTTTTCCTCAGCAGAGAGACATAGAGGTTGTCATGGCTCCTCTTGAGGTGCTTGTGGAGGTAGGTCTGGGAGGTGTGGGTGAATGGGCACTCAGAGCAGGAGAACACCTGAGTCTGGGACAAGTCTGACATCACTCCTGAGAGAGTGAAAGAGAAAGAGAGAAAAATTAAAAAGGATTCTCACACCTGTAGTACAAGATCAAATACTGTATAGAGTGATTATATGTAGCTAGTGGGGGCGAAACACAACACCACAACTTCAGATTGAGGACAGGAGAGAGAAAGATATGCAAGAGGTTCCTCTGGCTGAGCTTGAGTGAGGGAGAGTGAAAGAGGAGAGAGAGGAGTGAGAAAAAGAAAGACGTATGCTTCCTAAGAGCTTCTTTATCTCTGGTTGCTTGTGCGTCTGTATCTATCTGTGTAGCTCTGCTGGCTGGCTGCTCTGCAGCATGTTTACTTCTGTCTGCTTGTGCGTCCCTCTCTGGGGTTGTTTTGTCCCTCTGCTACTTTCTCTTTTACTTTCTCTTCTCTTTTCTCAGTAAATCCATATCATAGTTGGACTGACAATTAATGGATTGAGATGCTACGAGGCTGTAATTGATTTCCTTTTCACAAGTTTTGCTAATGTCTTAACGGTTCGGCTACAGGGGTAGTGTACTATTTAGGACATTTAGTCATATTTGTTGTCCGTCTACCATGAACCTGAAACACAGAGACCATAATTTAATTGATCGTTTCAGTATTGAGCTAGCTGCAGTTTTTCTGCAAGCTCTCACTGGGCTACAAAGGAAGTCAATGGATCACCTGTAAATAAGTTGGAAAACTATGATAATTGTGCTTTTCTGAGACAGGAAAGCGCGGGAAGCACAGGGTGTAATCTTACCAGTCTCATTATGCTCTCCTGTGAAATATATCGCAATCCGAATATTTGTAGGTGTCTGGCATAACTTGCACATAGTCCTCTGAGGGAGAAGTGAAATCAAGCACCAGGGGAATGCTCATGTCCAAGCCATGCCTAACATGTAAATATATTGGGATTACGATACATTTCACAGGAGATCATATTGAGACTGGTAAGATTATACCCTGTGCTTCCCATCTCAGTAAAGCACATTTTCACTAACACAAATCCCGATCTATCCATCCATCCATCCAAGTAAGTATGAATGGATAACTATCTGTTTGTCTTCTATATTTTACTTCAATTCAAAGGGCTTTATTTGCATGGGAAACATACATTTACAATGCCAAAGCACACATCCCAGAAGGTAACAGAAATGTTATGGTTGAATCGAATTAGTAAGTGTAATATTTACAAATGTATTTAAATGGTAACTTTAAACTTTGTACAGTGTGTATATGTATAGTGATCAGTGTGTTGTGCAGGGATACTGATTTTAGAGTTTCAATCGTGGAACCAAACCAACCAGCTATCTGATCAATCGTGTCCAAATCCAAATTTACTAGATCACTTTAAAGTGCTCGGGAATAAAAATTCGTGAACCTCCCCCTGACAGAAATATATCCAGCAAATCGATAATAATCATTTTAATAAGGTGTTAAGAAGAAAATAACGCCTTCCGTTTTCGAGTCAGCACAGTTTTTTATTAGAGTCAGCACAGGTGGTGGCCTCTAGTTGTGCTTATTAATGTCGTTTTACGGCCAAGCTCTCCACTTAATGTCACCAGCGAGTTAAAGAAGCGAAAGCGCGCAGCTCCGACCAGCAACAGCGAGATGACCTGAAAACTGACCGCATGTCGGCATGTTCGCTCCACGCGCTTCCCTCTCAGCACGGTCATACTAAACAGCTTGATGAATTCCGAAAAGATGAATAAACTATTCTGTTTTCGACTCAAATGTGTAGCTGTATGACCCTCCCCTGGACTCGAATAAAAAAACAGTAAGACTCAAATTCAAAAACAGTCGTCTAACCCTCCCTTGGACATTAGAAGTTCACTTCCTAAACCGAAGCTCCAAACGGCTGCGCCCTAATCTTTCAAAGTAGAAAATAACATACAACTTACCGAATTGAGGATTGTCGTAGCCTACAGTGAAAGGCTAGTGAGTAGGTTGTGATGGAAACGTTTGTTTACTCAAAAAAGAATAAAGAGATCGTCTCTTGTTTTCTTCAGATGGATAAAAAAAAATATTTGCAATGGGGAATCTTTACAGGCGTGACCAACAGTGTTCGACAGTGAAAAGTTTCCAAGGTAGAGAGAGAGACAAATTACGAACACAATTTATACACACTTCTAGTCGTGACTGCTAGTCTTTTCAATGCTCTTAACCAATCGGTGAAAGCCGGGAACAATGACGCGTTTCACTGTTCAGATCCGGTCTAGAGCCCGCCTCCTGAGACCAGAAAATACCTGACGCCCTCTTCTGGATATGTAATTGTAATATCTTGCACTATATTACATAATCAGGGTCGGACAGCGGTGTAACCATTTACTGACGTTTACTGATATACTTTGGAGAAGTGCATTACAGGGCATGGCCATCACTGACTAACTAACACTGCACTGCTATATCTACCTAGGTGATTAACAAGTAGTAGTGCTTAGGTGAACCTCTGTTGCCACCTACTGGACATTGTTAAGAACACATAACCCAACCATAGCATATAGTACAGTAATGGTAGTGACCAGTTCTGACATTACTATGACATTATTATTCTGACATGCATTATGAGTGACCCCTTCATTTATTTGAGGTCTTATATTGAATGTCCAGTGCTGACCATGTTCCTCCTTGTTTTAAAAAGGCGCCGTCTCTTCTTGTTCTTTAGTCCTGGACCAGGGCTACTTCTTTCCATTCATTTGAATATGAGAGGTGTGAACACAAGACTACTGACGACCACTTCATCCAGACAATGCGTAGACTAGATGGTTCCCAAGTGTGAATGTGTCTGCTCTCCAACTTCAGCGCTATTGAAAACCTGAATTCCTCCTCATTCTCATTATAAGTGCTAATGGTCTAAATCACCAGCAACTGAAACTCACTTCTCAGGTCAGTCTTGCGGTCACACCTCTCATATTCAAATGAATGGAAAGGAAAGAACAAGTAGCCCTGGTCCAGGACTAAAGAACAAGAGGAGACGGCGCCTTTTTAAAACAAGGAGGAACATGGTCAGCACTGGACATTCATATAAGACCTCAAATAAATAAAGGGGTCACGCATAATGCATGTCAGGATAATAATGTCATGGTTAAGTCAGAACTGGTCACTACCATTACATATCCAGAAGAGGGCGTCGTGTACCTAATGTTGAAGCGCATCTTTCCTGTCTCAGGAGGCGGGCTCTAGACAGGATCTGAACAGATTGGGCCTCAGTCATCAAAACTTTGATTATAGCTTTAGGAGAGCATAATCAATCTTTCGAGAGATAAAAGCAATGGATTAAAATGGATTTAATAAGGATTTGTACCTATTATTATTTCTCTCAGACTCAATCTCTGCAGCCCATAGATGACATGTTCTATAGGGTGTGTTAGGGTACTTGTTTTCCAAAGTATGCTCAAATGAGCACTTGGTGCGGGTAAAAGGATCCATGAACCGTTTTCATTTGCGTTTATGGTCTTCTAACGTTAGACTAGTCAAGATCCTGCAGTAGCCTATTCATATCTACCTGGTTAGCTTTCTATCTGATGTTGGCTAGCTAATGTTAGCTGGTGGTGTTATTAGCAAGCTGGCTGGATGTGGACCTGATCCAGGGCTCTTGTTCTTGTGCATTCCATTCATTTCAATATGAGAGGTGTGAACGGCCTATTGGTGGTATTTGGCGCACCATTTTCATTGATGAAGCTGGATTCAATCTATCTAAAACCAGGCGTCAGGGCCCAGATGTTACAGGTCAAAGAGCTGTTGTGAATGTCCCTGGGCAGCGTGGGGGAAATATCACCTTGTGTTCCTTGAAGAAGAATCAGTGTTTTGTGGTGTGTGGAAGCAGGTCTGTGAGCTTCAAGTATGTTAAGTTGGGGAGGGTTAGCTTCCACTAGCCCAGAGAGATAAGGAGGAGGAGGTCTTAAGATGAGGTCAGATGAAGTATAAGACTCATTGTTTTCTGACCACACATTTGTACTCTGATGTCCCTGCTCTGGAGATCAGACATACCTTGTGAGCTCACAATAAAATCATTTAAACATGCCATGGTTTATGGAATATAATTACTAGATTGATCATCACCCTGCAAAAACCTAGATATGGCCTTTGAGGACTGAAAACATTTTCAAGAGGTTCCTACGTCTGCAAGGAGTTGTCCATCACCATGCCACCCTAGGTCCATCCAGTACTGCACACATGATCACGTTCTGAGGGGGCGGCAGCAGCTCAGGAGGTAGAGTAGCCGTCTGGGAGCCTCCAGTTCAATTCCAGCTATCTGCTCTGCTTCGTTGACGTGTTCTTGAGCAAGACACTAATTTATCCCAAAGAGCACGCTAATACCAGCTGGCCACCATTGGTGTGTGAATGGGTGAATGAGAGAAGCCATTGTAAAGCTCTTTGAATAAAAGCGCTATAGAAGTGCACTCCACTCACCATGAGATATCTGGTGCTCTATATAATGCAGTTGTACAGGATGGAGCAGAGCAGCCCAGGTTTGTTGTCATGTGGGATCATGTTAGTTTCCACCGGGCTGCTCTGGTCTGGGACTGGTTCACCAACCACCATACATAACTTCACAGGTGGAGACACCGTTACCCCCTTACTCCCCATTTCTCAGTCCCATTGAGGAATTATTTTCAGCTTGGCGTTGGAAGGTTTATGAACACCAACCATATACCTGCATTACTCTCCCTGGGAGCAATGGAAGAGGCATGCAGAGACACTGAGGAGGGGTCAGTCCAGGGTTGGATACTGAGGGGGGGTCAGTCCAGGGTTGGATACTGAGGGGGGGTCAGTCCAGGGTTGGATACTGAGGGGGGGTCAGTCCAGGGTTGGATACTGAGGCAGGCACACAAATGAACACACTCTCTACAGTACCTCTCTCAGGTTACACAATGTTTATTAAAAAGGTTAATGTAAAAAAAAAACATTCTGAAAAGTTTAAAATGCAGCTGTCCAGCCATCCAACCAACGCAACCAGTCACAACAAATACATTTCTATCCCAGTTTGTGTTCCATGTCTGGTGCGCATCCACTGCTTTTAAAATAATCTCAAATCCAAAAAGATAGCCTACTTATTCCAATCTCTAATTGTAATCTCCATCTGCGCTGCTGTGATAACAATATTATAGCCTACCATTACTACTGTTCATCTTATTATTTATTCATGCATGTTGTAAGAGATACAGTTGTAAACCATGAACTCAACCAGGTATCTTGGAATTCATTTAAACAGTCCCTTTGCAATCACCATCTCATCTACTTCGTGTTGCAGTATTTTTTGTTTTATTCTTTCATGTTTTTAAAGCATGTTTTTTGACCAAGAGGACAAAATTAAGTCCATCCATTCATCCAACATTGTCCTGGAGCGCAGCATTCCATAGGCCTATAGGATAAGGCCTGCCGTATTATTCAGTTCACCAAGGATCTTCCTCAAGTTCCCCTTTTCATTTTCTCCAGTAATCCAAACTCCATATCCAATTCCTATTTTGATCATTGGCTCACACCCAAATAAACCAATTGCTTGTAGAATGATTACAGATCTGATTTCAGAATATTATTCCAGATTAAACTGTATAACATATTTGAGGGGTTCTTTTGCAAAAGCAAACATCTCCTTTTACTGGCCTAATAGGTCACCTAAATCGTGTTTGCCCATATCTGTGGTGCGGTTTAAAATAGTAGGCTTATTCATCTCTTGATGGTGATGTTTTAGAACGACACCATGAGGGACAGACAGTTGGCATATTCATAAAAACATTCACATACCCTGATAGTTATTAATTATTATTATCAAGTCTCATCATAATACGGGAGATATCGTGAGGGAATGGATGAAGGACTTAAAACTAAATGATTGTAAGGACTATATATCAGAACATTTGGACTGTATTGAGTATTGAATAGAGATATTATTGAAAAAGAAACACAAAAGACTGAGCTGGGGAGCCTTCCCACACGTATAGCGGCATATCTTTATATATCTTATATAGCTATAGCTCAGTAAAAAATGTGTAACTTTTTGCTAGTTACTTTTCTTTGGGGGAACATGTAAACATGGAATACAGTGAAATTCCTCCTAAGATATTGTCCGCTTGTCTGATTAACTATAGTATACAATAATATGTAGCTCAAACTCGTAAATCATCTGTTTGATTGTTATAAGGTGAAGTGAACACAGTGTTACAGTGTAGCCCTATTCCTATAGGTTTTTTTTCAAAGGCCTCCAGATCTGCCTATTACACTAGAACGCATCTACGGATTTCAAGCACCAAAACGTGGCCCCGGACGTATCGATCTGCCTCTGGGTTCGAGCCTCATTTTGGCCTCGGTATTGTAATTGATAGGCGCAAAGGTAGGAGAAAACTCAGAAAAACGCAGTAGTGTAATCCAGGCCTAAGGCTATGGCTATGGCTTCTCTCTTGTATGAACACACTGGTGTGTCTTTAAGCTTGTTGACCGAGTGAAGTTCTTTCCACACAGGTCACAGTGGTATGGCTTCTCTCCTGTATGAACACGCTGGTGTGTCTTTAAGCTTGTTGACTGAGCGAAGTTCTTTCCACACTGGTCACAGTGGTATGGCTTCTCTCCTGTATGAACACGCTGGTGTGTCCTTAACTTTCCTGACGTAGTGAAGTTCTTCCCACACTGGTCACAGTGGTATGGCTTCTCTCCTGTATGAACACGCTGGTGTGTCTTTAACTCTCCTGACGTAGTGAAGTTCTTTCCACACTGGTCACAGTGGTATGGCTTCTCTCCTGTATGAACACGCTGGTGTGTCTTTAAATCTCCTGACGTAGTGAAGTTCTTTCCACACTGGTCACAGTGGTATGGCTTCTCTCCTGTATGAACATGCTGGTGTGTCTTTAAGCTTGTTGACTGAGCGAAGTTCTTTCCACACTGGTCACAGTGGTATGGCTTCTCTCCTGTATGAACACGCTGGTGTGTCTTTAACTCTCCTGACCTGGTGAAATTCTTCCCACACTGGTCACAGTGGTATGGCTTCTCTCCTGTATGAACACGCTTGTGTGTCTTGAGATGTTCCTTTTGAATGAAGTTCTTTCCACACTGGTCACAGTGGTATGGCTTCTCTCCTGTATGAACATGCTGGTGTGTCTTTAAGCTTGTTGACTGAGCGAAGTTCTTCCCACACTGGTCACAGTGGTATGGCTTCTCTCCTGTATGAACACGCTGGTGTGTCTTTAAATCTCCTGACGTAGTGAAGTTCTTTCCACACTGGTCACAGTGGTATGGCTTCTCTCCTGTATGAACACGCTTGTGTGTCTTGAGATGTTCCTTTTGAATGAAGTTCTTTCCACACTGGTCACAGTGGTATGGCTTCTCTCCTGTATGAACACGCTGGTGTGTCTTTAACTCTCCTGACGTAGTGAAGTTATTTCCACACTGGTCACAGTGGTATGGCTTCTGTCCTGTATGAACACTCTGGTGTTTCTTTAACTCTCCTGACGTAGTGAAGTTCTTCCCACACTGGTCACAGTGGTATGGCTTCTCTCCTGTATGAACACGCTGGTGTGTCTTTAAGCTTGTTGACTGAGTGAAGTTCTTTCCACACAGGTCACAGTGGTATGGCTTCTCTCCTGTATGAACACGCTGGTGTGTCTTTAAATCTCCTGACGTAGTGAAGTTCTTTCCACACTGGTCACAGTGGTATGGCTTCTCTCCTGTATGAACACGCTGGTGTATATTTAAATTATCTGACCTAGTGAAGTTCTTCCCACACTGTTCACAGTGGTACGGTCTTGGCTTGTCTGTGTCTCTCTGTCTCTGGGCGGGAGCTGGGGTGAGGGGGGTGTTGGAGGTGGTGATAGGGAGTGATTGAGAAGAAGAGGAGGAGGAGGAGAGAATCTCTGGTCTGATCTCTCTTTTCCTCAGCAGAGAGACGTAGAGGTTGTCATGGCTCCTCTTGAGGTGCTTGTGGAGGTAGATCTGGGAGGTGTGGGTGAATGGGCACTCAGAGCAGGAGAACACCTGAGTCTGGGACAAGTCTGACATCACTCCTGGGAGAGTGAAAGAGAGAGAGACAAACATTAAAAAGGATTCTCACACCAGTATTACAAGTGCAAATACTGTCTAAAGTGTTTATATGTAGCTAGTGGGGGGGAAACACACAACGACACCAGAACTTCAGATTGAGGACAGGAGAGAGAAACATATGTAAGAGGTTCCTCTGGCTGAGAGAGAGAGTGAAAGCAGGATGATGCATTACATCTTAAATGGTGTTGAGAGACTCGCGTTGATGTAGGCTATCTGATTGGCGAGAGAACATTTCTGCTGAGTTATTAACTATGGCAAATTTTAAACGTTAAAACATGTAAATAAAACATGTAGATAATGTAATGCATCATCCCCAACATGGGCGGCAGCAGTGAGTAGGCTAAACAAAGGGGAAAAGTGCCGAATCGCCGGTAGAAGAAGACAGTCGATGCGCTGTGGATATTATATTTAATGTCGCGTTCCAGGCAACCCGTAACTCGTGTTTTTCCGACCTCCTACACGTGAAAATGCTCTGGAATGGCAGTCAAACCCGTAACTTCCCACCCGGCAACTGGGAGTACATCGATCTGTACGAGTTCACGGGTGGGAAGTTACGGGTTTGACTGCCATTCCAGAGCATTTTCACGTGTAGGAGGTAGGAAAAATACGAGTTACGGGTTGCCTGGAACGCGCCATAAGTGTACAACTTTGCCTTTTATTTGAAAGGTGGGGGCCTACAAACTGTAGCCACCTCGGAGAAAAAATACTTTCTTTCCAACGATGTTTTTACTTTGGTGAGTAACTAAACGGTTTTGTCTGTAGACTCGGACGAGCGGGCCGAGGAAGCGCATTCATAGATAAATTGCATTGAGAGTAGGGCGTTATCTGTAGGATATCACCCTGGACCAGATATATATACGGCCATGCTCTCCACTTGTGCCGCGTCCCAGAGAGGATTTTGAGCTGAATGCGTGGCATTCTGGATACATGTAAACAAGCCGATATGGTAAAAGCTTGAGATTTGGCACATTGTCAGAGCTGACAAGCTAAACATTGTATGCCTAATTTCGCTATGCTAAGAAATTGTACGTTACATTTTATTTATTGACATCATCGACTTTTCGCCGTTTGCATGGTCACGTTCAGGTTTACCTTAATGTTAGCTAGCACTAGCTATCTCTTGCCAACATATTTGGGCATCATTACATACACATAGCAGGTTGTAGTGCATAATCGTTTGTATTATTTTGATTACAACGTACACATTTACTTTACGTTGCCCTAAAGTTATCTTTGTCGCCATACCCATGGGGGCTGCCATCTTGCTTAGAGGGCTGTGTGACGTCAGAGAGCGCAACTGGGAGTACATCGATCTGTACGAGTTCACGGGTGGGAAGTTACGGGTTTGACTGCCATTCCAGAGCATTTTCACGTGTAGGAGGTCGGAAAAACACGAGTTACGGGTTGCCTGGAACGCGCCATTAGTATCACCAGCGAATAAAAGAAGTGAACGCACGCAGCAACGACCAGCCACAGCGAAATTCAATGAATAAAACAGTAACCTTCTCCTAGACTCAAATTCAAAAACAGTCGTCTAACCCTCCCTTGGACATTAGAAGTTCACTTCCTAAACCGAAGCCCCAAACGGTTTAGCTCTAATCTTTCAAAAATAGAAAATAACATACAACTTACCGAATTGAGGATTGTCGTAGCCTACAGTGAAAGGCTAGTGAGTAGGTTGTGATGGAAACGTTTGTTTACTCAAACAAGAATAAAGAGATCGTCTCTTGTTTTCTTCAGATGGATAAAAAAAATCTTTGCAATGGGGAATCTTTACAGGCGTGACCAACAGTGTTCGACAGTGAAACGTTTCCAAGGTAGAGAGAGAGACAAATTACGAACACAATTTATACACACTTCTAGTCGTGACCGCTAGTCTTTTCAATGCTCTTAACCAATCGGTGAAAGCCGGGAACAATGACGCGTTTCACTGTTCAGATCCGGTCTAGAGCCCGCCTCCTGAGACCGGAAAATACCTGACGCCATCTTCTGGATATGTAATTGTAATATCTTGTACTATATTACATAATCAGGGTCGGACAGCGGGGTAACCATTTACTGACGTTTACTGATATACTTTGGAGAAGTGCATTACAGGGCATGGCCATCACTGACTAACTAACACTGCACTGCTATATCTACCTAGGTGATTAACAAGTAGTAGTGCTTAGGTGAACCTCTGTTGCCACCTACTGGACATTGTTAAGAACACATAACCCAACCATAGCATATAGTACAGTAATGGTAGTGACCAGTTCTGACATTACTATGACATTATTATTCTGACATGCATTATGAGTGACCCCTTCATTTATGTGAGGTCTTATATTGAATGTCCAGTGCTGACCATGTTCCTCCTTGTTTTAAAAAGATAAAAAGGCGCCGTCTCCTCTTGTTCTTTAGTCCTGGACCTGGATCAGGGCTACTTCTTTCCATTCATTTGAATATGAGAGGTGTGAACACAAGACTACTGATGACCACTTCAACCAGACAATACGTAGGCTAGATGGTTCCCAGGTGTGAATGTGTCTGCTCTCCAACTTCAGCGCTATTGAAAACCTGAATTCATCCTCATTCTCATTATAAGTGCTAATGGTCTAAATCACCAGCAACTGAAACTCACTTCTCAGGTCAGTCTTGCGGTCGCACCTCTCATATTGAAATGAATGGAAAGGAAAGAACAAGTAGCCCTGGTCCAGGACTAAAGAACAAGAGGAGACGGCGCCTTTTTAAAACAAGGAGGAACATGGTCAGCACTGGACATTCATATAAGACCTCAAATAAATAAAGGGGTCACGCATAATGCATGTCAGGATAATAATGTCATGGTTAAGTCAGAACTGGTCACTACCATTACATATCCAGAAGAGGGCGTCGTGAACCTAATGTTGAAGCGCATCTTTCCTGTCTCAGGAGGCGGGCTCTAGACAGGATCTGAACAGTGAAACGCGTCATTGTTCCGGGCTTTCACCGATTGGTTAAGAGCTTTGAAGAGACATGAGTGTATAAATGGGAACTTTTCACTGTCGAGCACTATTTGTCACGCCTGTAAAGATCCCACTTTGCAAATATTCTCCTTATTCAACAAACAACCTACTCACTAGCCTTTCACTGTAGGCTACGACAATCTTCAATTCGGTAAGTTGTAGCCTATATTTTTTATTTTGAAGAATTAGTGCGCAACAGTTTGGGGCTTCCGTTCAGGAAGTGAATTTCGCCTACTTTCACTTGTTATTTTAAACCTTTAAAACCCTAATTTGAGTCCAGGGGAGGAATACTGTTTTTGAATTTGAGTCCAGGGGAGGGTCATATACAAGTTTGAGACAGAATATTTTATTCAGCTTTCATTTCAGAATTCATCAAGCTGTTTAGTATGACCGTGCTGAGAGGGAAGCGGTCTGTTTTCAGGTCATTTCGCTGTTGCTCGCTGCGTGCTTTCATTTTCATTCGCTGCTGACATTGAGCATGGCCTTATAAGGTAATCAATATCCCTGCACACCCCACTGGTCCCTATACATATACACACTGTACATACACACTTCAAAGTTACAATTTAAATATATTTGTAAATATTACACTTATTCACTCAATTCACCTATCTGTGACATTTTGTGATGTTTGCTTTGCCAATGTAAATGTATGTTTCCCATGCCAATAAAGACATTTGAATTGAATTAAAATATATTATAAGACGGATACAGATAATTATTTATTATCGATTAATACTTACAGAACAGATAGATAGACAGTGATTTGTGTTAGTGAAAATGTGCTTTGCTGAGATGGAAAGCATAGGCAAGTTGGCAAGGCAAGTTTATTTGTAGCACATTTCAGCAACAAGGCAATTCAAAATGATTTACATGAGACATTAAAAGCATCAAGACAAAGTGCAACACATAAAAGGTCATATAAAACGAAATGCAAAAAATGACATTTAAAACAAAATGAAAAAAAAAATTAAATACAGGAATAAAAGTTACAGTGCAGTGTATGAATGAATAATTATTTGATTTAATAAAAAGCAGCGGCAAAAATATGTCTAAAGTCTTGATTTAAAATAATAATAATAATATTGCAGCAGCAGACCTGCAGTTTTCTGGAAGTTTGTTCCAGATATTATGCATAGGGTGTAATCTTACCAGTCTCAGCATCCTCTCCTGTGAGAGGATACTGAGAAAATATTGTCAATATTTTAACATGCTTTGACATAAGCAGGCAGGCATGGCTTGGACATAAGCATTCCCCTGGGTGCTTGTTTTCACTGCTCCCACTGTGTCCAAGTCATGCCAAACACCTACAAATATTCGGATTGTGATACATTTCACAGGAGAGCATACTGAGAGTCGTACGATTACACCCTGTGCTTCCCGCACTTTCTTTTCTCAGAAAAGCTCATTTGTCATAGTTTTCCATCACATTTACAGTTGGCCCATTGACTTCCATTGTAGCCCAGTGAGAGCTTGCAGAAAAACTGCAGCTAGCTCAATACTGAAACGATCACAAATAGGGCTAAATGTCCAAAATAGCACACTACCCCTTTAACCATATCGTAAAAAATACATTTGCAAAACTTGTGACAAGGAAATCAATTACAGCCTCACAACTTATCAATTAGCCCATTCATTGTCAGTCCAACTATGACATGGATTTAGTGAGAAAAGAGAAGAGAAAGTAAAAGAGAAAGTAGCAGAGGGACAAAACAACCTCAGAGAGGGACGCACAAGCAGACAGAACTAAACATGCTGCAGAGCAGCCAGCCAGCAGAGCTACACAGATAGATACAGACGCACAAGCAACCAGAGATAAAGAAGCTCTTAGAAAGCATACGTCTAGGCAGAGACAGATGGAGAGAGATGCACACGCAACCAGAGATGAGCATAATGCTGAACAGCATGCCACTAGAGAGACAGAAACAGCAGGATCCAGAGATGGTAAGGGACTGTGATAGAACTAATAGAAGGAAGTTCTTAGAGAAGCAACTAGAAATACATCGAGCCTAAAAAGGCTATAAACATTCAGATGCAAATAAAAATGCTATGTTTAGGGAAAGACTTCATGAACAATTAAGCAGGACAACAACAGGCAGAATAGGACTTTTTACAGATCATGTTAGTGAAGGACTCATCTTTGCATGTGTAAAGAATAATAATAAGCATTACAATCAGGTGGCTGTCCTCGACTCTCCTACCTTCTGTCTTTCTCCTCCATCTCTCTCTCTCTCATCCACCTATTTCCTTAGTGCTGAAAGAACCAGAGGTCTGCTAGTCATAATAGTAACCGCTGTCCAAGTAGCTCTCCTCTACCATCCTTCCCTCTCTCCTCTCCTCTGTCTTTTTCCCATGGTGCCAGCCAGCAGGCAAGACGTGTTCATACAACGAGAAATTCAGGACACTCATGGATGCAACGAAACAGGGGGCTATGTCAGTGCAGCACACAAATTGCCGATGTTAGCCAGGCACATTAGCTATGAATAGAATGGAATGCTGTTAGTTGCCATGGAACATGGAAGCTTGACTAACGTTAATGAGTGCTGGCTAGCTTATTCTAGCTAAGTTAGCTAATGCCATGGGCTTCAACGTATTCGCTCACTCTATACAGTATTTGAACTTGTACTACAGGTGTGAGAATCCTTTTTAATGTTCGTCTCTCTCTCTCTATCTCTTCTCCCAGAAGTGATGTCAGACTTGTCCCAGACTCTGCTCTCTGCTCTGAGTGACCATTCACTTACACCTCCTAGATCTACCTCCACAAGCACATCGAGAGGAGCCATGACAACCTCTACTACGTCTCTGCTGAGGAGCAGAAAGATCAGACCGGAGAGTCTCTCCTCCTCCTCTCAATCACTCCTTATCACCACCTCCAACACCCCCCTCACCCCAGCTCCCACCCAGAGACAGAGAGATACAAAAAAGCCAAGACCGTACCACTGTGACCAGTGTGGGAATAACTTCAGTCTAAAGACTAATTCAAGGACACACAAGTGTGGTCATACAGGAGAGAAGCCATACCACTGTGACCAGTGTGGGAAGAACTTCACTACATCAGGAGAGTTAAAGACACACCAGGGTGTTCATACAGGAGAGAAGCCATACCACTTTGACCAGTGTGGGAAGAACTTTACCACGTCAGGAGGTTTTAAGAAACACCAGCATGTTAATACGGGAGAGAAGCCATACCACTGTGACCAGTGTGGGAAGAACTTCACTACATCAGGAGAGTTGAAGACACACCAGCGTGTTCATACAGGAGAGAAGCCGTACCACTGTGACCAGTGTGGGACGAACTTCAGTTGGTCAACACAGTTAAAGAGACACCAGTGGGCCCATACAGTTCATCCAAGAGCGACACACCGGCGTGTTCATACAGGAGAGAAGCCATACCACTGTGACCAGTGTGGGAAGAGCTTCACTCGTTCAGGAAACTTAAAAACACACCAGCGTATTCATACAGGAGAGAAGCCATACCACTGTGACCAGTGTGGGAAGAACTTCTGGGACTCAGGAGATTTTAAGGTACACCAGCGTGTTCATGTTGGAGAGAAGCCATACCACTGTGACCAGTGTGGGAAGAACTTCTGGGACTCAGGAGATTTTAAGGTACACCAGCGTGTTCATGCTGGAGAGAAGCCATACCACTGTGACCAGTGTGGGAAGAACTTCTGGGAGTCAGGAGATTTAAAGACACACCAGCGTGTTCATACAGGAGAGAAGCCATACCACTGTGACCAGTGTGGGAAGAATTTTACTACGTCAGGAAACTTAAAGATGCACCAGCGTGTTCATACTGGAGAGAAGCCACATCACTGTGATCAGTGTGGAAAGAACTTCACTCAATTAGAACACTTAAAGTCACACCAGCGTGTTCATACAGGAGAGAAGCCATACCACTGTGACCAGTGTGGGAATAACTTCACTCAATTAGAACAGTTAAAGTCACACCAGCGTGTTCATACGGGAGAGAAGCCATACCACTGTGACCAGTGTGGGAAGGACTTCACTACGTCAGGAAACTTAAAGAGGCACCAGCGTGTTCATACAGTAGAGAAGCCATACCACTGTGACCAGTGTGGGAAGAACTTCACTCATTCAGAACACTTAAAGAGACACCAGTGTGTTCAAACAGTTCATCCAAGAGCTTCACAGAGTTCACAGAAGCCTGCCTCAGCCTTTAAATGAGCTCAAATTCGAGGCAAATTCAAAGGCTTCAGAAAATCAAGATCGCTTATTTTTATGCCATTGCACGTTTTTACAATAAAGAAAAGTAGAATTACAGTAATCCAATACATTGAGTTTACAATCTTACTGTAAACTCACGGCAACACAAATAATTACAGTAAAATTAGATTGCATTGGATTGGGTTTTAAGATTGAATTCACCCCAGGTTTAGTTCCCCCGAGGAGAGCCTGGTGATGTGAAATGATTCCCATGCCAGGGGTAAATTGAATCTGAAAACGCTGTGCACCAGATTGATTAGAAAAATAATGTAATCCATTTAGAAATAAGAGATCGAGAGGAAGAGGGACACTAGTCTAGTGTAGTGTACATTAGGGCTGCACAATTAATTGTGAATTAAAGGAGTAGTAAAGGGAAAAATCATGTTTATCCCTGTTTTAAGGTTACTTATGATCATATACAATGGTTCAGATCAAAAAGTTGACAAAACTAGCACTTTTGAGAAAGTTGTGGCGAGGCTCTGCCCCTTTTGGTCTTAACCAGTCAGGAAAGAAATAGTGGAAATATCACAAGTTGGGCTAGCTTCTGCAAGCTAGCCCACCTAATTATTAATCGCAATTACCATTTTAGAGCAAATAATCGCAGTTATTATCTTTTGTCATAATCGTAAACATGCTTTAAAAACTAATTAAAACCAAACTGAAATTGAGAACAAAAAGTTAAAACGATATAAAAATAAAAACTGATGAAGAAAGCAAAACTATTATAACCTTGCTGTGGTGCGGCTGTGGTGTGGACATCAGCAGCATTGCGCTTTTGTGGACCGACCAACCAGTCGACCAACTGACAGTGAGCTATAGAGCTGTCGCAGCTAATAAAAATGGTGGATAAAATGGTGGTCAGCCAGGAAGGAGCTCATGGTGTTGATGTAAATACTGTCTTCTAACATAAGTATCTTGCAGTTTAGACATGTGATGAAATTAGTACTGTTGCATGTACAGTAATAATCCATGTGTAATTGCTTGTTTTTTTAATGTTTGTTTTCTAGTACTTGTGCACTTGTATGTGTAAATTCTAACTGGCTAATAAAACGTATTCTGATTGCTATCTCTATTATGATCTGGTTTGCACTTATTTTTGCTTTATCAAAATAGCTTCACGAAATAGAGCGATGGTTACGCATTGTAACCCTAGTTCTATGAGTGGAGCAGAGCTAAACAGGGCTAGCTCATATTGGCTAGTGAAACCTAGCTAAAAAAAAACTAGCTTAAAAAAAAAAACATACACGCACCTGTGTCCAACCAGGCATGGTGCACAACTGTATAAGCAGAAATTTTCAGCGAGCAGACTGCAGGGTCAGTAAGTATCTTCCTTGTGGGGCTCTGTTCCACTCATAAAACTAGGGTTACAATGCGTAACCATCGCTCTATTTCGTAGAGCTCCGCCCCACAGGGATGGCTCCTATTGGCATAAGCGGAGCTACACGACCGCACCATACACTCTTGCTGGCCCCTTAGTAACAAAGGACTAGCCAGCCAGGACACAAGCCAGCGCTCCAAGATGAGATCATACCATAAGTTGGCTCACCCAAGCACTGGCCCCACCCCGCCACTCTCGGGTTATCATAACCGAGGGCAAGGAGAGGTACATGAGGTCAGAGCGGCTACACTGTAACATAGCCCGTCCTAGCCTCACCCACAGACGGGAGCGGACTGTCATTCACCAGACAGACAGACAGACAGACAGTCCCACCCTGGGACACCATGTCAGCTGACCCACGCTGGCGGCTGTGCCTAGCACCGACCACGCCACAGAGACAGAGGACATGGATAAAAAATAATAATGGACAAAAGGAGCCCTAGCACTTGGCCCTAGGCTTAATTTTGCAAATATGCATTTGGCATATTGAGAGCTAGTAGATGTTCAACCAGCCTTCCAAAACACTGCGGTCAAGCTAGCCGCACTTTCTTTTTCCACGGTCAAATGTGCCGCACATTTTTCTTCCACGTTCAATTCAAAAGACAAGTGCGCACCTATTACACGTATTATGGTATTCAATGAATCCGTCTCGGAAATACAGTTTGTTAACGTATTCACAATGTGAACTGCATTGTTGGCATAACAGCATTTTGGTGTTCCAGTAGGCTACGGTGCAGTGTTGAACCTTATCTAATCAATGGAACTTTGGAACAAACAGACAGACATACCAGACACGCAACAGAATGCATGGCCTGGCGGTTTTGGATGATGAAACGGTGACATGGCTCCTGGAGGTGTGCCTGGATATATAGCTAGGGTGACCCCTCATCCAGGCTCGGGGTGGTAAAAGGATAGCCCCTCGGTCCCGAGCCTGGGGGGAGAGGACAATAACAACCAACCCATACGAAGAAGAAGAATAGAACTTTGTGTAAACCACTACTTTTGAGTGACAGTTGATTCCATGTCCCGTTCATGAAGTCCGAAAAATAATCCAGTAGCATTTTTTCTGCACTTCTCTGCTCATCAGTGCATTATTATGGGCAAGACGTTAACAGCCGATGTTAAACATGCTTCCTGGCTGTACAATTGATTAATCTGTCTTGTTCTGTCCTGGAATTTGGTCAGATTTGTCACTATAATAATAGTATTCATACTATAACATCCCAGGGACTCCACAGAAAATCAGCAAGTAGCCTAGTGTCCCATTTCCTAGGTAAAGATTTCATCCTCTATCCCTTGTGGCTCCATTCTGAAGGGCCACTACCCAGTCGAGGGCACTCCAAAACTAGGGACTAGGGCTAAGGGGGAGTATTGGGATCGGGCCCAAGTCGCCGCCGCATAAATGTCCTCCACAGACACACCATTGAAAAGGGCAACTGACATGGCCACGCCCTATGTAGAGTGTGCCCGAACAGCCCCAGGCAGAGGGCAACCGGCAGTCTCATGAGACTCTGCAATGCTCCCACAAATCCACTGGGAGAGACGCTGTTTAGACAGCAGTGAACCCACCTTCCCTGGGCCATGGCAAACCAACAACCGGGGGGGGGGGCGGGGGGGTAGTTCGGACCACAGCCGTGCGCTGAACATAAGTCAGCGCACGCACAGGACACAATAATAAATATATAAATAATAAATAAATGTAAGCGGACCTCTTCCTCGCTCGCATGAGGCAGAGGATAGAAGGCTCTCAGCCCCAAATCCTGTACACTGAATGTGCCCCGGACCACTTTCGGAACGAATGGTGGATCCGTGCGCAAACAGCTTTGCTCCCATCACCCGTGATGAGAGAAACTGTCAGTGCTCTCAAATCACTGACCCGCTTGCTGACCCGATGTCAGTACGCCACTCCCTGGAAGCCAAAATGCAAACACATCCTATGCCGAGGAGTTTTCGTCACGTGGAAGTAAGCGTCTTTAAGGTCTATACTGGTGCAAAGAAATCGCCGGGAAGGAACGCTTCCAGCATTTGCCGCTCCGTAAGCATGGAACACTTCAATTTTTTCAGCACCTTGTTGAAAAGATGGACGTCCAAAATTGGTCTCACGCCTCCTGTCTTCTTGTGCACGAGGAAGTAACAGGAATAATACCCGTCGTTCCTCTGCTCCAGCGAGACCACAGTCACCGCTCCCTTCGATAAAAGCTCTCCAATCTCTGCTGAGCTGTTTGATTTGACGGTATCACCGTCTCCACACTCGCCTGTGAAGCACCGAGGGGGGCAGCGAAACTGAATGGAATATCCCTCCATCAGAATGCGCTGTAACCAACTGTCCAGGAAGCACATCTCCTGCCAGATTGTTAAGCGGTTTGAAAAAGACTGTGCCGGAGATCATGGCACCAGATTGAGGATTATGCCGTTTCTCAACTTTGGCCCGACCGCCACCGGAGAGCGGAGAAATTCTGCTTGTCCTGGTCCAAGGCGGGCCGTCCTAGAAAGGGACATGACAAAGCCCCAATCTTTCTATATGACGCTGATGAGAACCAGACAGTGTTTGATCAAGGGCATCATGCAGAGTAGCTAAGCGTGAGCTAGGCGATTTCTGAAATAGAGCGTGAACGCCGCCACACACAACAGGCCTACTGTTAATAAGGTTGAGCGTCAGTTTACCAAAAACACCCAAGGAGCGGAGTCTCGCCTGCTCATGTTGACATGGCTAGACGAGACTGTCATCAATCCTCCCCTCTCACACCGTTTGTCCCTCAGAAGTGAGACCGGCTGGTGTCAACGGCTGCTTAAAATAAGGCAGGGGAAGACACAGTGGCCCGAACTTGCTGGCACGTAAGAACCTCACCGGCGAGACCTACGGTTGTCACGTCTGCTGATCCAGCAGGGAAGACTCCGTGAAACCGAACACATCCAAGATTTCCGATGGGACCGGAGCTCTCCGGCTCGGTCCTGTCGTACTCATTAACGGACAAGTTAGTACATTACCGGCAAGACCCACGGTGGTCACGTCTGCAGTTTATGCAGGGGAGGACTTCCGCGGCTCGAGCCGGACCCGTCAGAGTTTTCCGATGGGACCGGAGCCCTGGCCGGCCCGGTCCTATAGTACACCAACGGCAAGTTAGTACAGTAGCCTACCGGCAAGACCTGCGGTTGTCAAATCTGCTGTTTCTGCAGGGAAGACACCGCGCCTCGAGTCGAAGACATTAACATTTTCAGATGGAGTGGTAGCTAATAGCCGGACCCATCGTACACACAACATCCAAACCCCTCCTCCATGCGAAGGAGCTACAGCACAATTATGTCGCTTGTAGCTCAACTAGGCACCCACTAGATGCAGACTGTACAATAAAAAAATAATAACTGTTTTTATTGTCGCCTTAATGGAACCGTCCCCATCGCCGCTCTTAGAAGAGCGTTGGGGGAAGGCAAGATAGTCACGCATCTCTGCGCACTGTTATGTGCGTCCCTTCTGTCCCTGAGGTGGGAGTAGACTGGGCAGCGCTGTCAGGGGATCCCGAAGGACACTGTCGGCTCTGCGGTGAGTCGCTGCGTAGTCATCTTCAGATCTTCTCTTCTCAGTCGTATTCGCGAGCTGAAAATTGCAAACCACACACAAGGAGCAGCTGTGCAGACCTAGCCTGCTTATACAGTGGTGCACCGTACCTGGTTGGATACAGGTGTGTGTGTGTTTTTTTTTCTTCAGTCAGTTGTAGCTAGCTAGGTTTCACTAGCCAATAGGAGCTAGCCCTGTGGGGCGGAGCTCCACGAAATAGAACTTTGGCTCTAAAGGTTGCAGAGCTACCAAACTTGGTTGGAGTGATGTATTGGTTGGAGTGACCTATACTGTAGATCAAGTCCATGGCGTAGAGGCCATGCCCCCTCAATGCTGAATGGTCCATGTGTTTTGGTCAATAACTTTGGTTTTAACTTGACAAGCACTTGACAGGTATGGGCATACCGTTGAAAACACAAATACATCCATCACCAACAGATGTCCTAAGCCAACACACACAGCCCTTTCCTATTCAGCTACAGCCACATTCACTGAGAATGATCAACTGTGATTCACTGGGAGGGGAGCCATCTTGATTTTACGTCATCTGACATTGCTGAGATTGGGGTAGATTGGTGGAAAACTGGCGGAAAACTGTGTTCAGGTGATGGGTTTGATGATGATTTTGATGTTGAACTCAGGCAAACTGATGTTTCTGATACAACTGGAATGCAGCATGATAAGCTACTTCTGTAGGTCTTGACGAGGGAAATTGGCTGTGCAGATTTCCCGCAATATAGAACCCTACTTCCTAATTTTGGTTACTCGCCTAAGTGAAAACATTTTTGAAAGAAGAAAGCCTTTTCTCAGATGTGGCTACAGTTGCAGCCCCACACCTTTTATATAAAAACACTTTTTGCACTAGCACATATCCACAGATGCCCACTAGCCCGGCTTCGCAACAGCTGAGTGGATATCAGTGGATATGTGCTATTTAAGTGCAAATTGTTGCTTTTTATATAAAATGTGGGGGGCTACAACTGTACAACTGGCTTGCATCTTTCACTTCAGTGACCCAGCTGGCATTTCAACATTGATTCACAATGTAAATGTAATGACTGTAATGATTCACAGGTGATTCAACGTCATGTGACGACGTGAATCAACGTTGGATTAGGTTTTGATTTTGAAAGGTGAATCAACGTTGATATTGCGACGTTGTTCCAACATCTTACTCTTCCACAAGGGTGAATTAAGGTCTTAGAATCAACGTTGCATCACTGTTGAATTTGTGTTGAATTTGAAAGGTGAATCAACTTTGAAATCCCAACTTTGTTTCAACTTCTTCAATGCATATAGCCCCAGAGAACAAAGGTGTGAACTTGTTAAAATGTTTATTTTTTACATAAGATTCAAGATGCACATGTAGGCCTACAACAGCAGTGAAATAGGGCTGCAACAACTCTGACAACAGTGCAAACAGCAACAACATCAATCCCAACAATAATGTGAAAAATAAGAGTGTTTGTGGCTGTGGCATGCACGCACACACACACTCATTTTGTGACAGCCTTCTATACAGCAATGCTACAGAAAAAGGCACTCACAGTAGAATGTTTCTGAAATTAGTAATACGATCACACAGACAGTAAAGTTACTGCCTTATGGGTGAAGAATGACTTCAGATGTCCAGCTATGCGAGACAAGCATTACACACTACGCACTGTGCCAACATTTCAAAAGAAAATACGGTGCCCATAATAGGACATCCTCGGATGTCCACGAAAGGAAATCCGAATCTCATTCTTTGTGCAAGCGCAAAATAAGGATTCGTGACCAATGAAATTGATTTATTGTAAATATATATAGAGCAAAACCTTCGTCGGGCCACTTTTTACCCATATTGTGCATTAAAGGGCTATAAGTCAGGTTGAAGACATCATGTCGATTCATCGTACAGATCTTCAACAGGATTTCAACGCTGATTTCTAAGTATTTTATCAACCTTTTTCAACCATTGAGCATTCATGGTTGAAAGGACAACTGACATTATTCCAACTATATTTCAACGTTGAAGGTTGAAGGTTGGTCGTGTGCCAGCTGGGCGAGGAACAAAATAATATTGTCTGTAGATGTAGTAATTTAGACCAAGAGTCAAATAAGTCTATGATGCAATGAATGATCCCTGGCAGGTATAGCCCCGAATAATATCCGGACTTCATACATGCCTGTATGTCTGAATGGGGTCAACGGACTCATATGGGGGGTTGTTCACATCTCGATTGGGGGGGATAGCGGTTAACAAATCTGGCAACCCTCGTAACCGAGGCGACTTCTGCAGATTGATTCCTCAAATCCCCAAACGTAGGCAGACGTTTATTTTTCTTCAACATTTCTACTATTTCCTTACAATATTCATGACCAATGTGTTGATCAAACCCCACTCCACGTTACTCGCTCGGACCTAGTGAAAACAAGCCGATTGTAAGGCTGTATGTATTTGTAAATAGTTGCTTTATGCCTTGAGCTTGCTCAACTAGCTAGTGCTAGCTAGCCGACCGTTAGCATCTGCTAGCTCAGTCCGGATGCAGTGAGCGTTAGCCTAGCTTAGCCTAGCTTAGCCTAGCTTAGCCTAGCCTAGCCTAGCTTAGCCTAGCTTAGCCTAGCTTAGCCTAGCCTAGCTTAGCCTAGCTTAGCCTAGCTTAGCTAACGGTAGCTAGCGGCCTTTTAGCATCGGTCTTCAATCATGTCAAGCAACCGGCCCCAGCCCAGCGTCGGAGGGGCAGGCTCAGTCCCCAGCACCAGCACCGGGGACTCCCCCACCCTCAACGGGGGAGGAGGTGGAGGCACAAACGGGAACACTTCTGGGAACACGGTCCCCGTCCGGACGCCAGGGACAACCGAGGGGCTGCCCGTCCCGGCCCTGGTCCAGTCTTCCAGGGGCTTAGCCTCCCTGAGCAGACCCAGTCCCTCCTCGTCCGTGGGGAGCAGGAAGCGGTCCCTCCACCAGGCACCCCTCTATAACGGCCTCTTGAACTCATACGAGGACAAAAGCAACGATTTTGTATGGTGAGTTGTGTCTGGAAGGAGGTTTATTTGAGCTAGCATAATGAGCTAGCTAGCTACTAATGCTACAAGACACCGTAGGCTAGCTACCATCATATATTAATAGCTAGCTTGTGTTTATCTAGCTATCTAACGTAGCCAACTGCAGTAAAGTTAGTTAGTTACGTACAAAATTGCACTCTGTAACGTTAATGCTGCTTATCTACCTAATGTTAGTTACCCGGATGTTGGGTTGTTTTGGTTTTGCCTGCTGTGATAAGTCTATGTACAGACCATGGATGTATTAATACAGACACTAACTCTGACTTGTGCTTGGTTTTTGCAGCCCGATTTGCTTTGAGATGATCGAGGAGGCGCACATGACAAAATGTGGGCACAGTTTCTGGTAAGATGCATGATGGCTGTGAAAGACATGTCAATATAGCTGGTTGACCTTAGACAGACTATTGACACCTGATTGGGACACCCTCAACTGTTATTGACCTTAGACAGACTATTGACACCTGATTGGGACACCCTCAACTGTTATTGACCTTAGACAGACTATTGACACCTGATTGGGACACCCTCAGCTGTTATTTGTATGCTAATGTCACGTTCTCCTCTCGTCTCAGCCACAAGTGCATCCGCCAGAGTTTGGAGGACAGCAATAGATGTCCGAAATGCAACTATATCATAGACAACATCGATCAGCTCTATCCAAATTTCCTCGGTAGGTTTTACCTCCTAGCGTAGACAACGATGTAGAGTGCTTGGTGTCTTTTGAAGTAGTAAACCTAACTCCAACTTTTTCCTCATAGAATAATAAATATATTTTTAAAGTCTTTATTCGTCACACGGCATGCAGTGCACTTGATTCAACACGTGTAGTGTAATGGGCGACACGGGAAACACACAAATGTCCACGAGAAAAGGTGTATCCTAGAACCTTCAATTGAACTCTCTTGTGTGTAGTTTGGATCTTGATCGCTGCCTCTTAGATCAAGATCTCACAGATATATTTTAGCATTTTAGGCATGTTAACTCTTGTTTTTATGCCTTGTTTTTACAGTGAATGAGCTCATCCTCAAACAAAAGCAGAGGTCAGAGGAGAAGAGGTTGAAGATGGACTATCCCGTAAGACGTGACCCAACACACACACACACACACACACACACTAGCCAACAGTGCAGTGCTAACGGTTTGTGTTTTTTCTGCGATAGAACGGGTCCAGATGGCAGGTGTTCCAGGATGTCCTAGGCCCGGAACAAGAGAAGCTGGACCTGGCCAACGTCAACCTGATGTTGGAGCTCCTGGTGCAGAAGAAGAAGCAGCTGGAGGCGGTATGTGTTGTTTACAGGCTGATCACGCATCATCACACAACACATACACACAATCCTCTTCTCACTCCGGCTCAGTGGCTTTGTGGTTAGAGTGTCCGCACTGAGATTGGTTCGATTCCTGCCCGAGTCTTACCAAAGACTATAAAAATGGTATCCGATGCCTCCCTGCTTGGCACTCAGCATCAAGGGTTGGATTGGGGGTGAGTCCCTGTGACATACCAGCACCATGTCCAGGGGGTGGACTTGTACATCAAGCTGCCTCACGCTAAGGAATCAGGAGATAGTTCTCCTGCCCTATGGGCCACTAGGCTCCTCCCCTATGGGCCACTAGGCTCCTCCCCTATGGGCCACTAGGCTCCTCCCCTATGGGCCACTAGGCTCCTCCCCTATGGGCCACTAGGCTCCTCCCCTATGGGCCACTAGGCTCCTCCCCTATGGGCCACTAGGCTCCAGAACTATTGGTTCTCAAGGCTACTTACTAACTTTACTGTTCTTTCTCTGGTGGTATGGGTATGGTCTTTTCACACACCTGTCTTACCTTTTAAGACCAGTATCCTGGTGATAGTTCTAATCTGCTGATGTTCATCACAGGATGTCCTCTTAAGAGGGCTGGCCCGAGTAATTTGAGTATTCCACTATTTGTGTGGTAGGTTGATATTTGCAGCTAAATTCAGTATTCGGAGCTTCTTTTTTTTGTCCCGATACTCCAAACTGCGTCGTCATAATGTTATGCTGAGTGGGTCTCTGGTTAGGCCTGTCAACAGCATTTTCGCCTCTGTCTCTCCTCTGCTCCTGTGCTGCCACACACACACAGCCACACACACACACACACACACACACACACACACACACACACACACACACACACACGTGTCGCAGCACAGGAGTTGAGAGACAGAGGCTAAAATACTTCTTAAATTGACAGCCCTAACCCAGCTACTAGCTTGCTATTTAGCTAGTATATATTATTTTTCCTTTCTAAATGCGACAAAAGCACGTTGGTGGGGCGAGAGTTGGAGCGAGCAAAGCTGGACTAGGATGACATGGCATTAAGCAAACAGGCCGAAACGTGTTTTTTTTTTACCATTTCAAGTTTTGATTGATTTTGTTACGCTACTATCAGCCTCTAGTTTATCGAGGTACAAAATAGATTTTCATTGAACTGAATTGGAAGTGGTTTTCAAGAGTTTATGGATGTAGCCAGAACACGGAAATGAAACCTAAACTTGGCCAAATTGACACAGTCACAAGCCATGATTAAATAAACCCACACATGATTAATCATGAACCAACCAAGCTAAACAATCTAGCAAGCTTACAACCTACTAGTTGGAGGTTGTAGGAGGCAAAAGTCGGACAACAAGGAAATATGACTGCCGCATTGCTCACCTTGTCACCGGTAGTTATAGACTATCCAATGTTGCCACCTTGTTCGTTCACACCTGAGTATTTAAAACCTGTAAAATGGTATTTGGGACAGCCTTACCTCTTACAAGGATGGGATGGTGTATGTGGTACCACAGTATGCTAACAGGACTGAGTGTTCTGGAGGGGATAGAGTATGTACTACAGTAGACTAACAGGACTGAGTGTTCTGGAGGGGATAGAGTATGTACTACAGTAGACTAACAGGACTGAGTGTTCTGGAGGGGATAGAGTATGTACTACAGTAGACTAACAGGACTGAGTGTTCTGGAGGGGATAGAGTGTGTACTACAGTAGGCTAACAGGACTGAGTGTTCTGGAGGGGATAGAGTGTACTACAGTAGACTAACAGGACTGAGTGTTCTGGAGGGGATAGAGTATGTACTACAGTAGACTAACAGGACTGAGTGTTCTGGAGGGGATAGAGTATGTACTACAGTAGGCTAACAGGACTGAGTGTTCTGGAGGGGATATAGTATGTACTACAGTAGGCTAACAGGACTGAGTGTTCTGGAGGGGATAGAGTATGTACTACAGTAGGCTAACAGGACTGTGTGTTCTTCCTACAGGAATCCCAAGCTGCTCAGCGGCAGATCCTAATGGAGTTCCTGAAAGAAGCAAGGAGGAATAAACGCGAGGTTTGTTGTTGTCGTCACTGACGACGCGGCTCCAAAATACACAGGTTTTCCGTGTTTCATACTCCTCATGTAGGCTAGATATATATATATATATATATATCATAGTCTCTCATAGCCAGACCTATCTCCACACTTTGAAAGAAAGGTCTTGCTGGTCTCATTACTATTCGCGCATAGGGGGGGGGGGGGGACTCAGTATTTCTTTAAACCAATCACAATGATCTTTGGCGGAGCGGTTGCTAGGTTGTTCTTTTTTCACGTAGCGAGGAGAAACTCCCATCGCCACTGATTGGCCGACCACATGAATCGGCGCCACTGATTGGGCAGTACTTAACGAACGACAAGGCTTATCCCCCAAAACCACACCGACACCCGTCGAGTCTACGCGTGTCCTAATGTTATCTCTATTCCGTTGTCTTAGCAACTGGAGCAGTTGCAGAAGGAGCTGAACTTCTTGGAAGAGGACATCAAGCGTGTCGAGGTGAAAGCACAGCTGAGATATTCATCTTTACTGCGGAAGCGGAATGTATTTTCCACAGTGGTATCATGGTTCCCGTCGCAAAAAGGCAATGTTTGTCAGCCGAGTTGATTTCAGAGCTAGATAATTGAATTTAATTGAATTGAATTGAATTGAATTGAATTGAATTGAATTGAATTGAATTGAATTGAATTGAATTGAATTGAATTGAATTGAATTGAATTGTATTTTATTTTATTTTATTTTATTTTATTTTATTTTATTTTATTTTATTTTATTTTATTTTATTTTATTTTATTTTATTTTATTTTATTTTATTTTATTTTATTTTATTTTATTTTAACCTTTATTGCCCCAGAGAGGAATTTGTTAAGCACACGTCAAGCATACATAAAACATTCAAATGTACGCCCGTCACCAACACCACAATGTCACCAACCACCATCATCGTCATCGCCGTCCTCACCAACGTGTGCGTGGTGTGTTGTGTAGGAAATGAGCGGGCTGTACTCTCCAGTGATGGACCTGGACAGCACGGTGCCCAACGTGGAGGCTCCGCCCCCCGCGCCCAGGTAGGGGGATAACTTATCATCAGCACCTTTCAAAGCCCCCAGCGACACTTCCTACACAGCTGTTTGACGCCTCGCTAGGCAGTTTTGTCTGTCGATCATGTTCGACTAGGCCTGCATATTAGATTATCCAAGCCATACATGGATCCATGTACTAAACTTAAGATTTAATGCAGAAATGTTTTTTTTTACGATGAAATCGAGACCTCTTCTGTGAGAAACTTCCATCAGTGTCTTCCCAAGTGTGTTTGTATTAGTGAGACCATTAGTGAGATCACCCTGATCTGGCCGGCTCACTTACAGTTTCTCTCTGCAGCTCAGTCTTGCCCCCCCCACCCCTCCCTCCATCTACAATGATTATAGCGTGCGGGAGGACTTGCCTTGACAGATTAACTCCTTCAGCCAATCACCCTAACAAAACCTTTGCCAAGTCGGAAGAACGGTGAAAACGTCTTTTCGTCCGAGAAACTCCGCTAGTGCATACTCTTGTTTACTTGTTGTTATTGAGTCTATAATAGAATAAGTGCACTAACGTCTGTGTTTATTCTACTAACGTTAACGTTGCCACTCGATGCTTTGGGAGGCTGTTTCGCCAGTGGCCGACATTTCATTTTCACACATCACCTACGGGAACCAATCAGGGGCTACATTCTACCGGGGGAGGCAGAACAGCAGTCAGAACATAGTCCTCGATTGGCCCGTTCACGATGCAATCGGAGAATAATCGTTTGAGATAGGGGGAGGTCCAGACTGATCTACGGAGAAAAACTGAATGCGAGTTGGCGAGATCAGGATGGTCTCACGAGGCTGTATTTGAAACTGAATGTGAGTTCGGGAGATCAGGATGGTCTCACGAGGCTGTATTTGAAACAATGTGAGTTCGCGAGATCAGGATGGTCTCACGAGGCTGTATTTGTAACTGAATGTGAGTTCGGGAGATCAGGATGGTCTCACGAGGCTGTATTTGTAACTGAATGTGAGTTCGCGAGATCAGGATGGTCTCACGAGGCTGTATTTGTAACTGAATGTGAGTTGGTGAGATCAGGATGGTCTCACGAGGCTGTATTTGTAACTGAATGTGAGTTGGTGAGATCAGGATGGTCTCACGAGGCTGTATTTGTAACTGAATGTGAGTTGGCGAGATCAGGATGGTCTCACGAGGCTGTATTTGTAGCCCACTAACACTGAATCCAAGCACTAACCTTTGACCTTGTCCTCTTGCGTCTGCAGTAGTATTATTGATTCCACAGAGTACAGCCAGCCTCCAGGGTTTGGAGGGGCGGTCCAGGTGAGTCAGACCCTCTCTTCTCTCTCTGGTGTACCAACCATGTTGATACCAGCTCCCCGGACTCTCACTCCCATAGTCAGGCTACATTGATCAGACCCACACAGGAAATGGGAGTTAAGAAATGTTTTATATCCCTTGGATGTGTAGTGTAGGATTCAAAAGTCATGAATAAATCTAAACCTAAGTGTCAGTGTTATATTGAACTTGTTATTTTTGAGCTATGTGAGCAGAATCCTGGCAGAATAGGAAGTGATGCCACACTTGTAACACCTAAGTTGATTGACCCCTTGGTACCTAACATTAGTCTCTGCCTTAATTCTTATTTGAGTGATATGTGTGAAAGGGTTCTAGACATGACGGTCTGTCTGCGTCACTAGGGTAAGAGGCAGACGTGGTACAACAGCACGCTGGCTTCACGCAGGAAGAGACTCACGGCGCACTTTGAAGACCTGGAGCAATGCTACTTCTCCAACAGGATGTCGCGCATCACAGGTACAGCATCACCGGGCGGCGTGGTCTCACACCCTCTCTCTCTGGTGGACTGAGCCTCACTGCTTTTCTGTCGTCTAACCGGAACTCCAGTAACGCCGGGCTCACACTACAGGGACGATTTATCCCCGATTGTGTGAGCCCGGCATAACTGACACACTAGGGATGTCTTCCTGGGGTCCAGGAGGATTCATTGACGCATAATGAAACGCACAGGTTGCCAGTTATGCCGAGTTACAGAACAGAGACCTTCCTCCAGTTCCCAGGTGTGCTGGGGAGAATCAATCAATCAATCAATCAAAGCTTTATTTGTATAGCGCATTTCATACCCAGAGGCAACACAATGCGCTTTACAGAGAACAAGGGAGGTGGGCAGACATCCCACCCCTACATATTCCAGAGGGGAGCAAAAAACAGTAATCACCCGGGGGCCAGATAAGTGAGCTGTAAAAATTCTTCCCTGACCCCTCTCAACAAGGCGATCGAGCAAGCTCCTGGAGTATGTTTGTCTACTGGCTAAGAACATTTATTGAGCAATAAATAACATTAAATTACATTTTCAGAGTAAGAGAGGCTAATAACATCAGAATCAGACAGTGGGGTGTGGCCTCACCATCAGTTCTAAGGTGTGCTGGGGAGAATCAGACAGTGGGGTGTGGCCTCACCATCAGTCCCAGGTGTGCTGGGGAGAATCAGACAGTGGGGTGTGGCCTCACCATCAGTCCCAGGTGTGCTGGGGAGACTCAGACAGTGGGGTGTGGCCTCACCATCAGTGCTTCTCTCTCGTTTCAGACGAAGGTAGGAATCTGAATCAGCTGGATGATTTCATGGAGTGCCTGTCGAAGTTCACGCGCTACAACTCCGTTCGGCCGCTGGCCACCCTGTCGTACGCCAGCGACCTCTACAACGGCTCCAGTATCGTGTCCAGGTACGGCTGGCCCTGAAATACAGCATGTCGCTTATCTGTAGGCTCTTGTGAGCTACAATGAATATTGTAAGAATGATAGATATCAATTAAGTAATGTTTACCTTTGAGGTCCAGTATGTAAGCTCTGAAGATTAGACTGTTAGATTTGTTTGTTATGCTGTGTTCACACCGGGTGCGAATTTTTCCTGCGGCGCGGCGAGTTTACATAGAAAGTCAATACAATTTGCGCGAACTGGGCGGCGGGCGGCGTGAATTCGCCGCACGGTGACATTCGCAAAAGTTTTTTTTTTTTTTACTTTCTGTGGCGGATTCGCGCGGCGACCCATTGATCCCGCGGCGAGATTGGACGAACTGGGAGGCGCGAATTTTCTTGCCGCGCCCGGTGTGAACACAGCATTACAGTCATTGTGTCATCTGCTCTGTCTCTTACCCTTGCACCATTTAAATTGTTAGTACGTACTTTGACCAGATGGGTGTTTGCCCATCACCGACGAGGCCTAATTAATTAACTAGTATTAATTATTATTAAGTATTAATTGTATTTTTTATTTTATTTTATTCACATTACTTTCTTCCCTTGTTATTGTATTTCATGGTGTTGTTAGTGCTTCTTATTTCTTTCTCTTACAGTACAATGTTTTTGTGTTGTTTTATTTTGCTTGTGAAGCACTTTGTAACATTATTTTAAAAAGTGCTATATAAATTAATTGTATTATTATTATTATTATTATTCATTGATGGGATTCGCTGTATCTGCTTGTTAATGTGAGCTCTGTAGTGCTGCTATGCCAGAGTACAAAATGTCCCACTGACTCCCAGGAGCCTGTCTGTCCCCCCTCCACCTCCCTGCAGCATTGAGTTTGACCGAGACTGTGACTACTTTGCCATCGCTGGCGTCACCAAGAAGATCAAGGTGTTTGAGTATGGGACGGTGATCCAGGACGCCGTAGACATTCACTACCCCATCAACGAGATGACCTGCAACTCCAAAATCAGGTGACCGCTCTCTCTCTCTTTCTATTTCTCCATTTCTCTCCCTCTCTCTCTGCTCATTCCTCCATCTCTAGCTCAGACTCTGGGCAGCTAAAGCATCTGATCAGTGACCGGAAGGTTGCTGGTTCAAGACCGGGCCAGATCAGTGACCGGAAGGTTGCTGGTTCAAGACCGGGCCAGATCAGTGACCGGAAGGTTGCTGGTTCAAGACCGGGCCAGATCAGTGACCCGGAAGGTTGCTGGTTCAAGACCGGGCCAGATCAGTGACCGGAAGGTTGCTGGTTCAAGACCGGGCCAGATCAGTGACCGGAAGGTTGCTGGTTCAAGACCGGGCCAGGCCACATGACAATTGCTACCTACCGTCTTACTCTTAAAGACTGTTAAATTACCAAATTGTAAATTGCATAGCATAATCTCTGTGATTGTGCAGTCTGTTAGTCCCAGTTCTACCCTACCTCCCACTCTGTCGTCTCAACATGTTGTTGTTGTTGTGTAGCTGTATCAGCTGGAGCAGCTACCATAAGAACCTGCTGGCCAGCAGCGACTACGAGGGCACGGTGATCCTATGGGACGGCTTCACAGGACAGAGGTCAAAGGTCTACCAGGTACAGTTACAGTATAGAAACGCCAGGGCAGAACACCGCCGCCGCTAACGAGTGTGAGCGTTAGCAGCCCTGTGAGACTACCCTGCGCTGGCTAGCTCACATTCACTCCGCAGATCAGTCTGGACTTCCTCCTGCCTCCATTATTGTGGGCGGGAGCACTTGCCTTGACAGACTAACTCATTCAGCCAATCAGCGTAACAAAACGTTTGCCAAATCCAGTCGGAAGAACGGAGAAAAAGTTGTCTCCTCCGAGAAACTATGAATACTGTTGTTCTTGTTTAATTGTTATTGAGTCCGTCTACATAACTGCACTTATGACGGTTTATTCTACTAGTGTTAATGTTACCGCTCGTTGCTTCCGGAGACTGATTTGTCACGGGAACCAATCAGGGGCTACGTTGTACCGGGGGGCTGAACAACAGGAAGAACACAGTTCCTGATTGGCTTGGTCAAAAACGTACTCTGAGAATAATCGTTAGAGATAGGGGGAAGTCCAGACTGATCTGCGGAGGCAAACGGAGAATGAGCTGGTGAGATCCGGACGGTGTCACGAGGCTAGCGCTTTAGTAGTGAAACACACTCGTCTTATCACATGGTGAACAGTAGGGCTGTAAAATAAATAAATAAATCGAAATTTGAAAAGAAAAATGAGAATATCTTTTTTTTAAAGAAGTTCGAACCTAAATTTGAGAGTTCAAATATTGTAATATTATTACACTTGTAGGTTATTGAATAAGTAGGCTAAACATTTATAGGCTACAATTTATTTACGGGCAATAATTGAATAATCCAGACCTCAGCGAGGGGTAACTGTGTTCACAGTACAATATTACAGTCAAGGGTTATTTCATTAGGCTATTATATTCATGAAAAATCTTTTTTTTTTAATACATATAAATTCAAGTATCGTTCGAACTCTACTAAATTAATTAGAATATATTCAAACTCAATTTCATGGCACTTTTGACAGCCCTAGTGAACACCCTCAACGGAGGTGTGCTCTGTGGGTAATAAGTATCCCTCAAACAGTCTAGTCAGTTACCTGTGCTTTTATCTCCAAGGAGCATGAGAAAAGATGTTGGAGCGTCGACTTCAACTTGATGGACCCCAAGCTCCTAGCCTCCGGCTCTGACGACGCCAAAGGTAACGTTGAGAGAAGAAATGTGAATGAAATAAACACTCAGTGTGTTTAAATGTAATAATAGTTGTGTTGATCCAAGCTTTACACCGTGTGTGTGTGTGTGTGTGTGTGTGTGTGTGTGTGTGTGTGTGTGTGTGTGTGTGTGTGTGTGTGTGTGTGCGCTGTGACGTTTGTTTTTCAGTGAAGTTATGGTCGACCAACCTTGACAACTCCGTGGCCAGTATCGAGGCCAAAGCCAACGTCTGCTGCGTGAAGTTCAGCCCCACCTCCAGATATCACCTGGCCTTCGGGTGTGCCGGTAGGTTTTCCTGAACCGTGTTGAGTGTGCTGCTCTCTCATAGAGAGCCTGAACCGTGTTGAGTGTGCTGGTCTCTCTCTCATAGAGAGCCTGAACCGTGTTGAGTGTGCTGGTCTCTCTCCCATAGAGAGCCTGAACCGTGTTGAGTGTGCTGGTCTCTCTCCCATAGAGAGCCTGAACCGTGTTGAGTGTGCTGCTCTCTCCCATAGAGAGCCTGAACCGTGTTGAGTGTGCTGCTCTCTCCCATAGAGAGCCTGAACCGTGTTGAGTGTGCTGGTCTCTCCCATAGAGAGCCTGAACCGTGTTGTGTGCTGCTCTCTCCCATAGAGAGCCTGAACCGTGTTGAGTGTGCTGGTCTCTCTCCCATAGAGAGCCTGAACCATGTTGAGTGTGCTGGTCTCTCATAGAGAGCCTGAACCATGTTGAGTGTGCTGGTCTCTCTCCCATAGAGAGCCTGAACCATGTTGAGTGTGCTGGTCTCCCATAGAGAGCCTGAACCGTGTTGAGGGTGCTGGTCTCTCTCCCATAGAGAGCCTGAACCGTGTTGAGTGTGCTGGTCTCTCATAGAGAGCCTGAACCGTGTTGAGTGTGCTGGTCTCCCATAGAGAGCCTGAACCGTGTTGAGTGTGCTGGTCTCTCATAGAGAGCCTGAACCGTGTTGAGTGTGCTGGTCTCTCATAGAGAGCCTGAACCGTGTTGAGTGTGCTGGTCTCTCATAGAGAGCCTGAACCATGTTGAGTGTGCTGGTCTCCCATAGAGAGCCTGAACCGTGTTGAGGGTGCTGGTCTCTCTCCCATAGAGAGCCTGAACCGTGTTGAGTGTGCTGGTCTCTCATAGAGAGCCTGAACCGTGTTGAGTGTGCTGGTCTCTCATAGAGAGCCTGAACCGTGTTGAGTGTGCTGGTCTCCCATAGAGAGCCTGAGCAGAGGAAGGAAGAGAGAAACCTCATGGGACCTTAAATCAGAAAAAAATATGAACGGTAGTGAACAGCGTGAGAGAAAATATTTCTTGATCCTGAATGAATTGTGCCATGACCATCACATATGATGTTTGTCCATTTAAAACACAGATTAGCTAGCTGACATTACACTTGTTAAACACTCACCAAAAGGTTATGGTATAGTTTTTAATTGACAAACATGTTTATGATCATGACGCAATTCAAACGGGATCAAGAAATTATTTCTTTTATCGCCATTGACTAGCGTACATATTTTTTTCCCCCGAAATAAGATCCAAGCTCTTCCTGCTTCCTGCTCAGGCCCTCTGTTGAGGAGGATGACGTAGGTCATCCTGACTGACGCGTGTGTTTGCTCCCAGACCACTGCGTCCACTACTACGACCTCCGCAACACTAAGCAGCCCATCATGGTGTTCAAAGGCCACCGGAAGGCCGTGTCCTACGCCAAGTTCGTCAACGGCGAGGAGATCGTCTCTGCGTGAGTCGCGCGCGCCTCAAAATTACTACTACCATACTATTACAAAAACAACGCGCATTAACAACGCACATTATTTTAACAACGCACATTATTTTTTATCTGCTAATGGGACTTCCTGGTAAAATAATGGTTAAATAAATAAATAAAAACATGCTATTCCTTTATGCATGCATGCAGAAAATAATATGCACAAATGTTATGCTCTTTGAATATGATTTGGCTTGTGTGTTAAACAGAACTTTTTTGCGGTTTTGCGGTCTAGAGACCCAAGCCATCCACAGTAGCGTTTTAGCTTTTACGGCTGCACAGCCATGTTGACTGAAATTGGATACAGTGCGTCTAGGATTGTCCCTGTACTGACACCGTACACCCCCCCCCCCCCCCACAGTTCCACAGACAGCCAGCTGAAGCTTTGGAACGTCAACAAGCCCCACTGCCTGCGCTCCTTCAAGGGACACATCAACGAGAAGAACTTTGTGGGCCTGGCCTCCAACGGAGACTACGTGGCCTGCGGTGAGGGACGACCGGCTGGGAGTCTGTCTGTCTGTCTATGTATGTCTGTCTGTCTGTCTGTCTGTCTATGTATGTCTGTCTGTCTGTCTGTCCATCTGTGTCTGTCTGTCTGCGTGTGTGTCGGTCTGTCTGTCTGTCTTTGTATGTGTGTCTGTCTGTCTGTCTATCCATCTGTGTCTGTCTGTCTGTCTGTGTGTGTGTCTGTCTGTCCATCTGTGTCTGTCTGTGTGTGTGTGTGTGTGTGTCTGTCTGTCCATCCATCGGTGTCTGTCTGTCTCTGTCTGCGTGTGTGTCTGTCTGTGTGTGTTTGTCTGTCTCTATCTGCATGTCTGTCTGTGTGTGTGAGTGTGTGTCTGTCTGTGTGCGTGTGTCTGTCTGCGTGCATGTGTGTGTGTGTGTGTGTCTCTGTGTGTGTGTGTGTGTGTGTCTCTCCCGTCTGTCCGTGTTGACAAGCGTCCCCGTTTCCTCCGCTCACAGGAAGTGAGAACAACTCGCTGTACCTGTACTACAAGGGCCTGTCCAAGACCCTCCTGACCTTCAAGTTTGACACTGTGAAGAGTGTCCTGGACAAGGACAAGAAGGAGGACGACACCAACGAGTTCGTCAGCGCCGTGTGCTGGAGAGCCCTGCCTGACGGGGTGAGACCAGACGTGCTCATATCTCCTCTAGTCCGCAGGGCGTTCACATTCACAACAAAACTCCGCTTTGCTCCATCTCAACATCCGCTCTGCCGCCACGACAACGCTCTCAAGTTAGCCGCCGTTAGCAGCGGCAGCTAGCTAGCTAACGTTAAAAACAACAAGCAGCTATTTCTTGAGCCCTACCAAAGGCAGGGCAGTGGAGATATGTAAATAATAATCCCACCACCTAACAACAAGTTCCTAAAATTAATTTGGACATTTTGAAAAGGTTTTCGACTTGCTAGCGTGTGACTGTTATACCAGATTGATGCACCGGAAGTTCACTCGGACAAAGTCGTTGCCCTAGTGACAGAAAATTCCATTGAAAGGGTCCATGGTTTGTCTGCAGTACAGCTGAGGAGACGCTCATCGTCTGGCCCTCCTCAGTCCATTAGAAAATATAACACTGGGCCTTTGTCTTTCAGGAATCAAACGTGCTAATCGCTGCAAACAGTCAAGGAACAATCAAGGTTTGTGTTTTCACTGAGTCTTTTCATCGTCTGAAGAGTGACAGTCTGCTTCCTGCTTCGAGTGGAAGTGTGTGGGTTGGGTTGAGTGTGAGAGGCCTGGGCTCTGAGTGTGTGAGTGAGCCTGTGGAGGTGCCTTTAGGAGAGCAGCTGGGGGTCATTCGCAGACCCGCCCCCCCCCCCCCCTCTCAGAGAAAGTGGGATGCATTTGTCGGTGTCTGTTCTGTGCCCATTACAGGTACTTGAGCTTGTTTGAAAGCCCATCAGACGTCCTCCTGAAACGTTGGAGCAGCTTCATCACGTCTCACGGGGCTCGCAGCGCGGAGGCTGGGGTCTGAGAGAAAACATGGCCGCCGCACCTGAGGACCTGATGGAGCCGGCAGAGACGACTGAACCCTGACCTCCTTTTCATTATAACTAGCAACTTCCTTCGGATGAAGACTTTTGAGTGCATCATGCGCTAGGATTGAGGACGGCGCTCTGTGATGTATTTCAGAGCCAGACTTGAGTGAGGAGGACCTTTCTGCACAAGCGAGTGGAGAGGAGTCTTTTGAATGCGTCTTTTGAATAAAGATATATTGACTATTATAACATCTCTTAACATTATTTTTAGGAGGTCGAATTGAAACGTCTTGTTCATTTTGAATACTGCTACAACCTGTCATTGGTACATTCAGAGAGAAGCTACCTTGCATTTTTTTAAAGGCCAAAGCACAATGCAAAATAGAAGGCAGATTGAGTCTGTATGAATGCTTTTCCAGCCTGTCTGTTGTTATTGATGGTGTTCGTTTCGACCAGCGGTCCCCATTCTCTGACCATGTTTATTCAGTGTGTTCGAGGTCTGGCAGCAGCTTTTTAACAGTTCTACGTTTTATCCTCAGATCTGTTTTTCATAGCGGCATATAAAGTATTGTCGATGTGTTTGCCGAAAGCGGTAGAATGAGATGAGATTCCCACAACTTCTAGATGTTTCGTTCTCCCTGCTCTCTGCTGTTATGTCATAGTATTTGATAACATGTCTCCGTATACCGTTATGTTTTAGGATGTGATGCTGCATGTTGCCACACGCCCAACACAAACACCGTGTATTTGACAAGACATACCTATTTTATGATAAATGACCAAGAGAGATGTTTTGTATTTGTATACCTGAATAAATTATTTGCAAAGAAATTAGCCGAGTTTTATTATGATTTTTAGGCTCAAATGAAAGCTCTGTTCATGAGTCGAGTTATGCACAGTAAAACTATAAGGAAGTACACAGTCATCTCAGAGGTCAAAGGTCAACGTTTGTGGTTGGTGAGAAACAAACCTTTGCTCTCCATGGTCATGGAATTACTGGAGATGATCCAACTAATTTCTGAATGAATTGAATTGACTGATAAAGGTGTTTATTGGAAGGAGCCCTCCATCAGCACCTCCAGTCATCATGGTCCTCCATACATCTGGCTAGCTCACCGATAGGCTACTTTCTGCTCCCGCATCTTTCTTTAGTATGTTAGTGTGGGACGCCCTCATGACCGATACCCGTGTCTTGGCTCCCTCAGCACCAGTTTGCTGGCCAGCAGCTCCTGGTGTCTCTGGCAGTGACCAGCCAGCCTCATTCTCCTGGCTGCTTTTTTCTCCCTCACCCTTGGTGAGCCCCCACACAGATGCTTGTTGGTAACATGCTCGCTCTGATGTCAAGTACTGCATGCAGCATTCTGGTGTAGCAGCTATGGACCGTCTCATAAAAGAGTTTGATTTATCGGGGGAGGTTGGAGTTCCACACTGGCCATGCCGTTCAGGGCCCTACACCCAAGATCCTTCATCATTCTTGCTTGGATGTATTGACCCATGAGCTCAGGTATTTAAGGTAATTGACTTTCCCCCGAGCAGTACCTCCTGTTGTTGTTAGAAGTGGATGGCCCGGGAGGATATTGTTGTTAGAAATGGATGGCCCGGGAGGATATTGTTGTTAGAAGTGGATGGCCCGGGAGGATATTGTTGTTAGAAGTGGATGGCCCGGGAGGATATTGTAGGTGACTACCTCGGTTTTCATTTACCCGAAAGCCAACCTTGGCACACTCTGTCTCCACTCTTGTTGAAATCGATGAAG
Organism: Borostomias antarcticus; assembly: GCF_949987555.1. Classification (NCBI taxonomy): domain Eukaryota; kingdom Metazoa; phylum Chordata; class Actinopteri; order Stomiiformes; family Stomiidae; genus Borostomias; species Borostomias antarcticus. Next base: position 16,394,790 of record NC_140257.1, read on the forward strand.
CACAGTAGAACCGCAGTCAGGTTGCTCTTTTTCACCTCCTCGATTCTCCTTAAGGCCCAGATCAGGGCCGCGGCGGTCCTCTCCTCTTGAAACCATTCTGGTTCTCCCTCGGGCGAGGGTCGATCGTTCCCTGCGATTCTCGTAGTCGCCCCCCCCCCACACACACACACACACACGCCACCACGACCTCCGGATGCCTGGACCTCAGGGAGACTCTGTACCTTGTACCTACTAGTAGGAGCTGCCTGTATTTTCTATGTGTATTTTATTTCTGTATGTGTGATTTGTATTTTTAATCCACTTGGGAAGCACTCTGTGTAGTCGTACTGTGAAGGCGCTAGAAATAAAGCTTTAGCCTACTTACTTACTTACTGTACCTCTCCATCAATGGCACACACATCCTGACACATACAGTACATTATATACATCAATATACACTTTATGGAAGTACAAGGTATTTAAATATGCAATACCACCATACTATATCCCCAAACCACTACAAAGATGAGTAAGTTCCATGGACAAGTGTACTCGCTCACTCTTGACTCCCTGGTGGTCAGACGTGGCCGTGGAGTACACTATCTCCATAAGCAAGTAACAGTTACAGTAGAAGTACAAGAAATTGTCAAAGAAAATGCTCTGATAGAAGTGAAAGTATAATTTCAAATTATGTATTAAATTATTATTATCTAAAGGCTAACCGCAGTGACTATACTTTTGGTCAGAATTTAGTTCCAACCTAAAATGTACTCTGGTCAAATCAGCCATCATGGTTTTTGGGCATATAAATTACCCCATGAATAGGCTACATAGACCTGGTCCCCGCTCGCTGAAACCTGAACAGTCTCAGATTGAAAGTTGAAAAGGACTTTGAAGAGAGAGAACCATAAAGTTATTGTAAATCAATTACAATTTCAGCTACGCCTGAAATCGTGAAAAAGACCGTGTAAAATATGGCGTACCTCAATGATAAATGAGGCCCCAGGGCGGTGTGCTGCGACCGGCTCCGGGTCAGCTAAATATGGTTTATTATTTTTTATTAAGACGATTTACCAGGCCGTACCGTTGGTGTAATACCCGCCACCACCCCTGGGCACAACTCGCTATTGTGTCTCAACTCCGCCCTGAGCCCCCGCTCGCTATTGTGTCTCAACTCCTCCCCCTATTCTACCCATGATCTATTGTGTCATGTGGAAGCAGTACAAGGAGGAATCCTGGAGACGGTCTACCAGGCCGGCCTGCTACCGGGAATTACTTGGTGCTAATTGCTAGCTAATTGCTAGCAGGCCCCACCGTTAGTGTAATTCATGGATGTATTATATAAACTGGATACAGCCACTCCATTCACTGGCCGCTATCAACAATGAAGCCCTATTGAACCGCGCCATCTTGGCAAAATTTGTAGTCATTTGACTATTTCCGGTTACTTTTGACTTGCGCACTTGAGCTTCTCTGGCCGACGCGCGTCCACGAAAAAGTTCACATTTTTTAATGAAAATGACCACAAGACAACCTCCTGTGCATAGTTGAAATGGTAGTGGGATACGGTGATAAACTGGAGTGATCATTTGACAGCAATTATTAGCCTTTTCCAGGAATGGACAGAAATGGGATATTTTTAGAATAACAGGAATTTATTCACATACAATGTAAAGGAGTTGATGTGTAGCATGAAGATGAAACGATACACTGAGTTTGGGTGTTTTCAGTCAACGTTGGCGTTGACCGCTTCCAGCTATCGAATGGCCGACTGGTGTAAGATGGATAGCCTAACGTTAGAGAGATAAATGTAGGCTATGGTTATGTTAATAAAGCTAACAATGATGTTGTAACATGCATGCAGCACTGCCGATCTGATCTGAACGATTGATTCATTATTACCATGGATCGGTATTGGGATTGATCAAGGGCGAGTGTGAAATAGCAGCCACGAACTCAGCGGGTTTTCCGAGATGCGGTAGCCGCGGCCAGAGCTCCTGCTGGCGGGGAGTGAAGCTCTTCAACTCGCCTGTCACTGGCTCCCTGGAGGAATTTAGCCTGGCTGCAATAACGTTATCGCGAACGGAATGAATACCATCTACTAGCAAACAAAACATGTTCAATTATATTTAACTTGTTAAAACTAAGATGCCAGGATCAAAAAATAATTTCTCCAATTGATATATTTGACAAAAACAGGTTAATATGCAAGCCGGTTTTCATTGCTAAATCAAAGCGGGGAGAGCCGGGAACGTGCGTGGACGCGCGTCGGCCAGAGAAGCTCAACTGCGCAAGTCAAAAGTAACCGGAAATAGCCAAGTGACTACAAATCTAGCCAAGATGGCGCGGTTCAATAGGCCTTCACTTTAGATTTCGATTCCTGGGGGCTTTGTGTAATTCCAGCCACCACCCCCTGGGTGGACCCTGCCCCCGCTCGCTGAAACCTGAACAATCTCAGATTGAAAGTTGAAAAGGACTTTGAAGAGAGAGTTTTTAAATATTTTTATTTTTTTTATTGGGATTTCTTTTAGCCAAATGGCCTAATCTTCCAAGAGTCCTTAAATACAATTAAATACAAGTATTTACACCAAAAACACATAAAAATACAATCACGTTATACAGGTACTATACAAACCAAATACATAAAAAAACAAACATATGAATTAATTTCATCATATATCTAACAGACCAATACAAAGGAGAGAGATAGACCCCACAGCACAACATCATAAAGTTATTGTAACAAAAGATTGTAAATTGAAAATACAGCACTATGGTCATTGCAATGAATTCCACATGATCACCATCCTATATGAGAGTTCAGGGCGGTGTGCTGCGACCGGCTCCGGGTCAGCTAGGAAGGGCTCAGGGCGAAGGTGGTCCGTCCAGGGGCTCCGGTCTCCTTTACAGCGCCCCATTGCTCCCACATACAAAATATGGTTTATTATTTTTTATTAAGATGATTTACCAGGCTGTACCGTTGGTGTAATTCCCGCCACCACCCCTGGGTGGACCAACTACCTCCAGTCCAGGGAACCGAGCAGTGTGCATGACCCTGCCCCCGCTCGCTATTGTGTCTCAACTCCTCCCCCTATTCTACCCATGATATATTGTGTCATGTGGAAGCAGTACAAGGAGGAATCCTGGGGACGGCCTGCTACCAGGCCTCACCGTTGGTGTAATTCCAGCCACCACCCCTGGGTGGACCCTGCCCCCGCTCGTTGAAACCTGAACCATCTCAGATTGAAAGTTGAAAAGGACTTTGAAGAGAGTTTTTTATTTTTTATTAGGATCTCTTTTAGCCAAATGGGCTAATCTTCCAAGAGTCCTTAAATACAAATAACATTAAACACCACTAATGTAAACACATTGTAACTTTTCTGCTATAGTATACCCACTTCTTTAGTCAGAGTATAGCCACTTCTTTAGCCAGAGTATAGCCACTTCTTTAGTCAGAGTATACCCACTTCTTTAGTCAGAGTATAGCCACTTCTTTAGTCAGAGTATAGCCACTTCTTTAGTCAGAGTATACCCACTTCTTTAGATCACTGATGGTGCCCTTATGTGGGTGCAGTCGCCATCGCCGTCACCTCTTTGGAGTTCTATCTCGGCCAGTAGGCCGAGTAGCGCCGGATTCATTTAGGCTCGCATTACGCACAGGAGGACTGTCATTTATATGCTTACCAAACAGCAAACAGGTCCACATGATCACATATTAATGACAATCTAATTGGTAAATTATTGCCGTTTGATGGGAGTGCCTGCATTAGGTGTGTGACATATAGCGCGGAAAGGTTTGGGACAGCGCATAGGTTCAGTTTGGGGAACAAATCCATATCGGACCATGAATGAGCCGGTTAGAGGACACGTCTAATCTTGCATTGCGATATATGTTTGTGCTGAATTGGGCTATTAGCCTACATGATTGTGCGTTCAGAAACTGTCGCTCTTATTCTCTCCATCAAACATTGTAATTCACCGACGCACCACCTGCGTCGCCAGTTCCCCCTGTGTTCAAAAAGGGTGTAGGAAACCGTGTAAATCGGTACGACAACCTGAGAGGTGTCCTACAAAAGCGTGTAGAAAGGCGACTAAATTTTCGCCCTTTCGGCTTGATAGATCGCAATGTGGGGGGGGGAAATGGCGTACGCCTGAAATCGCGAAAAAGACCGTGTAAAATATGGCGTACCTCAATGATAAATGAGGCCCCAGGGCGGTGTGCTGCGACCGGCTCCGGGTCAGCTAAATATGGTTTATTATTTTTTATTAAGACGATTTACCAGGCCGTACCGTTGGTGTAATACCCGCCACCACCCCTGGGCACAAATCGCTATTGTGTCTCAACTCCGCCCTGAGCCCCCGCTCGCTATTGTGTCTCAACTCCTCCCCCTATTCTACCCATGATCTATTGTGTCATGTGGAAGCAGTACAAGGAGGAATCCTGCAGATGGGCTACCAGGCCGGCCTGCTACCAGGCCTTACTTGGTGCTAATTGCTAGCTAATTGCTAGCAGGCCCCACCGTTAGTGTAATTCCAGCCACCACCCCCTGGGTGGACCCTGCCCCCGCTCGCTGAAACCTGAACCATCTCAGATTGAAAGTTGAAAAGGACTTTGAAGAGAGAGTTTTTAAATATTTTTATTTTTTTTATTGGGATTTCTTTTAGCCAAATGGCCTAATCTTCCAAGAGTCCTTAAATACAATTAAATACAAGTATTTACACCAAAAACACATAAAAATACAATCACGTTATACAGGTACTATACAAACCAAATACATAAAAAAACAAACATATGAATTAATTTCATCATATATCTAACAGACCAATACAAAGGAGAGAGATAGACCCCACAGCACAACATCATAAAGTTATTGTAACAAAAGATTGTAAATTGAAATACAGCACTATGGTCAGTGCAATGAATTCCACATGATCACCATCCTATATGAGAGTTCAGGGCGGTGTGCTGCGACCGGCTCCGGGTCAGCTAAATATGGTTTATTATTTTTTATTAAGACGATTTACCAGGCCGTACCGTTGGTGTAAATACTTGTATTTAATTGTATTTAAGGACTCTTGGAAGATTAGCCCATTTGGCTAAAAGAAATCCTAATAAAAAAATAAAAGAAATTTTTATATAAAAACTACTAACTATTTTTTTTTATTTTTTTTTATTAGGATTTCTTTTAGCCAAATGGGCTAATCTTCCAAGAGTCCTTAAATACAATTAAATACACGTATTTACACCAAAAACACATAAAAATAAAATTTTTGATCTATTGTGTCATGTGGAAGCAGTAGGAGCAGCAGGAATCCTGGGGACGGTTACCAGGCCTGCTACCTGCTACTGAACAGACTCAGATTGAAAGTTGAAAAGGTCTTTGAAGAGATTTTTTATTTTTTTTTGCTTTTAGGATTTCTTTTAGCCAAATGGGCTAATCTTCCAAGAGTCCTTAAATACAATTAAATACAAGTATTTACATCAAAAAGACATACAAATGCATTTGTCATTTTTAAGACAATAACAGTGTGCAAATAAAAAATGTGCCGATTCACATACAAAATATTGTTTCTTAAGACGATTTACCAAGCTGTACCGTTGGTGTAAATCCCGCCACCACCCCTGGGTGGAGTTGAATATTTTGAATAGTTTGTTTAGTGTGTCTTGATTATGGCAAAAAAATAAAAAAGTTAAAATAAAATAAAAAAGTTTGTTTTGTCGTTGACCCCCTTAGTAGCATACCCCCTTGATAGGGGCCCCGCCCAGTGTTGCCAGATTGGGCGGGTTCAGGCCCAATTGGGCTTCTTTTGATCACATTTGGCCGGAATAAATAGCATTGGGCGGTTGGGCTGGAAAAAATAGCATTGGGCGGTCTTAAAAAAATAAAATAAAATAAAAACGGGCGGGACAGACGTTTCAATTTTATCCAATGATGTTAGTAATAGGGTGGGAGATGTGCACCTGTCCAATAGGGGCGAGGGAGCTCTCCCTGTTCAATGCATTTGATTCACACGGTCAAGGAGAAGGCACAAGGTCGAGGTCAGAGTCAAATCTATCTAGCTACCCCCTGAAGAAACCTAAAGATGCCAACGTGGGGATGTGGGATCAGCAGGTTTCTGTCATGATCACCGCATCGATGCCTTTTGTCTGGAGGTGGAGGCCTTTAAAGATGCCGGAGGAAATCTGTGCTTTCAGGATGTGGCACTTGGCGCAATCAGATTGCTCACTCTGCCCAGATCAGATGCTCATGTGGAGAGAGCATTTTCCCAAGTGACGCTAAAGATGATGATCAGAAATCGCACGGGATTATAATATGGGATTACCGCTGCTCTGCTCTCATGGACGCGCTCTGGTCTAATTAACACGGAGCGGTTTGACGGCTGCACCGTTCCACCCTCCCAGACAGCTGTTGGGGAGCTTTGACTCAACCATCTATTAATACTTGCTAATTAGCAAGATCACCACATGTACATAATTTTACATTGACAAGTTACGTTAGAAGTTGGAATGGACTCCTGGCCTGTTCGGCTTGAAGGTAAGACATTTTGTATTTAATAGGCTACTATACAGCAGGTGTTTCTGGATGTCGCATCATTGAGTGATGCATTGTGTCTCTGCCTGCTTGCCTGCCTGAGCGTCCCACTCCTGACTGGGTTATTGTAGGCGAGCAGGCAGGCTATTCATGGGTGGTTATACAGGTGGTTATATAGGCCTACCAGTGGAAGTTGTGTAGCCTAGTCCACTTGTCACATTCTCTAGCGGTTTCTTGTCACCAGCTTGTTATCTAGCTTGTCATCTTATCTTGAGTTGCTCTCTTGTCTTTGACCGCAGCATCGCCTTTCCTCTATTCATGATATAGCCATGCTTCTCATGTGTTATTATAATTAGTTGCCTGCATTATATCATTTTGACTATTTGATGGGATTATGCATCTTTCTCTCTCTCGTAGACTGTGTGTAGGCGTGTGTTGCAGTTTACCATTATTTTCGGTATTTCAACTGAAAGGCATTTTTCTTAGCATGCACTGCTATATATTATATACTATAATATTTGGGCGGTTTTATTTATCACATTGGGCGGATTTTGAGCACTCATTGGGCTGGAAAACATCACACCAATCTGGCAACCCTGGCCCCGCCTATCTGAGACGCTCGTGAGCAGTGACGGTTTGAAAGTGCAGTGACGGTTTGAAAGTGCAGTGACCGTTTGAAAGTGCAGTGACCGTTTGAAAGTGCAGTGACAGTTTGAAAGTGCAGTGACGGTTTGAAAGTGCAGTGACGGTTTGAAAGTGCAGTGACGGTTTGAAAGTGCAGTGACAGTTTGAAAGTGCAGTGACAGTTTGAAAGTGCAGTGACAGTTTGAAAGTGCAGTGGCAGTTTGAAAGTGCAGTGACAGTTTGAAAGTGCAGTGACAGTTTGAAAGTGCAGTGACAGTTTGAAAGTGCAGTGACGGTTTGAAAGTGCAGTGACAGTTTGAAAGTGCAGTGGCAGTTTGAAAGTGCAGTGGCAGTTTGAAAGTGCAGTGACAGTTTGAAAGTGCAGTGGCAGTTTGAAAGTGCAGTGGCAGTTTGAAAGTGCAGTGCTGCGTGACCGTTAACTTGAGTTGTAGTAGGTTAGTTCTGTGAATAAAATGTTGAAAAGCAAAACATACAAGTCAAGCGCACTGAAGCGTAAAGAGGAAAGGCAAAGGAAAAATCTGGTGGCCTCATGTGTTCCCGTGACAAATAAATTTTCCAATTTATTTCCAGGATGTTGGTTGAATCAGTAGAATCAGGTGTGCTTGGCTTGGGTGAAAGTGAAAATGTGCAGGATGTAAAAGGAACATGTCACCAGCCTGGACACCAAAAGCTTGGCTGGAGAACGATAGGCTTTATTCCTAGAAAATATTACACAGTTACACTATAAGGCAAGAGCAATGCACTCTACATTCAAGTAAAAATAAAATTGATCGTCAAAATACTGTATGTATTTTGTACTGTATGTTGAAAACAAGCATTGTCCATGATGTCTCTTAAAAAAATCTAACATGTAACATGTGTATTAAAAGAACAATCAGCAGTAGCCTACAGGCAAAAACATTGTATGGGAAATTGGAATTTATTCAGATCACTTAAAGGTACAGTACATGAGATATCTCGGCACTTTGGCAGCCGCTCTGGTCATGATAAAATCGGCACTGCGTTTTAAGAACCACACTTCCCACAATTCCCCACTCACTCGCTGTAATGATGGGAAAAAATATGATACAAACAAACATGCATGTAGCAGACTAGATTGGAAGATTGTAGCTACTTCAATTGACTTTCTAGAAGGATGGCTTCAATGCAGGTAAATATCGGTCTTCTTTCTTTTATGTGCATGTAGATACATTTGCGGGACGAAGTGTTTGTTGTCTTCCTGATATTGTGATACGCAAAACATGTTACGTCCGCTTCCGCCACAAGCACAAGCACACCCAGTGTACCTAGTTAGTACGCCCAGTGTACCTAGCTAGTACGCCCAGTGTACTAACCAGTACACCAAACCCATGCAGTCTCATGTCACGAAAATTATTTTTGGGGTCTTGCTAAGGCCAATTCAGAAACTAATAGCAAGTGAAGGTGAATATTGAACTATAAAAAAGTTATCTCATTGAGCTTTAAATCACTTCAAATCACTTTAAATGCTGTTATTGTAAATCTTTAAAAAAAAGATTTCTCAACTGTCATCAAATTGAGAGATACTGGACCCTGCAGATATAATTCCAGTCCTGTTTGACTGTCCTTGAATACTAAATCTAAAAGCTATGTGTTTTGCAACAGAATTCAAAAATATTTTTCAATATAAAAATAAACGTGTATTACAATCATTTATCAACTTTGTTTCATAAACCATACCGTTTTGATTGTCAGCATACAAAATACATCAGTAAATCAATGTTAACAGCTGATCATGCAAGTATCATATAAACAAAGGAAATTAATTCAATCTAAAAAGCTAACAAATAAAAAAGCAAAAAGGGGGTGATAAAAATAGCCTCTGGGTCTTCATCACACTTCACTGGATCAGACCATCTTCCCTCAATGCTGTAAGTCACCATTGGCAGGGGCACATGACTGACCTAAGATCAGTCTCCTGGAGCAGCTTCATCCTCTGAGCTGCTCCTTCCTCTCCTGGCCCTGCTTCAGCACTGGAATGCAGGGACACCATCTCCATGCTTTGCCGGCCTCCGCCCCCTGGTGGTCTGGAGAGACATAAGACCAAGAGTATGCAACAGGGGGAGAGACTTGGAGAAATTAGCAGCAAGTTAATTATCACAGGCCCACATGAACAGATCACAGACCACAAACAAAACTAGAGCAAGTCTATCAGATAGCAGACAGGCAAACTTGGTAGGTAAGCAAAGACTGGACCTCTTTACCATAGCTATAACCCCCCCCCCCCCGACTGGGTAATAACTTGTACCTTGAAGAACAGATAGCTGGTGGTGTTGGATATCACCAAGATCAGCAGCACCACAACCACTCTGATGACGAAAGCTGTCAGAGGAGAGTCTGGAACAGAAACACAGCGGATGAGGAAACTGACCATCAAATCAGATTAAGCTGTCAACTCAAAACGTTTAAGTCACAATATGTAACTCCCATTTCCAGTCAGAAGTGCACTGTGTGCACTGTGGAGAGGCAGTTACATTAAGTTAGTACTACTGACATACTGTATAGAATTCTTTTGTCACTACCCCAGATCACCACAGGAATCAAATGACTCACTGACAGTGAGAATCACTCAAGACCAACCCCAAGCAGTTTACAAAGACGTGTCATGGCAACCCTACCCTGTTGATTTAGTGAAAAAGGTACAGATTGTGGTTTTAAAACTCCCTCCTCAGTTACCTGCAACAGTGACAGAGAGGAGCTCACTCTCAGAGGTGAAGTTATGAGAGAAAATGTAGACCTCATAAACACAGCTGTAATTTCCTTGGGTGTGGTCTGCAGCCTGAAACAGGAAGTTGGTAGAGTGATTGACAGCTGGGTGGGTGTGTCTCAGGGTTGTGTTGGAGCCGGTGAAGGTGAGGTGGAAGGAGCCTCCTGGGTACTGTGGCTGGATGGAGCAGCTGATGTCAAAGCTGTGGTCCTTGTACACCAGCCCCTGCTGCTGGCCCTCGGAGACCCCTCCAATGGAGGAAGACAGGGAGATAATAGGCTGGAATAGGACATCTGCAAAGACAGAGAACGGGAGCGAAAACAACTTCAGATAGAATGTCAGTCTTGTACACTAGTTGAGTGAATGGTGTAAATTAATAATTTTTAAATTGAGTATTCAAGTCTATTTGTTATTGAGCCGGCAGTAACATTTCACTGTGACACAATACACATATGTTACATGTGACCAATGAAGAAATATTGAAATACTTTGTTTAATTCATGTACAAAACTGCGAACAACACGTTTCGCTTGTAGCTTCCTCTAGATAGATAGATAGATAGATAGACAGACATCTCACACCACCTTTGTACACTGTATGAAACACTCATTCTCAACAGATGAGTAATGTTCAGCGGTCTCTAATGCACAGATCACTGCCAATCTCTGCCAATCTCCATGCACATGTGTTCTGGTCTTTCATTATATTCATACACTTTGTCGTAATTAATCTTTAATTGTGTGTTCCTTTCATGTGGAACAGAGTACCTACCTGTGACACTGAGGAATACTCGAGCTGTATCTAGGGAACGGTTCTTGTAAACGGTGACGCACTCATACTCCCCCACATCTGACACACGTATATCCCACATCTCCAAGCTCCTCTGGGTGACGTTCACACGCGTGCGGTTTGAATACTTTGTTGGAGGGGACAGTGGCAACCCGCCGCTGTGGTACCCGTTTAAACATACAGGATCCAGAGGGGCTTTCTGGAAGAACATCATGTGGATGTCCCTGCCAAGGTCATCAGGGGCACAGGGGAGGGTCACGCCCCCTACCAGCTTTCCTTGGATGGATGACATGGTGTCAGCGGCAACATCTGTGAGAGAGAGAGGCCAGGGGGTGAAGGTTAAAGCTCACACGAGGGTTTAGGATTAGGTTAAAGGTTAGAGGTCACAGGAGGGTTTAGGGTTAGGTTCAAGTTTAGAGGTCACAGGAGGGTTTAGGGTTAGGTTAAAGGTTAAATGTCACACGAGGGTTTAGGATTAGGTTAAAGGTTAGAGGTCACAGGAGGGTTTAGGGTTAGGTTAAAGGTTAAATGTCACACAAGGGTTTAGGATTAGGTTAAAGGTTAGAGGTCACAGGAGGGTTTAGGGTTAGGTTCAAGTTTAGAGGTCACAGGAGGGTTTAGGGTTAGGTTTTAGGATAAAGATTGGGGAAGGACAGCCCATTCTTAGCCAAAACTATGGAATAATATATTAATATATAATAATAATATGGTAAATGGACTACACTTACAGTATATAGCGCTTTACAACGGCCTCTCATTCACCCATTCACACACACATTCACACACCAGTGGCGGCTGCTGCCATGCAAGGTGCTAGCCTGCTCACTGGGAGCAATTAGGGGTTCAGTGTCTTGCCCAAGGACGCTTTGACATGTGGACAGGAGAAGCCGGGCTTCCAACCACTGACCCACCAACCACCCGATCATGGGACGACCCGCTCTTCCTCCTGAACCAGAGCCGCCCCCAATATCATAACGGTGACTAACAAACATACGCAAACACATTGAGTAGTAAAGATAGGGGTTACAATACCATATATTTTATACACAATGTACATACAGTACCTATACTGTATTATATATATATATATATACATGCAGGGCTGAAAATTAACACCTGCCACCGGCCAAATGCAGGTAAAATGTCCAATTGGCGACTAGATTTCGGAAGGCTATCTGAAAAATATATATACTTGGTCGGTAGATTTTTTCATCTACAGTACCCTTGGCAGGTGACTCACCGTGAGCTAGCTAACACTGATGCTAAGGCTTGCAAAGTGTGGGGTGCGGCAGGTATAAAAGCCTCGGGCCTTACCTGCGCTGAAGCACATGGTCACCAAGACCAGGACCGGGACCATATCTGTGTCCAGACTAGAGTTCTGGTCAGATAAGAAACACAATGTAACCGTGTGCAGAACCGGCCGACTGCTCGATCGCGGCTCAATCGCCTCTAACTGCTGACGTCTTATTTTTCTGCCTCTCTTCCTACCTATCTCATCACCAGAGATCAGAGCACTTCAGGATGTGGTTGGTGTGTAGGGAGGCTGTACAGCAAGCTCACCCCAAGTCCTGAGCTCTTGAGGCGTGGATTCTAGAGAGCATACTACATATAACAAAAAAAAGGGGGGGGGGGGGGGGGTCCGCACGCTCAAGTTTTAACTGCTGTTAATTAGGGCTGGGTCACGACTTTTTTGCACGTTTATTCGCAAAAATAGGTGGAGAGTAGAGAATGCCTGTCCGACCGCTGGGTCACTTGAAAGTATGTGCCAATGCCTTTTTACCATGTTCTTGATGGACTGAGAAATGGGAGAAAAAGTAGTGGACAGTACAGTCGATGGACCACAAGAGGGGGGGTTGGGGTCTTAAGGTGAGGGGGGCTCGTCCTGTCCATCTCTTTGACTCGGGACATGCTGCTCAATAAAGTACTTTCTTTATAACCCTTAGTCCTAAAACGGTAACGTAGGTCCATGGCTTATCTTTGAAATTCATACTCTGTACTCCAAATTCTCTTTAGTCAATCAATCAATCAAAGCTTTATTTGTATAGCGCATTTCATACCCAGAGGCAACACGATGCGCTTTACAGAGAACAAGGGAGGTGGGCATACGACCCACCCCTACATATTCTTTAGTGTTAACATTTAACTATAAAGGCGGGTAACCCTCTTCTCAAGCTAGATGAGTGGTAGCTGTAGCTAGTGTAGGTCGTTGTTTCTGTCTGTTAGTCTGTATCACACCATACACAAAGCACTTGTTAAGGGTGCTGAGGCCCCAGCTGCAGGACCTTGTCTCCCTAAGCCAGTAGGCCAGTAGACTCAGAGCCACGTCCAGTTTCAGGCCCTAACCAGAAGAGAAGCAGGAGCAGGACGCGTGGCGGGAGCCAGGAGGGACAGCTGGGGGACAGTAGGAGGTTGGGGTCCAGACGGTCACCACAGCCAGGCCGGGGGTATCGACGGAAGGCGCCATCAGAAGCTCCAGCAACCCAATAGCCATCGGGGAGGCCCTCCGCCCGACACGACAGTCTCCTCCCCTGATGCATCATGGGCCGAACATGCAGCCCGCAGCTGCCAGGCAACCACCACAGGACAGGAAGTTTGCACCAGAAGGGCGGCGGTAAGGGCGGAAACAGCCTGAGGCGACGAGCGAGAGATTAACCCACAAACGGTGCAAAGAAAGCTTCGCATGTAAATGTCAAGAAACCACCAGACACATGCTGCTGGGTGGGGGGGGGGGGGGTGGGGGTGGGGGGGGTTCCAGGACTCCTCCTGCGTGATATTGCAACTTTGAGTCAAACTGGATCAATTAGGGAGCCGTGCTGTTATGGGTCATAGATCAAGAACCGGATCTTCGAGACTGTGTTCAGCTTCAACAACAACTATTACTAGAGAGCTTGCTTGTGTTTCTCTAACAGTGTTCGTCTGGTCTACGCGAGTGATAACGTCATAACGTTAGATTTGGGTGCAGGGACTACCGCCCTCTTGTGGTGTCAACAGAGAGCTGCCAGCCAGCAACAAAGGATGCTACGGAGTGACGATGTGACAACCCCTAGTATAGGGGCGGCCAGCGCCGGGCCACCAGCCCCAAAACATACACAGCGCTGCATATTTTTATGCCATTGCAGTCTTTTACAATTCTACAAGAAAAGTAGAATTACAGTACAGTAATCAATAGAATCTTACTGTAAACTCTCGGAAAGACACATTCTTACCGTGAAATTAGAGTGCAGTGGTAAATAAAAGATAGTATTGTAAGTGATGAGGTGGATGGTTACTGGATCCCACGTTCTGTCAGGGTCTGGACACATCAAGTCATCCACATCACAAGCAATGTCATCCCCAATCTGAATACCCAGAAGTCCTTGTTTCTCACTGCGGTGAAAACTTCTTGGGAAAAAAACGTTTCCTTATTTGTGGACACCAATGAAAAGACTCCTGGATTTTATGCGCGCAAGGATGATTGACTAGGTAGATAAAGTACTTCTCTTTGATTACTGTCCACCCCTGATAGTATGTAAAACACACAGGATTGATATACTGTCATACCTGCACACACACACACACTCAGGCGCGCACACACACACTCACGCACACACACACTCATGCGCACACACACACACGCACAATATTACGAGACATTTTATTTTGTGGATTTCAACTCTCACAGACCTCACTGTTACTTAATATGTGTTCTACATACTGTAGCACAAGAGCGCAGTATTGTATTATTCTCATAAAGACTTAATCTGTTACAGTAACCAACATATCTTACTTATCAAGTCTCTACCTAGACTTTTCTCTGCCATTACACACCTTTACATCAGAAAACGGGCAGAAACGTTGATTTAATTCTAGCATCTTCTACTCTTCACAGGTGAACTGACAGGACAACAGGCCCAACACATGCTGATAGGCCACAAGAAGGTGAGTTGTGAACTTGTGAGTGTGCAAATGTGTTAGTATGTGATTTGGTGCCTGGCCTACCTGAAAGGGCTCATTCTTCGGATGAAGACGTTTGAGTGCATCATGCGCTAGGATTGAGGAGACTTGAGTGAGGAGGACCTTTCTGCACAAGCTAGTGGAGAGGAGTCTTTTGAATGCGTCTTTTGAATAAAGATATATTGAACATGTTATTTTTAGGAGGTCGAATTGAAATGTCGAATTCATTTTGAATACTGCTACAAACTTGTCCTTTTGTACATTCAGAGAGAAGCTACCTTGCACTTTTTAAAGGCCAAAGCACAATGCAAAATAGAAGGCAGATTGAGTCTGTATGAATACCTTTTGAGCCTGTCTGTTGTTATTGATGGTGTTTGTTTCGATTTTTGAGATTTCACTCTATAATTAATTAGAAATAATTGTAATTTTTGGAGCCAGTTGAGGTGGTTCGGGCATCTAGTGAGGATGCCTCCTGGGCGCCTCCCTAGGGAGGTGTTCCAGGCGTGTCCAGCTGGGAGGAGCAGGACCAGGTGGTGGGACTACATCTCCGCACTGGCTTCTGAGCGGCTAAAGATTCCCCAGGCAGAGCTGGTTGATGCTGCCAGGGAAAGGGATGTCTGGGGCCCCCTGCTGGAGCTGCTGCCTCCGCGACCCGACCCCGGATAAGCGGATGAAGATGGATGGATGGATGGATGTAATTTTTGTCTCATGCTGCTTCATGTGGCTACTGAAAGTGAGTTTCTTGGAGTGGCTGATGCCTGTTCTTTCCCATACACTGAGCCAACACTGGGGGTCATCCTTGTTCCACACTCTGAATCGCACTATTCTGTATGCAAAAGGTTCAGAATTCACTAGCTGCTTGCCGTAGCATCTCCATACATGCCTCTCCTCTCTGCTTGTGCCAAGTCTTGTTTTCTGTGTTGCCATGCATTTGATGGTTGGAAAACTGCACTACTGGTGTTCATGTTTGTTTGTTTTCTCATCGTACTGTAACACCAAGCTGAGTCACTGCAGACTCGGACACCATGGCAACTGCCTCCTCTGTGACCGCCGCGCTCTGGCTTAGAAGACCTGTGTCTGGACTCACTACCCAGGATCCTCTCTGCCACGCACAAACACACACACAACCCTTTCGGCATCACCTTCTTGTCTGAAGCACCTCTTCAGGCAGAGCCCTTGTTAGAGGGCCATTTCACACCGCCCCACTGAGCGCATCACCACGCTAGTTCAGCCAACCTAGACACTCTTTATAAGATGGCGGAAACATTTTAGCCATGCCAATTAAAAGATGAGAACAGACTGTGAGACTCCAGATAGAACATACCGTACGATTGGTGCACCAGGACAGAAGATGGAGGTGACCTGGAGAAAATAGCAGTCTTTGTCCACCAGTGCAGTAAGAGATGAACAGAGCCTTCAGTTCTGGTTCATTCCAGGTCACCAGTAGATTTGTTTGGGTAAAAGCTGACAACATATATTTTTGGGGTTAGAGCTGGCCAACTTCTTTATAGGGGTTTTGACATAAAAAGATTGCTTACTGTTTTATTTTGAGTATACATTTACAACACAACTTACACAATGGAAAACATGCACCACACCAAAAGAGATTCTAACACCAGCCTAAGACAATACTTGTTAAATATGAACATTCAAAACTTTTTCATGCTAAGTAGGACATCCTACTTAGCTTGACATCCGTCAATACCGATGGCTTACTATATCTGAGTATTAACTTACTAGTAATGAAATTCCACTGTTTACAATCGATTAGAATACAATATAGAATGGACAAATTTGAAAACAAAAATAAAATGTCTGTACATTTAACACAACAGCTCTGTGAGTGTCATGCAGGGCAGCATTCCTCAAGGCTCATATTTCTGGGACATTTTCCATGCTGTGAACACACACACAATGACCCCAAAATATTTTTCTGAGATGACAACATGGCTAGGACATGTGTAAAGGGGTTGAATATTAATACTGGATAGGTTGTCTGCTTTTACCCAGGCTTTATCTTCATTTGCAATATTAGTTTTGACCCCCTGACTGACTACTCTTGCGTTCTTTTGCTTGTATTCCTTGTTGACGACATCTGCCTTAAGAGCCATGGCTCACTCTCTCTCACACACACACACACACACACACACACACACACACACACACACACAAACATGCACACGACAGACGGTAATTTCCACTGCCACTTGTGAAATCATTATGCGCCTGGAAGTCGGGCAGCAGCGTCTCACAGAGACGGACCTTCTCAGCAATCCTCGCCATCAGCTACTTCGATTTCTTCAGACGCCTTCAGGCTCATTCAATTGGACTCTTGTGTTCATTTTTCTCTTCTCCGACAAAGGTAGAGATGACAACTGTTCTGTTATTCTCCCACACCCAATCAGTCTGTCATTCTGTCTGCACGCTGTCGTTTTGACACTTTTCGGGTAATTTCCTGGCGCCGGCACTCGTCATTGTACCCGTTGACGCACGGCTCCTGCCTGAACAGAAGAATCATTGTCCTCGTCTTTTTGTTCTGATCCTCTCCCTCTCTCCTCTGAAGCCTCCTCCTGATTGGCCGACAGAGTACATAACTATTAGTGGCGCTGGTGTCCCTGTAGTTGCAGGGCTGGCCGATCCACACACCTGTGCTGTGGTAGAACCACAGAACCCACAGAACCATCAGAGACCAGTGTTTTCAATCTGCCCTCAGATGCCTTTTTTGCCCTCTTTTCAAAAAAATGACAGGGCTTTTTAGAGACTCTGCTGTTGCATTGTGGGGTGAGGTACAGTGAGGCACACAGTCAGTCGTTGTGCGTGGTTCCTGACGTTATTGACATGACATGATAACCCCAAAGATGTTATTACATTCTTAGCAGCACACTGGCGTAACACTGCCGCCTCACAGCAAGAAGGTCCTGGATTCCATTCTGGCTTGGGATGAAGATCTTTCTCATTCTTAAGGTCATGCCGGGTACTATGCAAGTGATCACGACCTCTGACCTCTGAACCTGACCTTACTTCTGTACTTTAGTCTTGGAGAGAGAGGGGCATCTGAAGGAGAACGCATCTGAGTCTTCCTTAGCGTAGAGCTGTAGTTAGCATAGAGCTGTAGTTAGCATAGAGCTGTAGTTAGCATAGAGCTGTAGTTAGCATAGAGCTGTAGTTAGCATAGAGCTGTAGTTAGCATAGAGCAGTAGTTAGCATAGAGCAGTAGTTAGCATAGAGCTGTAGTTAGCATCCTGGGCTCAAAGTGAACCCTAACCACGTGATAATACACAGATAATATCATCCTCCTAGATCAGCGCAATACATTCTAAGAATGTCCTTCTAACGTTCGCCTCACCCCAGGATAAGAACTCTTTCCTCTTGTTCAAGACGATGAGGATGCGAAACAAAACACACTTGGTTACACATTCATTAAACACTAAACACACACACACACACACACACACACACACACACAACACCCTGTCTTCAGCATACTAACATACAGCACACCACGTCGTCCAGGACTGTCAGACATGCCTGACGGTTTTGTATGACGAAACGGTGACATGGCTCCTGGAGGTGTGCCTGGATATATAGCCCGGGTGACCCCTCACCCAGGCTCGGGGTGGTAAAAGGATAGCCCCTCACCCAGGCTCGGGGGGGTAAAAGGATAGCCCCTCACCCAGGCTCGGGGTGGTAAAAGGATAGCCCCTCGGCCCCGAGCCTGGGGAGGAGAGGACACAACACCTAACCTGCACGGCGAAGAAGAAGAAGCATACTAACCCAAGAGCTGACAGTACTGCGGAAAAGGTGCTTCACCTCAGATGGAAACCCACCCAGCCAGGCAGGCAGGCAGGGGACAAGCTGAACGCTCTGTCAGACGCTTCGATAAAAAGGCCTTCGAATAATGATGATGGGTTTCAACTGAAGGCAGCTTGACGTTAAGCACTCGAGGTTACAGTGGTTGGATTTAAGTACTAGCTCTTCTCCCTCCTCCACTTCTGTCCTTACTAGAGGGAGGCACTCACTGATGACATCATTTTCAATCATAGACGGAGAGAGAGAGAGAGAGAGAGAGAGAGTCTCTCTCTTCCATTTTAATTATTGGGCAGGAGTCATTAGGATGGAAACGTGCCCACCACAGTCCAAGTGTTAATGACAAGCAATCTGCTTCAAATTAAACATTACTCTCCCTCATATAGTTGCTATACAACCAGACTGCAATTAAGACGGAGGTCAAGAGTTCCCCCCACATATCCACAAACTCTATCTCCGTGTCCAATCATTTAAACCAACCTTAGTATAAACTGTGTTTTCATAGAAGCAGAGGGGGGTAATGAACTGACCTCTGATGTCAGGGCGGCAGAGTCGCTCATCTTTCGCCACAGGCTCAAAACTCCCTTCTACCACCATCCTCCCTCTTAAAGGACAATGCTCGTTTTTGACAACCTGGACCTTATTTACGACATATTATAAGACGTTTGACTCACCGAGATCACTTTGGTGTAGTTCGGAGGCCGGTAGAAGAAATTTAAAATCCAGCGCGAGCCAGTATATCCATGTAATGGCGGTGATCAACGAGAATGCAGCTTCTAAAAATCTATTTTCTGCCGCAAAACGGTTGTTTTCATCAATCTGTCCATCAAGCACAACTAGCGATTCATAAAGACAGATTGATGAAAACAACCGTTTCGCGGCAGAAAATTTATTTTTAGAAGCTGCATTCTCGTTGCACCGATCACCGCCATTACATGGATATACTGGCTCGCGCTGGATTTTAAATTTCTTCTACCGGCCTCCGAACTACACCAAAGTGATCTCGGTGAGTCAAACGTCTTATAATATGTCGTAAATAAGGTCCAGGTTGTCAAAAACGAGCATTGTCCTTTAAGAACCTGTTGTATTTATATTTTGCTACTCTTGCACCTTGCCTTCAGCACTAGATTGTGCTCTTTGTCACTTGTTTAAAAAGGAGTTGCACTTGTGAGTTCTGGCAAGTAGTAGTACACTGACTACTTATGTTAAATGCAAGCGTCTGCTAAATGACTAATGTAATGTAAATGTAATGTAATGTACACTGACTACCTATGTTAAATGCAAGCGTCTGCTAAATGACTAATGTCATGTGCTGTAATGGGATTTCTGTGACACCTTGACAGTTGGTAAAACAGTGTACTCATACATTTTGGGACCATGTTGTTGTCGGAGGCTGGTAGCCTCGTGAGACCATCCTGATTTCGCGAGCTCACACTCTGTTACTCTCGCAAATCAGTCTGGAAACTCTCCATAGAGATCCGTCTGTGTCAGATCAGAAAACGCTCAACGGTCACAATCAGCGTTGGTTCTGAGGAATTTCAAATCCAAACAGCTACGCTGGGCGGGGCTTAGGTGTGACGGCAACGAGGAGCCGTTGAATTAGTGTGTGATGGATAGATGGTTCATCCAATCATCTGCCAAGTATTTTTGAAAGTGCCCGCCCTTTTCCAAACAGTTTCTAACCGAGAGTTCCCAGATGGTTATGCGTTATCCGACGTGTCAGGTTAGGAGGTTGGAGGGAACCAGTGAAGAGGAAAGTGACTTTTTGCTTCTGTAGATCTGTATATATAATGATAACATAATCTCATCAATGATAGGGACACTATGCTGTAAGCAATAAAGCGTTTCAGATGTACTCTATTCAATCCCAGGAGGATTAGATTTAATAACAATCTGGGACTAGTCTCACAGTACTGTGACGACTACAGTATTTGATCACAATGACCCATAACTCACAAATTGAATACATAAAATCATTATTGAACATAATACCATTTTGTTGTGTGCATAAATTTGTGTGTGTGTGTGTGTGTGTGTGCGTGCCTGTATCTGTGTATATAGTATGTGTGTGCGTGTGTGTGTCTGTGTGCGTGTACAGTATGTGTGTGCGCGTGTGTGTGTGCGTGCATGTGTGTGTGTGTGTTGGCTCTTTGTTTTTTACCTCTGGCTGTGATGTTAAAGCCACGCCCTCTGAGAGTGTGCATGCTCTGTGCATGTGTGTGTACAGCATGTGCATGATACATGTATGTGTGAATGTGTGTGTGCGTATATATATATATAGATAGAGAGAGAGAAAATGGATTGTTCTTTATTTTGTTAAGTTTTTATTCTATGGTTTTATTGTACATGTAATTTACTGTATTAATGTGTTTTGTAAGCCCATGTGGGCTGGGCACCTTTTGGTGTATGACACAGGAAATAAACCCATATCATATATATATATATATGGATCTTTTTGCGTGTGTATGTGTGCAGTGTGTGTGTTAGCCAGCCAGCCAGCCAGCCAGCACAATGTCATCAGCGGGATGTAGATGCCCTCTGTTTATGCTTCCTTGCCCTCCTCTCAGTTCTCTCAGCCAAAGAAGTAATTGGATTTGATGGGAAAAAAAATAAAAGTGTGGACTTGCTGTCTGCGGTCCCCTGCGCTCCGTAGCTCTGGGCTGCTGTGTGCTTAGCACTCGCTATCTGATAGGACAGGGAACTGAGACTGATGGGATTTGAACCTGTTTTCCTACGTGCGGCTGCACACCGCTGGACTGCGTTAGCATGCTAAGTGAAGGCCTCTGACGTGCGCGCCAGGCGCCGCGAGGAGCGGGTCGCGGTCTGGTGGGCGGAGTGACGCCGCGGGCGTCGTTAACCAAGGTCAAAGCGTGCGGTTCTTTCTGTCACGTCCGGTCACAAGTCATGAAAACAGCATAATTATTCCCTATTACCATCTCCGGCTGCGCTGACAGGCAGCTATACCTGCTCAGAATGGGCCGACACTGAACCTGTGTAGAGTACTTGTGTGTGTGTGCGTGTGTGTGTGCGTGTGTGTGTGTGTGCGTGTGTGTGTGTGTGTGTGTGTGTGTGGGCGCGTGTATGCAGCTGTAGGTAGATAACCAGGTTCAAATCACATCAATCTCAGTGGCTGTAGAGATTCTCCCTGATTCTTAATGCGGCTTTCGAACCACATCTACCGCCTCATGACCTCATGACCTCATACAGGCCTTTGATTCCGGGAACCGCCCTCTCGTGTGTCCTCTCCAAGATCATATCCCCAGACCTAGGGCTGCACAATTAATCACAGCTCCTCCAACTACCACGACTGAACCACGACAACCTCAGCCACAAATGCCCCCATTTACGAGCGAGCGTGTGGATCAAGGATCGGCCTCTACATCCCCCAGAACACCCACACATGACCACACCCACCCCCAGAACACCCACACATGACCACACCCACCCCCAGAACACCCACACATGACCACACCCACCCCCAGAACACCCACACATGACCACCCCCACCCCCAGAACACCCACACATGACCACACCCACCCCCAGAACACCCACACATGACCACCCCCACCCCCAGAACACCCACACATGACCACACCCACCCCCAGAACACCCACACATGACCACACCCACACATGACCACACCCACCCCCAGAACACCCACACATGACCACACCCACCCCCAGAACACCCACACATGACCACACCCACACATGACCACACCCACCCACACATGACCACACCCACCAACAGGAGCACAACACATACTCTGCACTGATCGTGGATGGAGGTGTGTGTGTGTGTGTGTGTGTGTGTGTGTGTGTGTCTATGTGATGATGGAGAGCCCAGTTGAGTACTCGCCCCACGTCTGAGTTACCACCCCTGGAGGTTTTTGCGTTCTTTTGCCTCCTGTTTGATGAACTGGAGAGGCGGTGCTGGTGACCGCCTGTGTGCACACTTTACAGGCATTTGATGATAAATCCCAGCCTCTCTAACAAAATCTGTGCGTTTGTGTGTGCATGCGTGCGCGTGTGTGTGTGCGCGTGTGTGCGTGTGGGTGTGTGTGTGTGGGTGTGGATGTGGGTGTGTATGTGTGGGTGGGTGTGGATGTGGGTGGGTGTGGATGTGAGTGTATGTGTGTGTGGGTAAGGATGTGTGTGTGTGTGGATGTGTATGTGTGTGTGGATGTGAGTGTGTGTGCGTGTGCCATGTGCGTGTGTGTGGATGTGGGTGTATGTGTGTGGGTCTGGATGTGGGTGTGTGTGCGTGTGGATGTGGGTGGATGTGGGTGTGTGTATGTGTAGATGTGTGTGTGTTTGGATGTGTGTGTGTGTGGATGTGTGTGTGCGTGTGTGGATGTGTGTGTGGATGTGTGCGCGTGTGTGTGCGTGTGTGGATGCGTGTGTGTGTGTATCCTCTCAGCCCAAGCACCAGACGCTGTGTGTCTTTGATCAGACGTCATGTAATTTCAAATTACACTTGTTTGAGGGCGGAGCGAGTGGGCACGGCCCTGTTGACGTAATGAACCAGCAATGAACAGCCAATCATTAAGCGTGTTGTTGACCGGCAGCGTGTGCGTTTCACATTCCACTGAAGGGTTTGGTTTTGTATTCACAAGCAGGCCGGGGTTTAGATGAAGGAACGTCACATCCATGGACTCCTGAGGCTGCTTTCACTTACTAAGCGTAGAACCTGTAGGGATCTCTTTAGAATTTCTGAACCTGTATTTGATCATAGCCCTGGGGAAGAAAGAGAGAGGGGGGAGAGAGAGAGAGAGAGAGGGGGGGGGAGGCAGAGAGAGGAGTGAGAAAGAGAGAGGGGGAGAGAGAGAGAGAGAGGGGGAGAGAGAGGGGGAGAGAGAGAGGGGGGGGGAGAAAGAGAGAGAGGGGGAGAGAGAGAGGGGGAGAGAGAAAGAGAGAAGGGTAGAGAGAGGAGTGAGAAAGAGAGAGAGATGGAGAGAGAGGGTGAGAGGAGTGAGAAAGAGAGAGAGGGGGAGAGAGCGAGGGGGGGAGAAAGAGAGAGAGAGAGGGGGGGAGAGAGAAGGGCAGAGAGAGGAGTGAGAAAGAGAGAGAGGGGGAGAGAGAGAGAGGGAGAGAGAGAAAGAGCTTATCCTCCACATTATAATCTACAACTCTCCCAACTAAGGCTGCCTTCCCTCTCCACACAATGTACAATTAAAGCACAGTCAGTCAGTCAGTCAGTCAGTCAGTCAGTCAGTCAGTCTGTCTGTCTGTCTGTCTGTCTGCCTGCCTGCCTGCCTGCCTGCCTGCCTGCCTGCCTGCCTGCCTGTCTGCCTGCCTGTCTGCCTGTCTGCCTGCCTGCCTGCCTGTCTGCCTGCCTGTCTGTCTGTCTGCCTGTCTGTCTGTCTGCCTGCCTGTCAGCCTGTCTGTCTGCCTGTCTGTCTGTCCCCCCCGCCTGCTCTCTAGACCTGTGGTATCATTAAGACTGTCCTGGTCAGGGGGCGCCAGTGTCTCACCATATCTCCGTCATAAGCCATGGGGCAGCTGCCGAACCCCTGATGGATCTGCCTGCCCCGCTGGGGGGTTAGCAGGGGGGCGCTGAGACAGACTCCACCCCTACAGTATCTTCCATGCGCCAGACGCACCTATTATCCTAATGGCCACAGCCACTGAGGGGAAAGAGACAGAGGTTGTCCATCATACAGAGCAGTGCAGGTAGGAGGGACCGTCGGATTATCACTGTTTCTCAAGACCAGCAGACCAGCGAGGATGTTGTTGTCCCCCACTCTGGATAATGGACTATTAAACCTCTGGATGTGCTTGACAAGTGGAACAGGGATGGATAGTAGATACAGTAGATAGATAGATAGATAGATAGATAGATAGATAGATAGATACAGTAGATGGATAGATACAGTAGATGGATAGATAGATAGATAGATAGATAGATAGATAGATAGATAGATAGATAGATACAGTAGATGGATAGATAGATAGATAGATAGATAGATAGATAGATAGATAGATAGATAGATAGATAGATAGATAGATAGACAGACAGACAGACAGACAGGACGACGGCAGGGTCATGCTCCGCGGCTGTACGGGTGTGCTGCAGACATCAGCCAGAGCAGCGCTGTCATCCCATCAGCCAGAGCAGCGCTGTCATCCCATCAGCCAGAGCAGCGCTGTCATCCCATCAGCCAGAGCAGGGCTGTCATCCCATCAGCCAGAGCAGGGCTGTCATCCCAGCAGCCAGAGCAGGGCTGTCATCCCATCAGCCAGAGCAGCGCTGTCATCCCATCAGCCAGAGCAGGGCTGTCATCCCATCAGCCAGAGCAGGGCTGTCATCCCATCAGCCAGAGCAGGGCTGTCATCCCATCAGCCAGAGCAGGGCTGTCATCCCATCAGCCAGAGTAGCGCTGTCATCCCAGCAGCCAGAGCAGCGCTGTCATCCCATTAGCAGGGGTCAAAGCACCGATCACCAAAGCTACCGCACGCACATGCGTGCACGACGTGCACGTGGAATGCATGACACACACACACACACAGGCACACACACACACACAGGCACACACACACACAGGCACGCACACACACAAGCACACACACACACAAGCACACACACACACACACAGGCACACACCAGCACACACGGGCACACACGGGCACACACACACACACACACACACACACACACACACACACACACACACACACACACACACAGTACTCGCCATTAAAAGTAGGACATTCCTGTGGCTTTTGTAAAAGCTCTCAGATGTCACTCAGAAACGGAGGGCTCTGGTAGTTTGGTCCTGTATGAGCTTGTGGTCCCAACGCCTCTCTGGAAACTAACAACTAGAAATTTGAATTAGGCTTTAAAAACTGGCCTGATTCTTCGGGTTGCAGTTGAAGAAAAGGTGAGCGTGACTCGTGTGTCATCCCTATGATGGCGTGCACAGATGCGTTGATGTGTCCATGTCAAACAAAGGCAGTGTCTTTCCCTGACAGCAGCTGTCTGCCCCTCAATCACTGACCGCCTGTAGCACACACACACACACACACACATACAGTACGCGCACACACACACACGCTCGCGTGTCGTCCAGGGTGGTGCTTATCTCGGTAGCCATGTCAAGGTGATCGCTCGGCGGGAGGGGGGAGAGATGTCATTTCTGATGCCATCCAGCAGCTCAGTGTCCAGATGAATCACCTCCATGTCCCACGCCAGAGCGGGGGGGGGGGGTGACCTTCATATGGGCCAGCTCTCCCACCACACGGCCTGGGGGGGCACTCGGAAGAGGGAACTCGAACATATTACAGAAAGGATCGGTCGGTCGGGTGGTCAAAATGAAAATCTAGGTGGTCTGTGGTAAATTCCGCACCCCCACTCGCACGTAAACGTTGGATTAGCGCGGTGTGACGGTTACGCGTGCCTCACACGTGCGTGGTTGGGCCTGGCGCTTGAAGAACTGAAGATTTCTCAACTTTCTCCCGCAAGCAACGGAGGCAAAGTTCGGCGACGCCTGACGTCACTCCGTTCGAGGTGAGCGAGAAGCGTCTTCGTTGAAGCCTGAAACGCACACGTGTGAATCGGGCGTGAATGCTGTCCTTCTGCTTTGTTTATCACTTATTTGCATATTTTAGGTACATTTTTGTCATATAGCCACACTTTTATCCAAAGCGACTTACGCCGTGTCTTAACTGCTTGCGACGCGAGCAACAGAACATCGCACGCTTGCTGTCCTAACTGAAACCGTTAAATGTCCTGTTCTGTTACGTCACTTGTCTATATTCCCAACTGAAGACAGACGCCTGTCAACGCGAGCGACAGGAGGAAAATAGGAACAGGGCAAGCGTCAAAAGGACAGTTAAAATGTTGCGTAGCTTCACGCTGCGTCGCTCGTGTCCAGTTAGGACATAACAATAGAAAATAAAGCAATGGAACGCATTTTGTAGCTGACGCTCGCTCGCGTCGCGTGTAGTTAGGACACGGTGTTACAGTCACAAGCTAAGTGTTGGGGTGAAGTGCCTTGCTCAAGCGCACAACAGTAGGGAATGACTGATGGGAAATAACTTGTCAAGTGGCCTAGCCCGGGTTTGAACCAGCAACCCCTGGACTACCTACCGCCCACACTTAACATCCTGACAGTTGACTGGGTCATCTGAAATGGAGACTAGAAAGACAACAACAACAAATTTGCATGCTTAACGGAACAAAAACAGAATTTTGTTGGGTTTGCTAATTTGTTTGTTTGAGGTTTGAGAATAATGATTATCTGAGTATCTCGCAGAGCATGAAGCTCATTAGAGTGCAACAGGAGAAATTAATTGCACAGAGATCAAAACTCTCAACTATTGATTGGATTGTTGTTGCCTTTTCTTGAGGGATATAAATATGCAACAGTTCTAACTGCTCAGCCAGTACTTATTACTCTCTCTCTCTGTCTCTCTCTCTCTGTCTCTCTCTCTCTCTGTCTCTCTCTTTCTTTCTCTCTGTCTTCCTCAGTCTCTCTCTCTCTGTCTCGCTCTCAAATTCAAATAAGCTTTATTTGCACGATAGGTGAAAAAAAAAACACATTGCCAACATTCAAAAAATCAACATTCAGATTATGTTTAAATAAATAAAAAGTGAGTGTGAGGGTGTGTTATCTCTGACAGTGAGGGGTCTGGGTTGCTGCGTGTTCAGCTCCCATACCCAGACCCAGCCCTGCGGAGTGAGTATCAGTGATTATGGGATAGTAATTATGTGTTTGTGTCTAAAAACATAACATACCATACACAACAAAACATGAAGCTATATATCAACAATACAATCAAAAGCATTTAACAACAGTTCAATTTATAATAACACAGGGAGCTGGCCATATCCTTCAGATGTAATCACTCTGAGATGTTTGCTATACAGTAGAACTTGTTTCCCTTAATGTATGACAACAGTCAACATATTTAGCAGCTAATACTGCACACTGACTTCTCTCCACATAAATGTCTCTCGGGATCAGGGAGGTGAATAAACTCAGGATATATATTATTTATTTTATCAAAGTAAATCTCTTAAATGTTTATATTTCTCACAATATAATAAGAAGTGAGATTCTGTTTCAACATCTCCCTGATCACAAAGTGAACACAGCCTGGCCTCCTTGGGTAGCCAGTACTGCCTGGGCGGCCTGGTTCTATGGCCAGGCTGTGTCCCCTCAGTCTGGACCCTGGTTCTATGGCCAGGCTGTGTCCCCTCAGTCTGGACCCTGGTTCTATGGCCCTCAGTCTGGACCCTGGTTCTATGGCCAGGCTGTGTCCCCTCAGTCTGGACCCTGGTTCTATGGCCAGGCTGTGTCCCCTCAGTCTGGACCTGGTTCTATGGCCAGGCTGTGTCCCCTCAGTCTGGACCCTGGTTCTATGGCCAGGCTGTGTCCCCTCAGTCTGGACCCTTGTTCTATGGCCAGGCTGTGTCCGCTCAGTCCTGTGTTCTTTTGTTTCCAATTTTAATTGCACATCTGTTATTCAAATACATTGTTTTAATTAAATCATATGTTTTACCCCCTATACCACTCTCCAATAACTGATGATAAAAAAATCCCTTCATGCCAAATACTATCGAAAGCTTTTTTGAAGTCTACAATCTACATTTAATTTTTATTTTGGTGAACATGTGTGTTAATGAGAGTGTTGAGGGTGAAGATATGGTCAGATGTGCGATGGTTTGGCATGAATCCCATTTGACTTTTGTTGTGGTCATTTCAGAATGGTCCTATCCGGGTGTTGATGATGCTCAGAGCATCTTGCCCATACAGCTGGTCACACATGTCCCTCTGGAGTTATGAGGGTCACATGTGTCACCGCTTTTAAATATAGGTGTGATGAGACCATTACTCCAACTCTCAGGAAAATATCCCACACTTAGAATTAGATTGAATAACTTTACAATAGCCAATTGGAATTTTTCTGTGCTGTATTTCAGCATTTCATATAGTATTTCATCAGGCCCACATGCCTTTTTGTTTTTGAGGGTTTTCAATTTAGTTTGCGATTCGTTCATAGTAATGAGGAGATCTAGGGGGTTTCATAGTAATGGGGACATCTAGGGGTTTGGTTGTCTTTGATGATTGGTTTATAGTAATGGGGAGATGTTCATAGTAATGGGGAGATGTTCATAGTAATGGGGAGATGTTCATAGTAATGGGGAGATCTAGGGGTTCGGTTGTCTTTGATGATTCGTTCATAGTAATGAGGAGATCTAGGGGTTTGGTTGTCTTTGATGATTCGTTCATAGTAATGGGGAGATCTAGGGGTTTGGTTGTCTTTGATGATTCGTTCATAGTAATGGGGAGATCTAGGGGTTTGGTTGTCTTTGATGATTCGTTCATAGTAATGGGGAGATCTAGGGGGGTTTGGGAGATCTAGGGGTTTGGTTGTCTTTGATGATCGATTCCATACTTTGTAGTTTTTCGAGTATTTGTTTGGTTTCTAAATCAGTTCATATTGGTTTTGGCCCAAACAAGGTTTGAAGGTGTTCAGTCCACGTATCTCCATCCTGAATGAGCAGCTCTTCAGGTTCAGACTGACAGACGGTTCCACAGCTCCCAGAAAGAGTTAGATTCTATACTCTCTTCAAGTAGGCATCCCTGTTTCTGTGTGTGCTTTCACTTTTTGGTTCTAATTGTATTTTTAAATGTCTTAAGTGTTTCACAATACTGAATGTCTCTCTCTTAGAGTTAGTTGCCTGAGTGAATTTTCTATCTAGTTCATTTTCAAGGCAATTTCAACCCTCTTTTCCTTAGATTGTCTTTCTCCTCTCATCTTCTTCTGTCGCCATGGCAATGACAGTTCATTGTTAGTTCCAGAGGTGATTATATTATTGGATGTACTCCTTTAGAACAGAGGACAATCTTCTTCTGCTGCCAATAGAGAAATGGAGATTGATGGTTCGGTTGCCAACCACACAGGAATCCCAGAGAGTTAATGCACATCTGCTCCTCCTCCAGTTCCCTGGGGGGGGGGGGGGGGGCAGCTTACTCTGTGCACTCCTACTCAAGGCTTTAAAAATAATGTATTTTTCTAAGTATAATTATAATAGGCGCTCTGTGATGTGAGCTGTGGAAACCCGATAGTCTGATCCTGATACTGAACTCCTGTTTGGTTTCACGTCATTATTCAGTTTGAACCGGCTCCCATTGCAGACGTTTTCCCAGCTGGGCGTTGCCTCAGCGATTAGTTCATCCTTTAACCAATCACGTTGCACAGTTTAATTCAAAGGACACAATCAAAGGACACCGATTGGCCTGGTTGCACTTCCAACCAAGAAATCTCTCTGGACGAGAGCCTTTCCTGACCTTGAATCGTGTTCCAAAATTCAGATTCCGGGGCTGCAGCCAGGATACCTCGGGTTAGTAAACCAAATCAATTTAGCCAGTCTGAATCACACTTCCTTGCATCCACACCAATTACAAATACAACAAATGATATCTTTTACAAGGGATGAAGAGATGAAATGGGTCCAGGTGCCGCTAAACGTGTTCATAATATCCACAAAGCTTCCTCTTTTTCACAGTTATTGCTGTAGTTCCTGTGCCTGATCTGCGCCTGAAGTCTGGTGTGAAAGCAGGTGTAAATTATGTTTGGTTTAGGCTGTCATAACATAATATGCATAATATATTACCGCAGGTTTAGAAGGGAAATTTAATTAGGAAACTCAACAGCATTTCCCTAAATGGCATCAACCCACACTGTCTCTATAGAATAAACGTTACAAAGTTTACTGCTGGATAGATCCTGGAGGTCATACCTGCACTCCATCATCATCATCATCATCATCATCATACCTGCACTGTGAGATTCAAAACTGCAGATATTGAAGCTATGATACATTGAAGTTGAATACATTTAAGCAGGGGTGTAGGTTTGGTTTCAACATTGGTAGGGACCATATAACAGTGTATCCTGCATACACAATTTTTGCTGAGGACGAGAGGTTAAACCTCTTAAATATTTATATATTTATGAAATTGAATAATACCAGTACAATGTTAGTGTATCACATCCTGCCTGCTGCTGCGTCCCTCCACTCTCTCTCTCTCTCTCTCTCTCTCTCTCTCTCTCTCTCTCTCTCTCTCTCTCTCTCTCTCTTGGTTGCTGCTGTGTCCCTCCACTCTCTTTCTCTCTCTCTCTCTCTCTCTCTCTCTCTCTCTCTCTCTCTCTGTTGCTGCTGCGTCCCTCCACTCTCTCTCTGTCTCTCTCTCTCTCTCTCTCTCTCTCTCTTGGTTGCTGCTGCGTCCCTCCACACTCTCTCTCTCTCTCTCTCTCTCTCTCTCTCTCTCTCTCTCTTGATTGTTGCTGCATCCCTCCACTCTCTCTCTCTCTCTCTCTCTCTCTCTCTTGGTTGCTGCTGCATCCCTCCACTCTCTCTCTCTCTATATCTCTCTCTCTCTTGGTTGCTGCTGCCTCCCTCCACTCTCTCTCTCTCTCTCTCTCTCTCCTCTCTCTCTCTCTCTCTCTCTCTCTCTCTCTCTCTCTCGGCTGCTGCTGTGTTTCATGCATAAAAATGATTTGATTAAAATTGAGATTTTCATTGGATTTTTAGACTGACATTCAACTCATAAACTCATCTGTCCATTAGGGGAGTCACAAAATACCAGACAGTAGGCAATACCAATTGTGAAATTCCACAATCCTGGATACCCAATTCAATACCATAGTTGGAAAAAATAAATACTTCAACATACACTACTTTGTTTAAAACACCCTCCAGCCAATATAGTAAGAAGAAAATTATGAGATTCCAGTTAGCAAGTATACGTTAACTCCGAACAATACAAACTAACTCACTCAAAATGGTACGGTCAATTCTGTCCTTCCAAACTATGGGAAGGCCATCTAAATGATCTAATATAACTGCACTCCAAAGACTGAACGTCATCATCTAAATGTCTGTATTCAGAAACCATCTCCATATTTTTGAATGGTGTCACGAGGCCCCAAGATGCGAGTCTAACTAAGCCAAGCACAGCAGTAGTTCAATATATTCTGACATCCAACAGAGTAATAAATTGGACCATTGGAATTTATTGTGGCTTTTGTAGTCCTCTGGGATTATTAGCAGACATTAGTTATTCAAAAGATTAATGGCGTGGAAATATGCGAGTCCCCTGGTGGCAGCTCAACGCTTCTCTAACGCGCTGCTTATCCCCCAGCTGAGCTGAATCTGATCTTACCAAACACAAACATGCTCATAATATGGACACGCTCATCAATGTTTATGAATTATATAAACATATCCCATGAAATATTCATAGTGAGGCTTCATTAAAAGTAGTCTCTTCCCTTCCGTTTCCACATAGCTAGAGGGGATTCTAAAATGGTGGAACCAGAGAGAGATCTCACAGGAGTTTAACACAGGTTTCTTATTTCAGATCTCTTTAAACCCCAGATGTAGGTTAATCTTCCCAGAGTCCACAACATAAAACACAAATTACATGACATAGACAATACAAATTATATACACAAACAATGCAATACACAGACAAACAATTTGAATTAGAAAGAAAATGAGAATAGAAGAACAAAATGCAATCAAATGTGTTCTTTAATGTACATTTAGCAATCGCATGATGTCACATCAGATGACAGCCCTGACAGGTGAATGACAGGTGAGTCTAGAGGGGGCGGGGCTGGGGGAAGAGTTAACCTGGTGTTCCCTCCCATTTTCTGTCTGAAGGTGTGAAAAGCTTGAAATCTTTCCCGGTTGATTTCTCTTGAGTCCAGGTGTACCAACATTCAATCAGGCATATCTTCTTCAATTCTTTTCTGAAAAATGACCTTGTCCTACGCCGACGGCATCAAACGCCACCTTACTTGCTTAATCAGAAGATGCAAATACACTCTTGATTTTTTATTTTACAGATGCATGATGGTATCTTGAGTTGCTCAGGCAAGTTGTTCATGGCATTTCCATGGTATGCTATAAAATGGTATCCTCTCTTGCTCAGCTCTAACTGTGGCCTAGAAGGTGTGTCCATATTCTCCGCTCCTTCTGTTGAGGCAGTGACTACCTCTAATTAAAAGGAGAGAGCCAAGGGGGACAGAGCGTTTGAATCTGTAGCCCCCAATCTCTGGAACGCGCTCCCCCAGGACTGAAGAGTCTCTCCCTCTGTGGAC
The DNA here is from genome assembly GCF_949987555.1 of Borostomias antarcticus. NCBI lineage: Eukaryota > Metazoa > Chordata > Actinopteri > Stomiiformes > Stomiidae > Borostomias > Borostomias antarcticus. The sequence continues at coordinate 16,427,319 of NC_140257.1, forward strand.
ATTTTTAAGGGACTGCTTGAGACCCACCTGTCCCAGGAGGCTGTTGGGCAGCCGTCACCGACTGTTGACTATGTATGTTGTTGTTTTGTTGTTGTTGTCGATTTGGGTTAGACAGCCATTACAGACAGGTCAGCTGAACATTAGACTAGATTCCATCGTCTTTTGTATGCTATAACCTTCTATAATAAAACAGCTTTTGATTGTCGCTCAAATCCCGTGTTGGAGAGCTTCATTTGGAAATCACCTGGAAAAGGGACACTGGACTGTGTGGTATTGTGTGAGATTGGGGGCCGTCTTTTATTGAAACAAAACACAACGCAGAGCTGAATAAGGACAATGATAAAAGACAACGAAAGTCAACAGTGCTATATAATTAAAGTTCTACTTACTTACTGGTAGGTTTTCCTCTTCATGTCTCTCTCTCTCCTCCCTCCATCCCTCCCTCCTTCCCTCCCTCCTTCCCTCCCTCCCTCCTCCCTCCCTCCCTCCCTCTGGGGGTAGTCTGATTGAGGTGTCCAAAAGGGCTGACCGGAGGCCTCTGGTGCGATAGGTGTAACATGCCTGAGATGAACTGAACTGATAAATTGGAAGAACCCATCTTATAACTTGACAGCTGTGAAAGATGTGCGAGAATATTTTTAGGCTGGATTTGAACAGAGTGTGTAATGAGCAGCTCAAGACGACATGTTTGCTTTGACTGGTCAGTAATGATAACCCTCAGTGATAGGCTGGCTCATGGGATGAGTCTGAGCATGACATGAATATTAAACACCTCAATGGGCCGTGACCCCCTATAGCCTCGCTGGGGTAATCGCCGTCTCTGTGTCAATACAGAGCGAAACCGACTTAAGAGTTATCAAATGTTGCTCTTGTAAAGTAATTGAATCCTTGTGGCCCTGAGACTGTCTCTCGGTGTCTGTAGCAGCCTGTGGAGCAGCGGTCTCTCAACGGTAACAGAACCGCTCTTATTGATCTGGGGACATTAAGCTGGACGACAAGAATGCCTGCTATCGACCGGGCCTTTTGGGGGAGGCCAGTTAGCACTCCTGACATGCATCCGGGCTGTGGCCCAAACGATCACTGGTCAGGACAGGCGGAACCTTACGGATTAATTGAGGGGAGGAATACCAACACACACACACACACACACACACACACACACACACACACACACACACAAACTTACACTTGGATGTTAAAGAAATGAAAGAAGAGGAGATTGTGGAGAACAGATGTGTCTGCGGGCTGTCTGGTGTTGAGTGATGCAGGAGGTTTCGCCCTGAACCGGACAGGTGATGCATTCTGGGATCCATCCCTCTCGCTGCTGTAGGCCAGGGGGAGGCCACTGGGGGAGGCCACTGGGGGAGGCCAGGGGGAGGCCACTGCATCACTAGAGGGGACTAGAGACTAGAGGGGACTAGAGACTAGAGGGGACTAGAGGGGGACTAGAGACTAGAGGGGACTAGAGGGGGACTAGAGACTAGAGGGGACTAGAGACTAGAGGGGACTAGAGGGGGACTAGAGACTAGAGGGGACTAGAGGGGACTAGAGAGAGACTAGAGGGGGACTAGAGACTAGAGGGGACTAGAGACTAGAGGGGACTAGAGACTAGAGGGGACTAGAGGGGACTAGAGACTAGAGGGGACTAGAGACTAGAGGGGACTAGAGACTAGAGGGGACTAGAGAGAGACTAGAGGGGACTAGAGACTAGAGGGGACTAGAGACTAGAGAGAGACTAGAGGGGATTAGAGACTAGAGGGGACTAGAGAGAGACTAGAGGGGACTAGAGACTAGAGAGAGACTAGAGACTAGAGGGGGACTAGAGGGGACTAGAGACTAGAGGGGACTAGAGACTAGAGGGGGACTAGAGACTAGAGAGAGACTAGAGACTAGAGGGGACTAGAGGGGACTAGAGAGAGACTAGAGACTAGAGGGGACTAGAGACTAGAGGGGAATAGAGACTAGAGAGAGACTAGAGACTAGAGGGGACTAGAGACTAGAGGGGACTAGAGACTAGAGACTAGAGAGAGACTAGAGGGGACTAGAGACTAGAGGGGGACTAGAGACTAGAGGGGGACTAGAGGGGACTAGAGACTAGAGACTAGAGAGAGACTAGAGGGGACTAGAGGGGACTAGAGACTAGAGACTAGAGAGAGACTAGAGGGGACTAGAGACTAGAGGGGGACTAGAGGGGACTAGAGACTAGAGACTAGAGAGAGACTAGAGGGGACTAGAGACTAGAGGGGACTAGAGACTAGAGGGGGA